>NC_059430.1:30812071-31115101 GCF_021028975.2 Sphaerodactylus townsendi
AGTTTGCCAGGTCTCATACTAAGCAGCCTACATGGAAGTAAGGGAAGGAGAAACCAGCTTCTTGCTCCCTTCAACAAGCAAGACCCTAAGAATATCACATCAGGTGACTTTTTGCATCTCCATTAAAGCACTTATTATGGCAGAAAGTGCTGTCAAGTTATGACTGATTTATGACAACCCTGCTGGGTTTTCAAGGCAAGAGATGTTCAGAGGTGGTTCACCATTGCCGGCCTCCACGTGGCCTGAAAGAACAGTGACTGGCCCAAGGTCACCCAGCAAGCTTCATGTGGAGGAGTAGGAAATTGAACCTGGTTCTCCAGATCAGAGTCCACCATTTTTCACCACTATACTACACGGGTTCTTGCACCTTAATTTCAGTGCTAGTATAACTCAGTATTTGTAATTGTACATCTCATGCTGCACCTTAACAAAGGACCTGCAAAAATTAAGAAAGCACTTCGTGTTCCTCATCTAGCCTTCAACGAAACATCAAAATTTTTGTTCAGGTATCGGCTAGCAACAGTTTAGACATGAAGCATTCCCCCCCCCGCCCCCCCCCCCCCACACACACACAGACACCAAAGACTGCAAAATATGCTGCAAGTTACTAGCAACATGTCAGAACAGTTGGTAGAGAGCAGAGAACTACCTATGACTGCCCAAAGTACAACATCATGGTGCCAAAAAATACTTTGCAGGAAGTGTTGATATTTCTTAGTGCTGTCACTGCAACTTTGAAGACTAATTTGATGGTAAAGAAAATATTATCTGAACTAGGTCTAATAAAAATTCCACTCCTTTGCCAAGTGGAAAAAGTGCCTGTCTCAGCAATAGTAAAATTACTTAATGTTGGGTTGCAAAGCTAGACAACTCATTTAAGTGTTAAGATCAACAAAAGCTTATGCACATCCATAGCGCTGGTTAACTTGGCTCATAATTCCCATGCAGTGGGTGTCAAAATGATGAATGGGAACCTTCCTCAATAAGTTCCTTTTACTAAGTAATTTCCATGAAGGGTGTTGGGATGTTTTCATCGGCCAAGGAAATATGGGAGGCCAGCATGGCCCAATTTGAATTAATTTAGCATGAGCCAGGAAGAATTTTCCTTGCTGCTCTAGCTACAAAGAAACTAGCCGGTAATTTTTAAAATAAAAAGTCAGTGTCTGTCATCCAAGAGTTTGGTAATCCAATAACTTATTTAGCACACATTTCATACAGTTAAAAAAAATTCTTTGAAGTCCTGAAAGAAAAAAACATGAAGTGCTCCAGAGGCATTTCAATTCTACAGTCGTACGTAGTTAAAAACACTACAAACTTAACAGGTACTGTTACTTTTCCAGTCACATGCCAATTGCTAGTGAGCAATAAACATGCATCAAACACTAGAAAAATATTTGGAATACACACTCAACTGATAGTTCTGAGAGCAAAGGATGGAAGCTAGCATTCCAATGTATTTTTAGTTGAAATTCTGAAGCTTAAAATAAACAATGCACTGAACAATGTAAAAATGGGCTCTCTATATATAATTATCAGGGTTGAACAACTGAAGTTAAAATGTGCAAAATTATTTTAACATATGAGTCACTGGACACCCCACAAGGATGAATTTGAACGGATGTTCACAATGCTGTTCTCTCAACCAGAGCCAAAAATACAGTATATGTGACAAACTGTTATAAAAATTATTAGCTAAAAAAAATTGTACCACTTTAAATTACACATAATTCTAGCACATGCTTTTAGGTCTCATTTTAAAATGCTGCTAGTGTTCTCTCGTCTGGTCAGCTGTCTCAGAGCATCTATTATGGCCTACCAAGTGATTACTGATACCTGAGGGTAGATTTTCACCCACCACCAAAATACAGGTCTATTCAGCAATTTTCCTGCAAAGGCACCAACTGTGTCCTGTGTTTCTGACACAAGAACCATGTCACCAGTAAGAAAGATAGTTGGAACATAGCTCAAGGCACAACGGCTTCACGTGCCAATAGGATTTTCAGAGCAGGACAGCATTGGGATACAGCTGGGCAAGAGACGAATAAAAGGGGTGACAGGCTGTACAGACAAATTAAACGATCCTCTGGTGAGCAGCAACTTCTTTTGTCAGCCTGTGCCTTTTAAAATTAGCAGAGGTTGTGCAGACAAAAGCAAGAGCACTGTTCTCTGAACGGTGGACAACTCACTGAGTATTGGAAACATTTTGGAGTTGCTTCCCAGATAAATCATAACCAGTAAATTCTGAACCTCAATTACACTTCAACATGGAAATCCATCAAGACCAAATCATTCTAATGTGTCAAGTGATAGACCCCAACCACATTACACGGAAACATGTATTAAGCTTTGGTCTCTGATGACAACAAGGATGGAATCCCAAATTAACAGCTGACTTTTAGTAGCAACAATTTTGCATAGTTCTTTTCTGGAAAAATCTCTTCAGACCTGCTGCGATCTGGAAGGAAACTGAATATAAACTCAAGCAGTAGAGATGTTTAATGTTGCCTGGTTCATTTTTTGTCCCCAACCATATTGACAGGGTGTTGTGAAGGCTATCACATGGCCTTAGATTACTGCTCTTTATGGCTTGTGAACAAATGAGTTAAAATAGGGAGTCTGTTGATAAATGTCAATTCTTCCCCAATGTGTGGAAGATTTCCAAAGCCTTAAAAATCTTTTTGCCTCTACTGCCAAAAAGGTCATCTTTAGATGAATGGTTTCTGGCTAACTCTAGATCTGTTTCAAATCTGGTTTTTTTCAGGTGTGGTGGTAGATTAACTCCAGGGTTGATGCTTTTCAGTCTGAATCCAGGCCTGGCTACATCATAGAGATGGCTTTCATTTTTCTGGCAAACTAATTTGGTTTTTGTCCCCAAAGCAACCCAAAGTAGATTGCAATATGGTACAACAATAAACAAGTAAACAAACAGAACCAGGCCAAGATGTATTTGTTGGACTGGCTAGCTGGCTTCTTTGAGGACACAAGGGGCAAGTCACAGGATAAGGGTCCTTCGGCTCTTGCCCCTAAGCTTGTGACTCAGGCCAACCCCTAGGTTCATAAGGGAAAGTAACAGGAAAGGAAAAACTAATCCTCAGCAAAGATGCTGAACAGTTGGTAGGACGCATCTTGTACTCCTCCCCTCCCTTTCAATAATGTTGGATCCATCAATAACTTTTGAAAAAAACAGATCATGAAATTCTGCTAAGGTGCCAAGAGTACAGAGTTGACATAAGATCAAAAGCTCTTCAGTGGTTTTGCACCTTTCTACTACAATGAGTTCAGAAAATTGTTATTACAGATGCCAATTTAGCAACTTTGGCACTTCCACGTAGAATCCCACAGGGAGCACATACGTGTTAACTCATGTGTTAACTCATATTATGTTTAATATTCATGTAAGTCCATTACATGAGACCATCCAAAATTTTGGGATGGGTTGTCATCCATGCTCATCTCTTTAAATAAGCTCCCAGAAGTAGCCCCTGTTCTAGGGTGGTTCTCAGAAGTCGACAAGTGGTTTCGGGAGAAACCAAGCAGAGGTTGCGCTGGTTAGGAATACGGATGCCTTCCAGGGAACTGCATTCCACTCTCCTTTAGAATTCCCTCTATCAGCATTTCACCCAGAAATACATGTCTTACTTTGCTATTTAATGTGTGTTGGGCTAAAATGACATTGGAGTTATATACTTTCATCTAGAAGTTGTTGGACTCAAGGGGGTCTCTTTGGGGTGAGAGACTGGGCCCTGAAAATCACAATTCTTCCCTAGCGAGCCCAATCTATGAAATTCCTTGCATTCTGGTTCTTCGTTGTGACATATGCAAACAAATAAAATAATTAATAATCATTCCATAGGAGACAAAAGTGGTGGAGTTGGGGGAACACAGTCACATCTGTTTTGATGTATTGCCCCAGTAAATGGAAAGATCAAGTTCAGCTGAGAATGTGGAGTCCATGAGCATCACCAGGACTTGATGGCCGCTCCCATGCCCCAAATCAGAACTGTTGGACACGCTGCCCAAAGAGATGGCTCCATTGCATGTGTGGGGACTTCTCTTTCCCTTCAATAGAGGCAGCAGCTTTGAATCTGCATCACTTCATAACTGAAAGAACTGCAGCATTTGCTGCATCATGTTTATGCTGAGTTCCTAAGATTTCCCTAAGGCTCTGAATTTGGCAACTGTTACTTAATTGTATAACAGGGGGCAATTGCACAGCTCCAAGAAGAGGAGAAAATTAAAATACTGTAATAAAACAACCTTGCACAGTAAACACAATAAGTCATGATAACATGACATTTGCAGAGTTGGTTTTGCAGGGCAAAGCAAAGGATGCCTGCCTCTGTGAATTCATATCAAGAGAGTCTCAGATGTAGGATGCTGAGCTCCAGAATATGGTATATATCTTGTGTCCTTTAATCGGCTGCTGTGGCACATAGGAGCCACTAAATTAAGAAGAAATGTCACTCTGGGGATACTCTATATACATGATGTAACCGATACAAACAGTCTTCTTGACAGCTGAGGGGACCGTGTGTGCATATGATACCAGAATCTTGTTTGTGTACAGTTTATTTTAGACGCAGCCCACTCCCAGAGACGACTTATAGAAATCTTTGATGGATAGTTTGCTTTTATTCAGAAATATTTCCCAGCTGGCCCTGAGCCCCATGCAGCATTCTGGGACTGAGGCAAAAGCATTCCCCACATAGTCAGCTGTGTCTGTGGACCAAGTCCTCTGATTTAGAAGAGTTGATGATTTCGAAGAAGCATTTCCCCTGCATCGCACCCCCACTTCTAAGCTTCAAAATTACATCATTAAAAAAAATCTACGCCAACTGGAGGAGAATAATTGCCCCACGTATCCAAATTAGAGAATATTGTTTTAAAAGCTTGAGTAATCAGATGATGGACATGCAGACAGCGGCACAAATAATAACATCGACGTTCTCGGTTGGCCTGTTTCTTCCGGTCTGCTCATTTTATTCTGTTCTTACACCCTGGAATCATTATTATCGGCTTTTTTGGTTTTTATTGTTTTAGTTGTGAGCCAACTCAAGCAGGGTTTGCAAAGGCCGCATATTAATCTCTAAATAAGTAAACGGCCTCACTACATCAAAACACAAGAGCTGCCATGCTATATCAGATCAGCAGACCATCCATTCTGGCATCCTCTTTCACACAATGACCAACCAGATGCTCTCCAGAGGGGCCACAATTATGATGCAGAAACCAACCAACCCCCTTCTATTATTGGCAATCAACATTAATATTCAGAGGCTTACCATCTCTGAAAATGGAGGTTTCGTTTATATAATATGCCTAATATTTTATGTGCCACGAGTATGTCCATTTTCCCTTTTAAAACCAAGCAAACTAATGACTACCCCTATTTCCTGCAGCAGTGAATTCCAGAAGTCACCCTGAGTGAAGGAGCCCTTCCTTTGTCCTAAATCAGTTTTACCAGATGTCTTTAGCCTGGTACAGCTGACATTATCACAGCATGCTGGCCCTGCCCCCAGCCTCTGCATAATCGCCTGGTTTGTAGAGACATCATGGAGGAAGGGGCCAAATGCATACCCCCTCTCCACAGCCACTATGTTGTTTTTGGGAGGGTGTGTGGCAGCTACCACCTCTGTGCAGTTGCACTCTGCAGGTAACCAGGCAACAGTGGGGAGGTAGAGAGAATAGCCAGTGTGCTTGTGCCTCTCTGTGCAGTAAGTCAACACATGGGGATCATCTATACCGGGCTCCTACTTTTTACTATTATGGAAGAGGTAGAAAAAGTTATTTCGACAATACAAAGTTATTTCTGTTCTCTTCTGAGCTGGTGAATGAGTCTTCCATTCCAACAACAGGAATTGGACTCTGACTTAGAGATGATTCAGTTTTTGCACCTATGAAAACACGGGGAATTGCATACACAGGGAAACGTGATACAGCAGCATGGTGACACGCAGATTTCGCCAGCAAACAGATCTATGTGGGACACTAATATTCAAATTTGTAATTTAGTATTTCTCACATGCATCTGCCACATCTATATACCCATCACAATGGTTGCACTGAACCACAGCTTCATACTGTTCCCTGCCCCTATTCCTACTCAGTTCCACAGAAGAGAGAAGAATTGCAATTCTTCTATAGCAGTTTTACAGTGCAAAATCCATTACAATTCTGGTGGTGATTCAGCAAATGAAAAGCAAATCTCTTCCTTAGCAGCAACAGACAAGGAAATAGATATCCACTCAAGACAAAGTGCTTGCTGTAAGCAGCAACAGAGGATCTACTGAGAATTAGGAATGAATGGGGTTCCATAAACTTTCTGACCATCAGGAAATATTTTGCATAAGTTAGACCCTTACAGAAATCTCACACCTGGATTGAGCTGTGAACCAAGGGTTTTCCAAGATTCTGGTGTCCTAGACACCAGACTGCACTAGCTGCTATGACCCATACAAATGAAAACTTTCAATAACTACATAAAATTACCATCCCTACACAACCAGAAGAGCAACAGATTCATGTATTCAGGCGACAGACTTTCAGTGTGAGGCGTCCTGCTGTCAGAAAAGAGATTGCAAGTTTTTAGCTCTCCTCTGCATTATCAACCCACAAACAAGATGGCCAGCCATAATTTGAAAGCCCAGAATAAAATATAAACCTTCCATGTGCCATCTTATCAGCCTCCAGCCAACTGTCACATATAAATCTCGGTTTTGTAGACTGTGGCAGGGCTGCCTTTTTTGTGTGCGTGCATGAACGTCAAGGGAGAAATTATGTGCACCCTTCTTTTACACACTGTGAAGAATGCAAGATGGCACTAAGAAAGATTGGAAAGGACTGCAGCTGCTGATTATTCTTCTCTTTCTGCTAATGAAAGTGACCCATAAAACAACAAGCTTTGTGAAGGTCAAGGAGTCAAGACCCTCCAGCCATCTACAAATCTGCCAGTTCCCACAAAGGACCAGGTAGTTGGGAAGCACACATAATGACAACCATATTTTTAAAGAGGTTGTGTGAACCCTTCCAGGCATTCAGAATCCTCCCTTTGCATCTTCTGCCAATGATGCGAATTTCCTTTTGGAGCTCAAATCCACATGAACAATTTTTTATTATTATTCAGGTCATTTATACCCAGCCTTCCTCTGATGCAGGGATCAAAAACAGCTTACATGGTTCTCCTCAATGTCTTTATCACAACAATGTTGTGAGGTTAATTCAGCTGAATGTGTGTGACTGGCCTAAGGTCACCCAGTAAGTTTCCATAGTAGAGTGGAGATTCAAACACAAGTCTCCAGATTCTACTGTGACGCTCTAACCACTCCACCCCACCCGCATTACTATACTACATCAAAGCAATAATTTGAACGCACCGAAAGCCTTATTTTAGTTTTTCAAACTGTGAATCCTAATGTTATCTAACCAAGCTGTTTCCCCACAGCTCTCCCATTTGAATGGATGATATTTGTGAATTCATCTGACTAAATCAGGGGTGTCCAACTCTGGCGCTTCAGATGTTCATGGACGACAATTCCCATCAGCCCCAATTCCCATGGCCAATTGGCCATGCCACCAGGGGCTGAAGGGAATTGTTGTCCATGAATATCTGAAGCGCCGGAGTTGGACACCCCTGGACTAAATAAAAGTATTAATAATACTGTTTGTTCACAGGGAATACCACTATTTTTAATTAGCAGGCTATTTTGAATACATTTTTACAATAACTTTTCAGCCACTTGCCATTCAACAGAAAATAGTGCTTATGTGGAAAAGAAATGGTGCAACAAAAGAATTTTAATTAGATGGATGTGACCCCAGGTTGGAAAATGGATTTGCTTTAAAAATAAGTGACATTTAGTACTCTCTTAATTCAAGACGATCTGTCACAAACAGCGTTCATAATTGAGCCTCCAAATGACAGGTGGGTGTACCCTTTTGCAGCATACGCTGTTTTCACAGTGGGAGATAATGCAACAGCGCTTCATAACACAGGCCAACCCTTCTTCAAATGGCATGGAAGGCAGCACTAATTATATGTAGGGAGACTTGAGAAGAAAATTAGCTAGAACTTTAAACTATCATGCTTTCTCTACCTATAAAAAGTTTTTTGCTCATCAGTATATTAAGAACATTATATGGTGCTCTATTTCAGCAGGTGTGAAAAAGAATGCAAAGACTTCTGACGCATATATACCCTCGTCTGAAGAAGACGCCTTTGAAGCAATCAATATGAAAAATTTCCCTCCCATTCAGCAAAAACTCAACTCATGAAAAACTGGTTCTAAAGATTTTCTCTGGGCAAGCTGAAACATCTTCCACTTTCCACTGATCTGCGTTTTCCAGGGAGAAAAATCCAATTCCAATTTAAATAATGTAAAAACTTTTAGCAAAATTTAATGTCAACAAAAGAAGGCAAGCACAACACAGAGAAGAACTGGAATTTTTCCACATCGCACACTTAGCCTATCTAACATGATTTGCTGCACAACAGTCCAACAACTATAGATAAACATAAGGGGGCAGAAAATTTTCCATGATAAAATACTGAATCAGAAAATTTTGACTGGAAAATTTTCTACCCCAAATCACTGTTTTTTTGTGAGAAAACTTCATATGAAATGGAAAACTAAATCCAAATGTACTTCTATGTGTTCAACTTCTTGGGCTATCACAACCATGAAAATGCTACACAGGTTATTGAATTGTGTGAGTCCTGGAATAAGAATTCACAGGGAAACACCACTAACCACCTTCCTACTGGATCCAGCCTATGTGTTTCATATGAACAAACTCTCAATTACAGAACAACAAGGAGAATTTAGCACCATTTAAGACAATGTTTCTAGATGACAATTTTGTAACTAGCCTTCAGCATGTGGTTCTGTAAAATTGACCAGATTGGTTGGGTTGTGACCATAGAAGAGGGGAATCCCAGAGTGCTGTTGATGCTTTAAAGAGCATTTTTATTGTTGTTTTCACCTTTGAAAACTTTTGAGAACTCACTCCTCACCACCACATACACACTCAATGTTTACTTATGTTATTGGAGCCAGAGATAAAACACACATTTATCTTAATCCAGTCAGAATGTATACCCTGCTTTTCTCTCCAAAGTGGCTTACAGCAGCATTCTCCCTTCTTTCATTTTATCCTAAAGCAATCTTGTGAAGTACATTAGGCTGAGAGTTTATGTCTGGTCCAAGGTCATCCAGCAGGCTTCCACAAGCAACTGAGGATTCGATTCCAGGACTTCCAGATTCTAGCCCAAAATTCTAACCACTACACCATGCTGGAAATTTGATGTATGCTGTTGTAACTACTGGATGGACAAAACAAACAAAAAGATTTGAAAACAGGCTTTTATTTTATTTTTTTTAATCCCTTAGAAAACAACACAAATTGAAATCATTTCTCAATGAAATATAAGCATAAATATTAAAGCCCATCTATCCCTTACACAGCCTATCTAACCCTTAAAGCTGTATCCAACACCTGCAGTGTTACAAACATGTACATCAAGTAAAATCTCCTTCTTTGCTGGTAACAGATGTCTTCATTCTCTGTAGTAGAGAAATGTTGATGTTCCACTATGTTAAGACAGGGCAAGACTTCACTATTGTACAAATTAAGCAATTAAACAATAAAACCCTCTAGATAAATTGTCAGTTTCAACTACATGATACGAAACCATGCAGCTCAGGCTAGATCAGTGGTTCTCAACCTTCCTAATGCTGCGACCCTTTAACACAGTTCCTCATGTTGTGGTGACCCCCAACCCTAACATTTATCCATTTTACAGATGGAGAACACTGATGCAGAGAGTCTTAGGCAACCCCTGCGAAAGGGTCGTTCGACCCCCAAAGGGGTCCCAACCTCCAGGTTGAGAACCACTGGGCTAGATACACATGAAATAAGGCATGAATTATTAAGTCATTACAAGAATATAGACCAGGATAGTTTTTTTTAAGCACACTATTCCAAACCAGCAAATACTCAGCCAGTTTTACATTGCTGCCAGATTTATAACTGCCCAGCAGAGGAACCAAAGACCACTTGCACGTCACTAAAACAAAAGAGTGAAAACTAGAAATCTCTCTCTCAGCAGAAGAAAATGCATAGACTTGTATGCATCTCTTAGCAATGTATACAACACTCAAATACCATTTTAACTACATTTCTGCAAACAACTGATGGGCATACAAAACAGGCAGAATAACAGGGAGTACATCGGTAACATTACAACAGTACACAATCACATAAACTGTAGTCCAATCTTAACTTCAAGATTCCAGACTAAATTCTGAAAACCAGAATTAAGGAAGAGGGAAACGTTAGATGCATTAAGTAAAACAACTTCTACCCACTATACTGGTGTGTGTGTGTGTGGGGGGGGGGGGATTATATGTAGCCAGTCCTATTGTTCACAAAGCACCTGCTCTGGGGTAGCACTGATCTACCATCTGCCTCCCTATTGCAGGAGGGGAAACAGGAAATAAAGTACAGCAGCTTATGCTCTGGCCGGGAACAATGTCTGTGCAGAAGTCACTTTCAGATTGATAAAGAACTAGCAAGAAGATTGAGGTTTAAAAAACAATAAGGAAGAAATGGTTGAGCTCAAGAGACAAAAGAAGCAGGAAAGTTTCTGGAAAATAAGGATGGCACGATTGTATGATGGCCAAAGATGCTCAGAACTTTTGTATAGCAATGTCAGGACATTCACCCAAAAGTCACCCTTCCTACACACCACACCAGTTTTCTGACTACAACCTGTGCACAACTTTTGCAAATCAGGGCCACAAGACAAAGCATTCTCAGCTACTTTTAATCACAGCTCTCCTAGCCAGAGGCCTCAAGTGACATCTTGTCTCTTTCCCCAACCCATCCCTGCTGCCTCCATATTCAGAGGCAGTAAACCCAGGTTAGTAGGTATCATCGGTGAAAGTCCTTGACCTATATGCCCTATTTGTTGGTCCTCCAAGGCAACTAGCCAATCACTGTGTAAAACAGGATGCTGGACTAGATGAACCACTGGTATGATCCAGCAGGGCTCATCTTATGTACTGTAAGAAGCACATGTTGCCCTTCCCAAAAGAAAAAAAAGTACTAGATCCCAGTGCTGTGAGTACTTTTAAACAATGAAAGAACTGAGAGCTATAACCCAGAGCACTGGAAACATGGCAGAAATGGTGAGAACTGGTTTTCATGTTACAAGCTGCAAATCCAGTTAAAACCAGAGAGAATGGCTAATTGAAAAGTCTCCAATACAAACTTTTCCCTTAGGAATGCTATAAGTTCCTAGAGCAGGGGTCCCCAAACTTTTTAAACAGGGGGCCAGTTCACTGTCCCTCAGACTGTTCGAGGGCCGGACTCAAAAAAACAATGAACAATGCACAAATGATTGTAAAATGTTTGATTTCACCTTTCAGCCTTTCTGTCATGGTCTATTTTTAGAACAGTGACCAAAGTATGTCAAGTACAGGGTGGGCTCCAAATATTGTTGGGGAGGCTGTGGAATACCTTCCCCTGAAAAAAAAAGCAGAACTTTCCCAATGAAGCATTCCATCTAACCCAGGATCAGGTATCTTCCTGGGTTCTTTCCTCCCTAGCAGCCAGTGAGCGATTCGCCAGCCTGGCTGATGCCAATGGGAGTGAGGTGGAACAGAAAGCCTGAGAGCAACACATGGAGTAGCCGAGAGGGAAGGGCGGAGCAGGCGTTGCCACGTGTAAGGTTTCCAACTCTGGGTCAGAAAATTCATGGAGATTTGGGGGTGCAATCTGAGAAAGGCTGGGTCTGGGGTGGGGAGCCCACCGTCCAAATTAGTCATTTTCTCTAGGAATTGATCTCTGTCACCTGGAGGTCCGCTGTAATTCTGGGATATCTCCAGGCCTCCCCTAGAGGTTGGCTACTCTTACATAGAGGTAATATCCACAAATATGTCTCCTGCCTGCAGCAACTCCAGTCACAGAAAAAGAGCAGACCTGTGGGCATTGCCTTGTTGCATAGGGGAGAAAAGAGCCCATGAACCCAAGGGAGCCGATCTGGCAGACCCCGAAGGCCGTGGGTATATCCAGAGCTCTGTTTTCCCTCCAGCAGACCCAACAGTCAAAGCCACGGAGGCCCGTTCGCAGCCTACCAGCCAGTCCCGCAGGGTGGGGGGTGGGGATTGCCCTGTTTGCTTTCAGCTGGCCTTGTTGGCAGGGGCAGAGGTGGGTAGCCCCATTCTTGGGTTGTGGGGGGCCTGAAGGCAGACAAGCGACTGCAACCACAACAACCCAGTGGGAAACCCTCCCGCGCCGCCAGACCCGAGCCCTACATCAATGGCCGTTGGGGCCGGTTCCTCCTCTCCCTCGAGACCCCACTGCACATGAATGGAGCCATCACCGCCATGCCTGGCGGGCCAGATTAATTCCTTCAGGGGGCCACATTTGGCCCCCTGGCCGTAGTTTGGGGACCCCTGTCCTAGAGCCTTGAACAGGCAACTGTTCTAATCTTTTGCACCATGCTGCTATTTCTCCCTCACCTTACGTGATTCCCAAATGCTCTCATGTTCCATACCTACTAAAGTTTGCTATCAGGTCATTTTTGGAGGTGAATGGGAGGAAAGACACTTCCTTGTATATCAGTGGCCCTGTTTTACTGCCTTGCTGAAAGGTACTTGACTATGAAGTTCACTGTCAGAAGGAATAAGAGTATACATATCACTAACCATACATCCAAAATGTCTAGTAAGACATTGCTATTGTTTTCCATATCTGTCTAGGCCAGTGATGGCGAACCTTTTCGAGACCGAGTGCACAAATTGCAACCCAAAACTCACTTATTTATCGCAAAGTGCCAACACGGCAATTTAACCTGTATACTGAGGTTTTAGTTTAGAAAAAATGGTTGGCTCCAAGGTGTGCGTTACTTGGGAGTAAGCTTGGTGGTAGTCATTGGCTTTCCTTTGAAGCAACCATGCAGTGCTTCAAATGGGTGAATCATGACCCTAGGAGGGTTTACTCAGAAGCAAGCCCCATTGCCAGCAACTGAGCTTACTCCCAGGTAAAGGATCACGCTTTAGTTCTTCACATGAAAATCAGTGGGGTTTAACAGAGTTACCCACACTGCTTCCCCGCTCTGTCGCCTGAGCTGTGGAGGCTTATCTGGAGAATTCAGATTAGCCTGTACACTCCCACACATGCCAGCTGGGTGACCTTGAGCTAGTCACAGCTTCTCGGAGCTCTCTCAGCCCCACCTACCTCACAGGGTGTTTGTTGTGAGGGGGGAAGGGCAAGGAGCCCTTTGTAAGCCCCTTTGAGTCTCCTGCAGGAGAGAAAGGGGGGATATAAATCCAAACTCTTCTTCTTCTTCTTCCCCAAAACTAGGACTTAGGTTTAATGCTAATAATCAATCCCAGCAGCCCAGGCCAGCCTAGATGTATGTGGGGGCACTCTGTTTGCACGTGCCCACAGAGAGGGCTCTGAGTGCCACCTCTGGCACCCGTGCCATAGGTTCGCCACCACTGGCCTAGGCAGACCCTTGAGATGTAGTTCAAGAAGGCAAAAACATTAATCAGCAAACGGAACAAAAGCATACATCAGCAAACGGTAACCGCTCTCTCAGAAGTCTACAGTCTTTAGGATGACATTCTCTTGTGGTTAAAACACATAAACACTCAGAAGAAGAAACAGAGAGGAATATATGAAGCTGTCTTATACCAAATCATATCTTTGATCCATTTAATTCAGAAATGTTTACTCCACGGGCAGCACAGTGGCCTGTGGATCTCCAGCAGAGGAAGGCTATCTGCCACTAGAATTTTTTTAGCTAGGAGATGAAAGGAATCAAAACCAGGCCCTTCTGCATCCAAGGGATGCTCTCTACCCGTTGAATCCCAGCCTTGCCTCTTGCCTTCTTTCAACAAGCAGAAGCCTACATCAAGCATCCGTCTGCAACAGTTTAGCAACTGTATTACAACTTTATTGGCAATTGAGGAATAAACAAAAAAAACAAGAGAAAATGTTTCTGCTTTTTAAAGTACTGAGAAAACACAAACACACAAATTATTAGAGTTATTGTTTGATGGCAAAGCCCAGACCTATTATGTGGTGTTTATTTTTTTTGGAAGAGGGCAGTGTTTAGTCTTACAAGGTTGTATACTGGATTCATTTCCCAATTTTAACACTTTGGTTCCACACAGAGCTCCAAATAAATACATCTGGAATCTTAGAAATGTTACTACAAGCTAATAAGCTGATATTTCTACATCAAGGCACTTTTTTGGGGGGTGGGGACCCACTCTCACCCATTCTTCAGAAATGTGCAAACCACAAATGGACTCCGATGACATCATATAAGATCCACATTTCCAGGGGTAAAGTGGAAGCCTGTCTCTAATGGTTTAACTCCATTTCAAGAGGATCGGCTTCCTACCTTCTTTCCATAGAGGGGTAGAGTTTTTGTTCAGCTTCCTAATCAGTTTTTAATGAAGAACGGCTTTCCTTTTTCTCCAAAATGCACGGATTTCCTCCTCCCATCCTCAGATTTACCAGCACAAGCCCAGAACAGTCACTGCCTGTACAGCACCACCTAAATAACAGGCACTCTTTCTCAGAGGCATAAAACACAAGCCGGCCCAAAAAATAATGGTTTCCAGGAATTCTGCAGCCAGTTTTTATTGTTTTGCTATATATAGGCTATGTTGGGAACACTGTTAAGGTAGAAAGAAACAGTCACCTTTTGGGGGACACACACACAACGGAAACACAATTGCAACATCGCCACATAAGGCAGAGATTGATCCTTAAAGAGCAATCAATTGCAGCATGAATTGGAAATGCAAAGCAGCAGGGGACTGGAGAGAGAGCTAGGGCATGTATTGGCCTTCGCAGTCCCAACAAAAGAAGCCGGAAAGCAAGGGGAGGAGGAGGGGGGGGGTCAGGTAGCATCGGGGAATCTCTCCCCCCTCCGCCCTTCCACGGTTTCTTCTTACCTGCTACTGGGGCAGCCAGAGAGGCCGGCAAGGCCAGCAGCGCAGGCAGGAGGACAGGCAGCCCCGTCCAAAGCACCAGGCGGCGGGCGACGCACCAAGGCGGCCCCGGGCAGCAGAGCACCAGCGTGACCAAGGCAACCGTGAAGCATGTCATCCCATCCATGGCAAAGCCCAGCATCAAGTCATCCTCTCGGCCACCGCCGGCATCCCCTGGACGGAAAGGCTGGGCAGGCTTCCCGCCTCCTCCTCCTCTGAGCATTCAACCCCAGCCGGCAGGCAGGCGGGCGGGCGGGCGGGCAGCGACCAAAGGCATGGGGTGGGGGGGAGAGAAGGGGGTTCCGCAAGCCCCTCCCCGCCCAAGGCAGCCCCGGCGGGGGTGGAGACGAGCGCTGAGGCGGGGGAGCGGAGGCAGCCGCGACCCCGGCGGCAGGGAGGGAAGCGGGGGAGGGGGCGACTCTGCTTGGGACCCTCGTCTGGGCAAGCGTGGGTGGCTGGAGAGAGGAGGAAGGCGCGCCGGAGGGAAGCAAACGGGGCGCCCCGACCGGGAGGGGGAAGAAGAAGACGCCGCTCCCTCAGCACGGCCACGCCGAGGGGACGGGCAGAAAAAGAGAGGCTCCTGGCGGGTCTGCTCCGGAGCTCTGGCCGGGGGGAGGCGGCGAAGGTAGGGGTGGGCAGGCTGGCCGGCGGAGACGCCTCGGCCCAGCCCGGTCCTTCACGTGGGAAAGTGGCGCTGCCGCCGCCGCCGCCGCCGCCGCTTCTGGGGCGCCTCCCTCTCCTCCACCGCCAGCCCACCCCTCAGCTGCCCGGCGGCGCTCCAGATCGAGGAGGGGAGGGAGGGAGCCGGCCAGCAGTCGAGCAGGCAGCCCCCAGCACCTGTGCGCGCGCGCGCGCGAGTATGCGCGTCTCCCAAAGGGAGACAGCGGGAGCGCGCCTGGAAAGGAGCGAGGGTGGGATGGCTCCAGAGCGCGGCCTGGCCCAGACGGGCAGAGAGACGGAGAGCGCGCGCCCAAGATCCCCAGCTTGGGCAGTCTAGTTTGAGCGAGCGAGCGCGCCCCCGCGAAGGCAGGGGGAGGAGGGGCAGAAGGAGAGCCCTTTTCATTAACAAAACAAGACAGAGGGAGAAGGAGGGGGAGGGTGGCGTCACCACGCGCGCGCTCCGCCTTCCCACCCCAGCCTCTTCCCGCTGCAGCTCTTGCGCTGCGCCACCCCTGCGAGTTGCGGGGGCGGTCGGCCGCGGCGTGCCCAGCAAGGAGAAAGTGGAGGGGATGCCTTTTTTCCACCCTCCTCCACGCCGCCCTGCTGCGGGAGGGCGGGCCGCTCCCCCTCTCCCCCGGCTCGCAAGGCTCCCCGCCTCCTCCCGCTGAAACAAAAAGCAGAGGGGCAAGCCTCCTCCTCCGCGTGCGTTTAGGCGGGGTGGCGTGTGGACGCAGCAACTCGTGTCACCCTCGCGCTGAGAAGGCTGCCCGTTTTGCATTGCTTGCATTCGCCGCTGAACCCAATATCTGATAGTAAAGAGGCAACAAATGCCCTTTATGTCGTCACGGTAAATTAGGAGTCCTTTTCCCCACGCGCACTCAAGTCACATTGATGCAACCTCATGGAATTTAAAGTGTGTTTTTACGATGGCGTTTCTAGCAGATGCGGGTTTCTGCGCGGGGGGGTGTGTGTGTATGGTGGTGGTGTTAAAATACCAGGATTGTTGAAATACTAAAGCCTCTTCATTGAACGTCCAACCACATGGGTGGCTTAGGGCCCAATGGTATGCCATGAACTGTTACGTGTCTGCAAGTAACTAAGAACAGGAAAAGCACCCAGTTTACCCTGTCCAGTTTCTTATCCCATGCATTGGGGAGCCAGATGCCTCTGTAGGCTTTAAGAGGGGCATGGAGACTGCAGCCCCTCTCTCTTGTAGCCTACTGTTGCTGTGTTGGTTAGCATCCAATTCCCAGGCAGCAACCTATCCGAGATGTCCTCGGAAGGTTTTTCATCTATGTGCTTCCCTCTTGCTTTTATTTTTTGCCTTATAGTTCAAAAGCATGTTGGAGAGGAAAGAGAGAAGCTCAGACAGGACCCAGTTGTATAGCTGACAAGGCACGCTATTGCATCCTCTCCTCATGACAGTTGTCCCTCTATCCTTGAATTTTCAGCCCCCCTACCTCCAAGGTCTGTAGTCCATTTACTTGGGGGATTAAATGGGAAGCCAGGAAGCAGAATTCTGTCCCAGTTGCTCAGTAGGAAGCAAACACTTGCCAGTGCTCTGACCAATGAGGAGAAAAGTACAGGAGTAATTGACAAGCCAAAGTTTTCTCAATGTTATCTCCTAGCACTGGTCTTCAGAGATTTGCTACTTCTGCATATGGTGGTTCCCATTAGTGTGGTATAGAGCCGGAATGGTGGAATGGTTAGAATATTGTTCTTGGATCTGGGCGACGCAAGTTCTAATCCTCATTCTGCCATGGATGCTGGCCTTGGGCCAGTCACACACTCTCAGCTTAACCTACCACTCAGAGCTGTTGTGAAATTAAAATGGAGGAGTGAAGTGTGAAGGAAGGATCTTTGTGTCCCCACTGAGAAGAAAGGGGGTTATAAATGAATAATAAATTCATGTTGAAGTAGCCATTGATTAATCTCTTCAAAGTCCACTGGCATTGTCCACTACAATGTTTTAATTGATTTGATTTGATTTAATATCCTGCCCTCCCCAGCTGAAAGGTCAAACTCAGGCAGCTAACACATATTTTAAAACAATAATAAATTAATAAATTAAATTCCTACAATATACAAAAATACACAGATGGCGATTTAACCAACCCATCCCACTCTCCCCATGATTCTGGATCTTATGGATGAGAGAGGAGGGGGTGTAAATTGAGGTCAAGACGTTGAAATTTGGGACCGGTGTCTTCAGTTGTAGGACTGATGGAAAACTTCAGTTTTACAGGTCCTGCGGAATTGACTAATGTCCCATAGGACCCTTTTGTACACCAGGAGTGAATTACATCAAACGAGCTAGAGCTGAAAAGGCCCTGGCTCAGGTGGAAATTTAATCAAATGTCCCTGGGGCGGGGACCACCAGTAGATTTCTGTTGGAAGGACTGAAGAGTTCTCCGTCGATATGGGAAGATGTGGTCCCAAAGATATGGTCGTCCCAGACTGCACAAGGCCTTAAAGAGTAATACCGGAACTTTGAAAATGATCCGAAATTCCACCGGCAACCAGTGCAGCCTTAAGAACACAGCACTAATTAATCGTTGAGTAAACAAATGCTTTGTTTTGTTTCTCCTGAATCTACTGTCCATCAATTTCATTAGGTATTCCCAAGCTTTGGTATTATGGTGGCAGGGAGGAGTTCTCTCTGGATATTGAGTTACCATCCTGAGTTGTATGAACTTTTGATGAGGTTTATCAGTGGCATTGGCAGTATTTTCAATTAGGAGAATCCTCAAAAGTGTGGAAAGATCGTGCTAATTGCAACTTTGTCTTGATCTGGATAGCCCCAGGGCAGCCTGATCTCTTCAGATCTCAGAAGCTAAGCATGGTTGGCCCTGGTTTGTATTTGGATAGGTGACTATGAAGGAACACCAGAGTTGTAATACAGAGGCAGGTAATGGCAGACCACTCCAGACATCTGTTGCCTTGAAAATCCTGTGAGATCACCATAAGTCAGCTGTGACTTGATGGCACCAAAAAAATCTAGTTTTATTCCTGATACAACTGCACTGCATGCTAACAGTATGCTAACATTGCAGGAATATGGACGCAGCATTTGAAACAAATATGTCTTGCAAGCCTGGCGCAGTCCTGTAAATGGCATTAATTATTCTCATTATGTAAATAGGACAAGCAAAGGTCCCCACATGAGACATGTCTTACAGCCCTGTGACATTCTAAATGTCAGATTTGAATATCAGACTTTTGAAGGCTTCTCAACATGAAATACCCCCTATATAGCTAGAACTAGCGTGACAGAATATTCTCAGAACAAAGCGTTTTCTGACATTCTACTTTTATAAGAAACACTTAACATAAGTGGTCGTTCATTCCACCTGCCATAAGAATCGGTGCTGCTGTACTATAGGCCTCTGTTTTTGGAAAATGTATTTTCCTTCCATTATTGAAGCCACTTTGATGTCATTGTATAAGAAAGCTTTATCCAAATAGACTTCCTCTCGGAATGGTATACTGATTATTAGTGTGTCGGACTATACCTGGAGAGACCCTTGTTCTAATCTTTCATTATTAAACTCACTGGGTAAATTTGAGCCAGCCTAACCTTACCTCTTAGCCCAGTGGTGGCTAACCTATGGCACGGGTGCCAGAGGTGGCACTCAGAGCCCTCTCTGTGGGCACGCGCAAACAGAGTCCCCACACACACACACACATCTAGGCTGGCCTGGGCCGCTGGGCTCGATTATTAGCATTAAACCTAAGACCTAATTTTGGGGAAAGCGTGTAGGTAACCCTGTCAAGCGCTGTTAAACCCCACTGATTTTCATGCAAAGAACTAAAGCACGATCCTTTACCTGGGAGTAAGCTCGGCAATAGGGCTTGCTTCTGAGTAAACCCTCCTAGGGTCGTGATTCACCCGTTGGAAGAGTTGCACAGTTGCTTCAAAGCAAAGCCACCGACTACCACCAAGCTTACTCCCGAGAAACATACGCCTCGGAGCCAACCGTTTTTTCTAAACTAAAACTTCAGTATTCAGGTTAAATTGCCACGTTGGCACTTTGCGATAAATAAGTGGGGTTTGGGTTGCAATTTGGGCACTCGGCCTCAAAAAGGTTTGCCATCACTGACTTAGCCTAACCTACCTCATGGGTGGGCGTGTTGTGAAGATAAAATGGGGGAGGCCAAACTTCTTTAGAGAAAGAATACGATAAAAGTATACTAAATAAGTTGGTGGTCTTTCTTCTTAGATACATTTTAAATGCTTTTATTAAAACAAGCCAAATAAAAAGAAGCATCTAAAATACCTATTACAAAGCTACTACTATTGACGTCAAAACATACCAGTTCAAATTTAATTTCTCATTCCAGACAGAAAAACATTCAATTTTTCAGATTTTTTGGATCTTTGGTCATGTATTATTTTAAAATACATTTTTATCCCACCCTTCCTCCAAGGAGTTATGGGCAGCCTATCTTATACTTTCTTCCTCAGGTTTATCCCTACCACAACAACCCTGTAAGGAAACTAGGCTGGAAGAGTAAATGGCCCAGTATCCATTTTTATCCCACCCTTCCTCCCAGGAACTAAGGGCAGCATTCATTATACTCCCCTCTTCAGTTTTATATTCTCAACAACAACAGCCCTGTGAGATTGGAACTGTAGCCCAAGGCTGCCCGATATACTTCATGACAGAGCAGGGAGTTCAATCCAGATCCTAGACAGAAACTCTAACCACTACACTACACTGGCTATTGCTTACTTAAAATACATTTAAAAGATTTAAGGTAAATCTTTCTTTCCTTCTCAAAAGAGTTGCCAAAACGTTTTTTTCTCTACCCACTCTCACTTATTAATACTTCAGAAAGCCCCAGGTGCAGCTTCTTGCTGACAATTTTTTTGAAAAGCAACTGGAAGGACTGTTGAAAGGTGCAGCTGTAATCTGCGAACAAAAATGCCCTTCTCTTCCCGTAGCACTTTATTCAACGGGGGAAAAATTAAGGTCACGTAAAGGACAAGCACCCAAGTGTTCCAGTCTGTAGCAAATGTACCAGAATTCAAAGCTAAACCATTAACAAAAAAAATGCCCTTCATTTTGAAATCCGATTTTGTTTGCAAGGTCTGTATGTGGTCAGAATAAGAAAAAGAAAAGGATCTCTCCCCTCCCCTCCTTAAAGGCAACGTGGCCAATCGTGCAAAAGAGCTTCACATCCTTTCAAACACATGATTGGTAAACCAGAGCCAGGTTCAACACCAATAGGGAAAGCAGACATGTGCTTTGGGTCTCAAATTCTTAGGGGCCTAAAATTCTTGGAAGGAACAAACATAAAGCTCTGTGCAATCCTCCTGAATAAGGAAATAATACAGCACAGGAAAAGCTCTTGTTGGTGGCTATGTGTGCATGGATGTATTTCTTAACCCACATCCAAATAATCCAAGCGAAGCTAGGAAGGGGATCAGCCCTGGAATCCTGACCCAGCCATTGTAGACTCCTGATGTAATTTGGCTTAAAGCACACACAGCGAATCTTATTACTGCATATTTAGCCATATTGTAGTGATACATACACACAGGAGTTTGAAATGAGGACTTCTATGTGTAAAGTAAATGGGGCCCTGCTATAAAGAGCCTCCTATAATCTGATATGTAGGCTACTTAAATCTTGCTTGAACTCAGCAGATTGTATCCAAACTTCTGCAAGAGTAGAGGGGATCTTTTCCATTTCCTCCCTTTTTTTCTTCTAGCTTCCTGCACCTCCCAAAAGTTGCTTCCAAAGTCAGGGGGTTTCTGGAGGACAATATGGGATGCTGCTTCAGAGCCGCGATGTTTAGAGGGAATTTTATGCTAATTGTATTTGTTTATTTAGAAATTCTTATCCAGCTTTTCACTCCAGTAGAGTGAATATGGCTTACAACATTCTCCCCCTTTTCAGTGTTATCTTCACAACACCCCTCTGGTAGGTTAGGCTGAGAGGGAGTGACTGACCCAAAGTCACTCAGCAAGCTTCCAAAGCAGCATAGGGACAGATGCTTGGATCTCTGAGATCAGTGGTTCTCAACCTGTGGGTCGGGACCCCTTTGGGAGTCAAACAACCCTTTCACAGGGGTCGCCAAAGACTCTGTGCATCAGTGTTCTCCTTCTGTAAAATGGCTAAATGTTAGGGTTGGGGGTCACCACAACATGAGGAACTGTATGAAAGGGTCATGGTATTAGGAAGGTGGAGAACCACTGTCCCAGATCCTCATGTGATGCTTTGCCCACTAATGGAGCAGGATTTCATGCAAGAATGGAGGTGGATGTCCACTGAGTTCCTCTTTTCATTTCAGCACCACCACCACCACCCCACACACACACTGTACTGTGTCCCCATTATTTATGAGGCCCCTGACCTTCAGGAGTGGTTTGGGGCAGGGAAAGTATAGAGGACTTTTTAAAAAGTATGTTGCAATAAGTGTTCTATCTGTGAGCCAATCTTTATTGTTAGAAGTTTGTTCAGAGTTGTGTTGGTCTTCTGTAGATAAGCAAAATTCAAGTCCAGTAGCACCTTATCGGGAAGGAAGGTAGCATGGGATAGCCCAATCGTGTCAGATCTCAGCAACTAAGCAGTACTTGGAAAGGAGACCTCCAAGGAAGACTCTCTAGAAGGCATTGCAAATCACCTGCTCCTTACCTGCTTAGAAAGCCCCTTGCTGCAATAGCCATAAGTTAGCTTCAACTTGGCAGCCCTTTACACACACACAAAACACCTTGGAGACCAACAAAGTTTTAGGAGTGTAAGCTTTCAAGACTCAAAGCTCCCTTGCCAGCTACAAGTAGGAATAGAGATTCCTGAGTCATATCCCAGTCAAAGGGAGGGAGAGGTGTTGCAAAGAAGGGAATCAGGATGTAAAAGTACAAAACAAAATGCAATCAGCTTGATTAGAGAAATGCTCATAGGCAGAAAATTAGCTTCTATAGTGAGATAAGAATCCTCTTCAGCCCAAGAATCGTAGAGGTGGAAGAGACCACAAGGGCCATCAAGTCCCAACCCCCTGCCATGCAGGAATACACAATCAAAGCACTCCTGACAGATGGTCATCCAGCCTGTGTTTAAAAATCACCAAACAAGGAGACTCCTCCAAGGCGGTGCATTTCACTGTTGAACATCCCTTATTGTCAGGAATGTTTAGATGGAATCTTTTTTTCCCTGTGCCTTGAATCCATTACTCCTTGTCCTAGTCTCTGGAGCAGCACAAAACAAGCTTGCTCCATCTTCAACATGACATCCCTTCCATTGTTTAAACATGGCTATCATGTCACCCCTTTTCTTCTCCAAACTAAACATATCCAGCTCACTAAGTCTCTAGGGCATGGATTCCAAACCGTTTACCATTTTGGACACCTGGACCCCGTTCCAGCTTGTCAATATCCTTCTTGAACTGCAGCGCTTAGAACTGGACACAGTATTCCAGGTGAGGCCTGACCAATGCAGAATAGAGTGGTGCTATTACATCCCTATATCTAGATGCTATATTCCTAATGATACAGCCCAGATTGACATTGGCTTTCTTGGCAGCCACATCACACTGCTGACTCATGTTCAGTTTATGGTCTGTTAAAACACCCAGATCCACATGTACAGCCAGGTGTCATCCATCCTATATCTATGCATTTTGTTTTTTTCTGGCTAAATATAGTATCTTACATTTAACTCTGTTGAAATTCATTTTGTTAGTTTTGGCCCAGCTCTCTAATCTGTTCAGGTCATTTTGAATTCTGACCCTGTCCTCTGGGGTATTAGCTACCCGTCCTTATTTGCTGCCATCTGCAAATTTGATTAGCATTCCATGAGATTCATTGTTCTGATTTCTATTCCCTGGGGATCCATTGTTTTAATTTTGTGAATGAACTCAAGTTTAGCAATCTCACATTGTATTGGAACTTTGGATCCAATTCCATGGGTTTTAAGCAACCTACGTGAGTAGGGCTGTACCCATTGTCATCATTTTACTCGCTTGGAATAGATAACTCTTGAGTTATTCCTGCTTTTTAATTATCATAATAGAGTAATTTTATGCAATTATACCAATGCCAGACATTATTAAATTGAGCCTTTGTAATCCTAATTCCCTTAGTTAATTTACTTTACAAATTACTGTATAAAACCTGAAATTGATTTACTGCTGTTTTCCAGGATGTAATCTGTATTTATTCTCTTCAATCAGAGACAACCTAAAGCGATGTAACATGTTTTAATCCTACATATGAAGCTGGCTTATGCTGAGCCATACCATTGGTCTCTCAAGATCAGTACTGTTTGCTCTGGCTGGCAGAGGCTCTCCAACAGAGATCTTTCACATCACCTATTTCCTAGTCCTTTCACCTGGAGATTTCAGATATTGAACCCGGGGCCTTCTGTATGTAGAGAAGATATTCTGCCAATAAACCATGTCCTGCCTCATCCAACAATGTCTATAGTATTCCTTGCTAACTGTACCAGTGTAGATGTTTGGTGTATTTTCAGTCCTCTTTCAAGGAACAGCCCTATTGTTGTGGTTGTGGTGGTGGTTGTGGTTGTAGATTTCACAGCTGCCAGATCTTTAGCTGGTTGTTGGCCTTCATTACAATTCGAGCCTCACCCAGAGGCCTAGGAAGTTGTAATGTATTGGCGTAATATTCGTGCGGATCCCAGCAGGGCTGCCTTCTGGATTTGACCGATGTTAATTTTGTCAATTTGAAGTTGTTTCAAGTGCTGCCCTGGTGTTTTTGGGATGGCGCCCAGCGTGCCGATTACCACTGGGACAACCTCAGCTGGTTTGTGCCATAGACACTGAAACTCGATTTTCAAATCACGGTATCTAGTGACCTTCTCGTGATCTTTTTCAATGACCCTGCTGTCACTGGGGACTGCTATGTCAATGATGGTCACTTTCTTGTCCTCGGTCACGGTGATGTCTGGTGTATTGTGTTTCAACACTTTGTCCATTTGGATTCGAAAGTCCCACAGGATCTTGACCTTCTCATTTTCCATTACTTTCTCTGGACAATATTCCCATCAGTTCTTAGCTGTTCTTATGTTGTAATTCTTGCATAAATTCCAGTGGATCATCTTGGCCACTGAGTTGTGTTGAGTACTCAGTCTGGGCAATCTTTTTGCAGCAGCTGAGGACATGATCTACACCCTGGCATGGTAAGTTAATTTTTATTATAAGACCAGATACCAAGCCAGCAACAGGAGTGAGAAGTCAGGTAGGTATTCTTCACACCTACAGCCCTTATCTCTGCCAGCAATCGAGAGTATACTTATGCAAGGCCATCTCCTCACCGCTATACTAGCCCTTTTTTATTAACAAAAAAACATTACACTCAAAATAGTTGACAAAATTCTGTCTACCACCCAATACAGAATTAATATCATACAAAGTTATAATCGTGGGGCAGAGCCCTGTTCCCTCAGTTTTCCCTTTACTGCTGTAATGTGAGGGGAATACCTCAGTGCCTCAGTAACCCTCCAATTGGCCATGTGATGGTAGAAGAGGAATTCTGAGCCTTCCTACTTTATCTTACACAAATTTTCCACTTTTTTGGTGGAAGCTTGGCTAGAAGATGGCTTAACCCAGATGCCCTCAGCTATTTCCTGAATACCTTTGATTAAAGGGAGCGCAATTGGCCCTGTATTGGCACTGTATAACACACTCGTCAGATCCAAAGACTTTGGATCCAACTGCGTATAGTAAATGTCCAGAGCCTTTGCCATCCAGATTACTTGCTCTGAGTAGAGCTTAAAGTCTTCTGTTGGCAAGACTGGCAAGGATCCCCAATGTAGTTGGTTGACGAAGATATCAATGTTGTCGGTAATTCTCTACGGTAAGAGATACCTTTACATTGCAGCAGAGTGCACTGGGGCAAAACACAGCGAAGTTTACCCATGGGTGTGTGTGCTGACAACAAAAGAACCTTGGAGCCAATTCATAGTTTCTAACTATAAGCGGAGTTCTTTATGAGTGAATTCTGTTCTGGATAGAAAGGAGGGAAAATGGGTTCTCTATTCCATCTAGCTGGATAGTGGGAGATGCTGTCTGCATCTCTGCATGCATGGTGCAAAATGGAGGGTGTGAGTAGGCCTTTCTAGCTAAGTTAAGCATTGTGTTCTATGTGCAATCAATGAAAAAAATAATTTGGGAAGCATCTGTCATGAATATATAGAGGTACAGGAAAAAGTAAAGGATATATTTCTGAAATTAGCTTTCAACCTCACTTTTATGATAGCCTATTTTGGCCTTTTCAGAAA
This sequence comes from Sphaerodactylus townsendi, assembly GCF_021028975.2. NCBI lineage: Eukaryota > Metazoa > Chordata > Lepidosauria > Squamata > Sphaerodactylidae > Sphaerodactylus > Sphaerodactylus townsendi. The sequence goes on from NC_059430.1 coordinate 30,837,981, forward strand.
CCAAATCTGAGAGTCTACAGGCATAAATAGCACCAAAGTATCTGCTATACATCTCTTCCCCCACGCCCTCCAGTAATGTCCGATATATTAGTACACACAAGCACATGCACATTTTGACAGTTGTTGTTTCTAGCTAATGGGAGGCTTATTCATAGAAGGGTAAAAGTTCGGAGGCTGCTTCTTTGGATTCCACTCTCTCCATCTGTTTTGACCCTCACAGGGTGCCATTTATAGAGCATCCTCAAGATTTCACACCCAATGGAATGGCATTTATTTGGAGCAGTTAAACATCTTGCCTGTTACTTCCCAGCTGAACATTTTGGGTGTGTGTGTGACTGGCATTGCTGGCTGCTATGAAATTACTCTGAGAATGCAAGGGACAACGGTCCTTCCTTCAGCAATTATTAAACACCAAGGTCAGGATGAGCACATCAGCCAGCTGCCCTGGTGCTACTGCAGCATGTGGCTCTCATGTTGCTGTCTGGGAATTCTGTTACATAGAATCTCTAGTTTCCTATGTGTTTATAGGAATGTGAGGCATCCTGTTTGGGGGAAGCACTTGCACATGCCACCTGTAAATCTATGCAGCAGAATGTTCTGTCTTCCAAAGCATAAACCCTCAAAGAGCTGGCATGGTAGAATGGCTGGCATTTGCTTTCGAAGAATCCCAAGTGTAAATCCTTCCTTGCTTATCAGCTATAAAGTTAATTGTGTGGGCACGGGCACATCACTATTCCTGCTCAGATATACAGAACTGTGTATACTAGATATGCGCCAAGGGGGGTAGGATTGTATGCTCTGGTCCCTCGTCCTTACCTGTATGTACATGTATGTGTCCAAATATCTGCAGCAAGTACTTAAGCACATAAACATTTTCACAATTGGGCTCCTTCATGCAACTGGATCCCAAGGAGGTGCCTTGATATCCAATTAGTAAATGCATAGGGACTTACTGAAGACATTTGACAGTATGCGCACACACATACATGCAGGGACAGTGTGATGGAAAGCTCAGTGTGGGTACTTTTTAACTAAGACCTGTATTTGGCTTGGCAACTACAGTAGAAGTAGTTCACCAAGAACAGGAAGTGATGTCAGCAGCCAACCAAAATGCTAATGACATTGGCTTCACCGAGTAAAAACAGCTTTCTCCTGAGTAAGTCAGGTAGTCAGCTCATGTCAAGGTAACAGTTTTAGATCCCTGAAGAAGGCATCTCTCAAACATTGTTCTGACCAATGCTCTGAAGACTGAGGTAAAGTAATATCACTCAACATATTCTACTTGAGGTGTGTATTTCTACAGGATTATTATATAGGAAACTGTGAAGCTAAAATACCTATTTCATCCTCTTACATCCTACTTTACAGGGATGGAAATTCCTTTTTTTTCTTTTTTCCAGTAAAACACATTTTGATGTAAGTGCTCTCAGGATTAACCTACGTGCAGATCAGTAAATTCTTCAGCATAAAGCACAATATTTTGATTTTAAAGCTAGATTTTTCTATAACATCACATTTCTATTCTGTAACTTGAAATGCCAGGTAATAATGGCTTCAGTTCTAGTGGACCAACATAACTGGTTGTATTGTTAGAGTAAAAGGGCTAATGCCTGAGCCCTTACAGACATTCCTTCCAGCAATTATGGGAATGATCAATTTAAAGCAAAAAGGAGAAAGTTCATCCAGGAAGAAAGTACTAACTAGCACTGGCATCTGGAACAAATGGAGTGTAGCCTACAATTTTACTAAGCCTACGAAGAAGAGTTGATTTCTATCCCTACTTTTCCCTACTGAAAGGAGTCTTAACGAAGCTTACAATTGCCTTCCCCACCACCACCAGGCATCTTGTGAGGTAGGTGGGACTGAGAGAGTTCCGAAGAACTGTGACTAGCCCAAAGTCACCCAGAGGGAATGTAGGAGTGCAGAAACACATCTGATTCACCAGATAAGCCTCTGCCACTCAGGTGGAGGAATAGGAAATCAAACTCAGTTCTCCAGATTAGAATCCACCTGCTCTTAACCTCTACACTATGCTGGTTCTCAAAATTTGCTGAGGTTACTGCTACCTTTCAATTCATTGCAGAGTCAGTCATGATGGGCTGAGTTAATTACTCTTGCTGGGCTACCAGCCATCAACATGCCAGTAATATTTCCAGATAGTGATGCCCTCCACATGGGAAAAATAACTTGAGTCTTTGGGGAGCCATTACTAGCCATGATGAATGTGGTGTAACAGTGAACATTGGACTAAACAGCCCAGTGATCTCAGTGACATATGGAGGTGGGTGTACTCCCTGTCTATTTAAGATCATGCTACTCCCCGGTATTCGATGAATTACTTCATATCACATCAAAAGGAGGCAACAGCCAGGGCTTCTTAAGGCTTAGAGCCTATGTGTATGTCTCAAGAACTGATGGATGGATGAAATTATGCAAAGTATCTTTTAATCTAGGCAGCATGAAAAGCTCCCCAGTCATGAGATCCATTACCAGTTAAATGATATCCCAAGATACTGAGGTAAAAATCCATCACTTCTGTTACTGGAAGTTAATGGACTCCCGCCTCAAGAGACAACATACTGTAAAAGGAAGCCTTTTTTGTTGGCATTTGAAGGAGCAAGATATACCTCAAAAGTCTTCACGGGCTCCCAGAGAAGTATTTCTCCGCACATACATTAAATAAACTAATACGAGCAGCCCTTTGCTGCCAAGAATGGAGAAACTGAGGGAGCAGAAGCGAGAAGAGCAACTAAACCAGCATAGTGATACTGTTACTTGACCCACATATTTATTTCTTCATTCATCTGGTTGCTCAGACTGGTTGCCGAGCAACAGTTGCGGTGCCGCTGTCCATGTGCACTAAGCTAATTTTGAGTAACTGTAGGCAGGTCTGCAATGGCAGTGAGATCCATCTCCCAAATGCTAAAACAATACCTACTTCATTCGTGGCAGTTTCCTTACATTGATGTATTATGAGGAAAAGCAAATATGAATGGAATGGAAGGATGGAATATGAATATAATTTATATATGTACACACACAGGGATCACAATCACATTTTATAAAGTCCCAACTTATATTTTTCAGAAATAGATCTTTGCCATCATGGGAAATTTTATTTACTGATACTTTATATGTAGCTCTGCATTCCCAGCTGTACAATATGAATAAGTATTATACTCCCCCCTGAAGCAAATAGCCTACAGTCAAGAAGATCTTGAACAGGGATATACATTGTATTGTCAAAGGCTTTCACGGCCAGAATCACTTGGGTGCTGTGTGGTTTCCGGGCTGTATGGCTGTGTTCTAGTAGCATTTTCTCCTGACGTCTCGCCTACATCTGTGGCTGGCATCTTCAGAGGATCTGATGGTAGTAAAGCAAGTGAAGTATATATACCTGTGGAATGTCCAGGGTGGGAAAAATAACCATCTACCTGTTAAAAAGTGTAAAGGATGCAATTAGCAAGCTTGATTTGCATGTGTTAGTATGTGAGTAACCATGAAAATAGCATAATCCATTTAGTATGTGAGTAACCATGAAAATAGCATAATCAATTAGTGAGGGCATCTGCATTGTAGTAGCCTGGCCTTTTGATTGCTTTGATTGTTTACTGTCTAGAGTGGTGGGTGGTGTTCACTAGCCCTTTGATTGCTTACTGCCTGGAGTCATCCTTTCTCTGGGTGGTATTCATTAGTCACTGTCTTGATTCTAGCGTTTTTCAATATTGGTAGCCAAATGTTGTTCATTTTCATGGTTTCTTCCTTTCTGTTGAAATTGTCCATGTGCTTGTCCAGGGATATACATTTGTCCAGGGATATACAGAAATTGTCCAGGGATATACGTTTGGTTTTTGGAGGGAGACCCCAAAATGAAAGCTCTGTTTATTTCTGTTGTTAGGGTAAAAAAAAGAGAGAGAGAGAGGAGAAAATCAATAAATAAATGATACATTGGTTTCCATAACCTTTCTGGAGCCTGATTTTCAGAGTTCTAGAAAAGTTCAGACTTAGGCCCTTTCCGCATGGGTAGAATAGAGCGCCCCAGGGATGGCAAAAATGCTGTCCCTGGGGAGCGGTGTGAAGGCGCTGCTTTAAACCTCGCTCATTGAGCGAGGTTTTTGAAAAGTGCCGTCTTCCTGTCGGCACGGTGCAAACAGCACCGGCGGGATGACGACACTTTTCCCATCGCCTCCACTGACCTGCCTGTCCAGCGCCACTCTGGAGGGCTGCAGAGACCTGCCCATGCTGCTCCTGGCCCCTGGAGGTCGGAGGGCAGCATGGGTGGGTCTCTGCAGCCCTCCAGAACAATGCCGGACAGGCAGGTCAGTGGAGGCGACGAACCGGAGGTGGCTCCATGGGGAGCCGCCTCTCCGGTGTGGCAGATCTGCGAGGCTGCTCACACGCTGCCATGTGAGCAGTCCCCGAGCCTCCACCGGCATAATTTATGCTGGTGGAGCTGCGTTTCCGCCACCGTGCGGAAAGGGCCTCAGAGAGAAAGAAAAGAATCAGGATAAATAAAAGGGAGGTGGTATCTGGAAGACCATCTTCTCCCATATGCTCCTGTCCTGTCCAAGAATTAAGATCACAGGGAAAGACTGTTCCACCAATCATCTGATGGCCACACAAGAGAAAACTCTTCGGTGGCAGCCCCACAATTATGGACCAACTTCTCCAGGAAGGTGTGCCTGGCCCCTCACTTTCAATCGTCAGGGGACAGTTGGAGACAGTTTTATTTAGGACTGCATTTGACAGAGCCCCACACAAAGGGGGAAGGTGGAATCCACCACTGGGAGCAACATGGAACTGCACCAATGGATTTGCCCTCCTCACGGCACTTGCCCTGGCAAAGGGGTGAAACTGCCAGCAGGCAGCCACTGCAGTGCTGAATGTACAGTGCCACATCTCTTTTCTCTTTTTCCTCTTTTAAGAGAGATCTCTTTTTACCTTCAGGTGAAAAGATTCCAGCAGAAATACTGCACGCAGACTAAGAACAATCTGTCCTCAGATCTGTCACTTCACATATTAAGTTTGAGTAGGATTTTTCTTTCTGATTCCTTTCAGAATAAATCCTCTCCCTTTCTGTACACCAACTGTGAGCCTCCTAGCTTGTTTTCCTTCAGCGTATTTCCCCAGAGAAATATCAATACCCAGTGTGCAGAGGCGTAGCTCCAAGGGGGCTGGAGGGTGTGCGACGCACCGGGCACGTGCCCCTGTGGGGGTGTGGCGAGGGCGTTCTGGGGGTGTGGTGGGGGCATTTCGGGAGCATGGTGAGGGCATTCCAGGGCAGGGTGGGGGTGGAGGATGCACCAGTGCACCGGGCACTTACCCCCACTTGCTATGCCTCTGCCAGAGTGTTTTCAGTGTTGCACTGCTATGTGCGGAGCTCAGAGGAGACCACCCTTGTTTGTCTGATTTGTCCCTTCACAAAACAAAACTTTCACATTCAGAGAAGAGAGCAGTCCACTCCACTTCCATCTCTGAAGATCTCTCCGCCCCAGACTGGCTACTAGTCCTCACAGTACTGACTGAAATTCTGGCTGTCTAACTGCCAGCCAATCGAAAGTTGCTGAGGTTAACTTTTTGTTTTCAGGAGCCTTTGCTCTGGTTACCACTCAGCAAAGTCCTGGAATCTGTCACACTATGCCTGCCCTCTCTCTGGACTTTATTGACTTCCTCTAAGAATAGCTTGGCTCACTTGCACGTGTCTCTTATTTGCTGTGGCTTGCAGAGGCCTAGCTGTCATAAGACAGTATGTGGAAGTTTTGTGGATGGATGAGTGGCCATAACTCACAACTGGAAGCTACTGTAGAGGGCTTTTACATCAAGCCATAACCCACAATAGTCCTTCTCCTACACAAGCCCCATTGGCAAGAAGGGGACCCAAAACCCACACCCAGATTATATTTATTTAAAAGATTTATTCTGTACTTTTTTTCTGACCTTCCAATTGGCTTATATGTTTAAGGGACAATTACAGAATGCAGTAAAGGTAAAACAAAACAGCAGCAATTAAGATATAGCATAGATCTAAAAACAATCCTACTAAACCTAAACAACGGAAAAAGGCCAGCAAGCTCAAGGGAGTGGAAGCGGCTCAAGGAAGCAGAATTAAACTGAACTCCAGAATGGCCAAACATTTAGCACTGAAAATCAAACCAAGCAATTCCAGTGAAAGCAGCACAAAGCAATGAAGAGGCACATTTGGCACACTCACACAGAGAGAAGGGTCCAATGAACACTAGTAGAGAGAGAGAGATGCACAGACATGGTGCCTCCACTGAAGACAACCCCATCACTGGGGATTTGTTAGCTGGCTGTTATCAGATACTTTTGACTGCGATGAATGCCTGTCTTTCAGAACTGCACTACCCAGAAGTGCCATCCTGCTCAGAGCTTATCTGGACTTAAAAATTACCCATCCCCCTTCTTTACTATTTTGTATTTTCTGCAGGGACAATGAAGCATTGGCCTAGTCTCAGCCCCTTTCTTCTCCAGAGATCTTGCCATGTGAGGGGCTAAAACAGTCCCAAATGTACTTGTGCCTGATTGCGTGGTGTAAGTCCATTAAGCATAACGGGGGCTTTCCAATGGTGGGGAGGCTTTTTTTCTTTTCTATATTCACTCCTAATATTTCTGTCTTGTCCATATTCACTGTTAATCCTGAATATTTCTTAAAATCCTCTAAAATTATTTTTAACTCTTTCATTGCATTTTTTCCTTTGCTTCCTCCTGTCCTCCCATGAACATTGGTTTTTACTAACAATATCTGCATATTTATGTATTTAAATAATAACTGCAGGGCCACTTCAGTAGAATCTTATAGACCAATAAGCTTATTAAATCAAGATTATAAGATATTTGCAAAAATATTATCAAATAGGATTAGAAATATACTTCCTAAAATAATAGAACAAGACCAATATGGGTTTGTAAAAGGAAGAGACATATGTCATCCAATAAGAAACGTTTTAAATATATTAGAGCATGGAAAGAAAAATAAATATGATAAAACTAGATGTATACAAAGCATTTGATACAGTAAGTCATGAATTTCTTTTCCAAACAATAAAAATTTTTGGATTTGGAGAAAGATTCATAAACATATTAAAAGAAGTATATAGAAATGCTAAGGCCAAGAAAAGAGTAAACGAAGGATTATCAGGAATAGTTAATATAAGAAGAGGTGTAAAACAGGGTTGTCCACTGTCTCCGGCTCTATTTGTAATGGCCATGGAGTATTTAGCAGACAGAATACAAAATAACGGAAGAATAAAAGGATATAATATAAATAAGGAAGAAATTAAAATAAATATGTTTGCAGATGATGTATTACTGATAACAACTAACCCTGAGGACACAATGAAAGAGTTAAAAATAATTTTAGAGGATTTTAAGAAATATTCAGGATTAACAGTGAATATGGACAAGACAGAAATATTAGGAGTGAATATAGAAAAGAAACAATTTAATAAAGAAATATTAAAGAAGAAAATTAAATATTTAGGAATTGTAATTTCTACCAGAAAAGATAAGATGTATAAGTATAACTATGAAAATAGATGGAAAAGAATTCAAAATCAAATAAAAAGTTGGGAAGCAAAAGCCCTATCTATAACGGGGAAGATAAAAGCAGTAAAGATGTGTATATTGCCTAAAATCTCTTATTTATTTAGAACACTACCAATGGAAATTGCTAAAAAACAATTTGAAGAATGGAATAGGAAAATAAAAGCATGGGTATTTAATAAAAAAAATGCGAGAGTGATGAATAAAATAGTATATATGCCAAATGATCTCCTAGGCTGGGGAATACCGAAAACCCAGGAATATTATGAAGCATTCCAGATAAAAAGCTTATTAGATATTAATGAAGATAATACTTCAAATGGCTGAAATTTGAAAATGAAGTAAATAAGGGAATAGGTAATCATGGTAGTTATATAAATGATTATAAAAATGTTATAAATAAAGTAATAGGTCCAAGAAAAGTGAATATGGATATTTGGGAAAAATGGAGGAGTAAATGGATGCCTGGCATTCTGGATAGGGCCCCAGTGGGGAGCGTGACTGGAATAGAAGGCGAAAAACTTATAAGAAAACTGAAAGAAGAAGGGATACATAAAGTATCAGATTTAGTTCATGAAGGAGAAATCATACCATTACAAAACTTAATAGAATTGGGTGGGAGAGAGAATTGGCTGGCAATAAGAGGATTATGGGAAAAATTAAGAAAATATAGAATAAAAGGTGAATGTATAATGAATCAATGGTTAAGACTCCATGAAACAATGAAAGGGAAGATTATAGGAGTAGTTTACAAATATATAGTAGAGGATAAAGAATTTATGATAAGAACGTTGAAACAAAAATGGGAAAAAGATGATTTCTTAGATGAAGAAAAAATAGAAAGAATAATGGATCGTATGAAGAAGATAAAGATTGAAAAATATGTGGAATTAGAAAGAAAGGTCATACTTAAATGGTACAGAACCCCAATACAGCTAGCCTATATGATTAAAGGATTAAGCCCAAAGTGTTGGCATTGTGGAGAAAAAGGAGCATATTATATACATATGTGGATAGAATGCAAAGTAGTGAAAAAGTTTTGGGAGAATATTTTAAAATATGTAGAACTACTGGTAAAAGTAAAAATTGATGTAAATAAAGAATTATTAATTGTGGGGATAATAGATGACATTAGAGTGAATAGAAGTTTGGAACCAATGTATAAAATAATGATTAGAGAAGCACACGCAGTGTTGGCGTTGGCCTGGAAAGATAATAAAAAATGGACAGTTTCAAGATGGTTGGAATATATATGGGAACAAATACAGCTAGAGATATTTGAAAGACTGACAAGAAATATTTTATGGAAAGAAAAAATAGAAGATATTAAGAAGATATGGACAGTGTTTGAAAAATGGATTGAAGATGCCAGATTTAACGAAGAGCCATGGAACAAGAGAATAAGAAGAATGAACCTCCTGCTGCTTGCATGAAAAAAGTTAATAAAGAGAAGGGGGGAGGGGGGTGAAAATGGAAAAATGTATAGATGAAAGAAAAATACTAAATGTAACAAATGTATAAATACTCTATACAATAAAATTTATTTAAAAAAAAGGAGGAAGCAAAGTAAAAACAGGCTATCTTCAGTCTATCTTAAAAAGATCAAGCTACTCTTTTGAAGTCTACTGAGAAAAAGAGGAAGCAATTTCTTGTTTCCCTTGATTATCACGGAGTCTGGTGGAATGCGGCAAGATTTTTTCCCCCTCCATCTATAAAAACACACATACAAACAGAATTTTGTAAATGTGCAGAGCTTAGAGCAAGACAAGCAATACCTTACTCAGAAATCATTGGGACGGGCAGCCATCCATTCTCCTCATGTGAAAAAAGGCTCACAAATATATACATATACATTTCAGTTTTGCCTGTCGATGACTATAGAGGGTGAACTTAAAAGAACAAATTATTCTGACTGGTTCTGGTGGGTTTCCGGGCTGTGTGGCCGTGGTGTGGTGGATCTTGTTCCTAATGTTTCGCCTGCATCTGTGGCTGGCATCTTCAGAGGTGTATCACTGTGTAACAGACTTCCCTCTGTGATACACCTCTGAAGATGCCAGCCACAAATGCAGGTGAAACGTTAGGAACAAGATCCACCAGACCACAGCCACACAGCCCGGAAAGCCCACCAGAACCAGTTGGATTCGGCCGTGAAACCCTTCAACAAATTATTCTGACCTAGCAGACTTAAAGCTAGCCAGGTGGGAACCATCCTCAATCAATATTCTGATGAAGTGTAGTTTAATGCAACTTATAGAAGCCCACTGAAATGATTCAAGGCCTTTAGAACAGGCCTACACAACCTACACCTTGAGGTTCATCAGAATGCATCAAGATGAATTTTTAATTCATCCTCAAGACCTCAGCACTTGAGTTGGGTGGGGTAGAAATATCAAGCACCATTCTACCAGCATTTGACTGGATTATATTCAGTTCAGTGATTCACAAGGTGTACAAGGCCTGATCCAAACATACTAACCGACCTTGCAGATCATTCACTATTGTATTTTCTTCCTCTTCGTACAGTTTTGTATATGTGTGTGTATTTTAAAACTATTCCCTCATACCAGTTATTACTGCTGTAGCACATCCCTTTTGTTTATATTTCACATTTTGTGCAGAATTCTCTCAGCTGAGATGGAAAGAGGACAACATTTGCATCCAATTATTGCTACAGTAGAAGATGTGATGATGTACAAGACTTTTGCATGGAATTAAGCATACCTTTCAGCTCCTCTGTGGCTGTGCCATTCATTGTCTAAGCAAGCAGGTGCTTGGTGTCCTCTGCTGGATGCTGGAGGGCAGTGCAGCACCCTGAAATGGAATTGCATTTCCATGAAAGGGATAGAAATCAAATAAGACTACTTCCGCATAATCGAATAGGACTACTTCCACACGACTAGGATCCCCCCCACTCCACATGAGCAGCAGGAAGTCCCTGCAGTAAATGGGAAAAGCCAGTTGATGATGTGCCCAATCTGGACAAAACTCATCTGGATCCTGTTTTCTTTCCTGTTTTAAGCTGTCAAAAATCATTTTCTTGGGCCAAAGTGGAAATTGCAGGGCTAGCTGTTTCAGGTGGGAAGTTATGTTAGTCTGCAATAGAAGAGCAAGATTCAAATCCAGTCGCACCTTAAAGACCAGCAAGATTTATAGAGGATAAACTTTCACGAGTTAAAGCTCCTTCCTCAGACAGCTGGATACTTCACTTGAAGTCACTGCAGAAAAGGGATTAGAACTAAGCTCCACTTCCAAAATGATGATGATAACTCCCTCTTTTCTCCCTGATTAGGATCCAAAGAGGCTTTTCACATGTTCTTCCCCTCTTCCACCTTATCCTGACAACAATTTTGTTAGTTAGGTTTTACTGAGAGACTGTGACAAACCTAGGGTCACCTGGTGAACTTATCAGGTCCTAGTCCAATACTTTCACCAATATGCCACACCGTCAAAATGGAATAGGGCACCTCTATGTTGTGCGCTGTTCCCTCCCCTTCCCATGGCCTTTTGAAGGGTTTTTTCTCCCCTTTCCCTGATGGGTTGCTAAGTTAATAGAAAGGAAGAGAAAGGGGTTTCCTGACTGCAGAGAACCCAGCAAAATGGAGGTAATCAAATCCACCTTGCTTGCCACTGCTGCCATGGCACCCACACATTTTCACTCATCATCTTAATGCGGCCTAAGTCAATTGAGGACTAATATACTGTACTTGCATGCCAAGAAATCTCCACTTTAATGAGCAAAAGGGGGTGGAACACAACCACAAGGTACAGGAAACGAATCTCCACCTGGCAAATTTCTTCCCATCATGCAACTATTCTCGGAGAATAAACCCAAATCTCAGTTTCTTTTTTTTAAATGAGAATTTTTATTTATTTTACACATCTAAATAGCACATACATAGAAAGATAAAGAAAAGATCCTGATCTAGTCCCCTCTCCCCCTATAATAATACTAAATGAAAAGAAAGCACACACACTTACACAAACACCTATACACATATATGGTGACTTCCAGCTACGTCATTAAGGATCAAAGTATACATCCAACTCCGTGCTTATAATTAATATCTGCATTTTTTCACCTTTAGTCCTTCTTATAAAGCTGTCTTAATCCAAAGTGCTGTTTTCATTTAAGTCTTGAATCTTGCCATTGTTTGTTTGTTTGTGTATGTTTTCAATATGTTTCCAGTCCGCAAAGGATTTCCAGTCTTTCAGAAAATTGTCTGTATTCTTGTCTCTTATAACCGCCATCAGCTTTGCCATCTCTGGATACTCTGTGATTTTCAAGCTCCAGACTTGTTTTGTTGGAATTTTGTTGTCTCTCCATTTGTATGCATATAAAATCCTTGCTGCAGTTGTCATATATATAAAAAGCTCAAATCTCACTTTCAAGAAGCAACTGTTGCTTCATAAAGACTTCAGCCTTTCACACAACATACATAGATGTCAGAAAATGTCATATTGTTAAACATTTTGGATTGCAGCTGTACAATCTAATATGCAAAACTTTAATTTCAGCAAACCTCCCCTTGGTTTCAGTTAAAAGTTTTCAGTCTTAAATATCTGTACATCTCTTGTTCTGGGGTAATTGAAAGCAGTTAGAGTGCCAGACCGGGTGCTGGGAGATCTCGGATCTAATCCTTGCTGTGCCACGATGCTTGCTGAATAGCTTCCAAATCACAAGCTCAATTTACACTATCTCACAGGGCTGCTGTGAGAATAAAGATGGAAGAACATATGGCATCCTGAAAACCCTGTGAATGGGAAGAGTATAGACGTGCCTCTAAGGCTTACAAAACTGAATACGGCAAATTCTGTTGTTAAAGATCAAAGTGATCCTGTGTCCAATTGGTGGCTTTCTTAGGGTTGCCCCTTTGAGTCTCCTTACAGGAGAGAAAGGGAGGATATAAATCTAAACACTTCTTCTTGTTGTAGGGGAAACATGCAGGGTTATGCAGAGTGATCCTAAATCTCCATAGACAAAAGGGATTTCCTGCCCTTCCTAGGAAGGACAAGAGACAGACATCAACCTTAATGGTTGAGGCATCAGACTGATGAGTCCAAGGAAGCTGAAAAGATTACAGCTGTGAAACAATGATAATGTAAAGTAAGGTGGTCAGCAAAAGTGTTACTCAGAGGAAGAAACATTAGTTAGTACAATACAGGGCAGGTAAGCAAATCAATACATCCTTTGTCTTCTCTGGAGCATATGGTCCAGGGCTGGAGATGGGAACACTTTCCAGGGCAAGATATTTTGTGTGTTGACTTAATCCTAACAGGAAAGGTCTGGGAGGACAATATGCAAGTTGCTTTGGAGGGAGACAAGTCCTGACAAAGTTCTTTTTCCTTGCAGGCTTCCCCAAACAGGCTTCTTTATTTTGAAACTGTTGCTGGGCATCCCAAGGTTGGCTGAGGTGATAGAGGTGCCACTGTATTAAAACAGGGGCCCTTGGTCCACTATAGGACAGTCCGGCAACAGCATCAGATGAAACAAACACAAAGCTCTCCTGTACAAACTGCTCCATAACTTTTCACTGTCTAAATCTCCTACCTGGGAAACTGACTCCTCCTTCCACATTCCTAAGCGCAGCAGGATAATCAGTAGCTTAAATCATTCATGGCAATAAACTCAGCTGCTGAGTAAACTCACTTCCTCCAGGTGATCCAGCCATTAACCTTTCAACTGCAAATCCCAGTGAATGGAGGAAAGAGAGACAATGGCTCATTCAGCACATGCAGAATAATGCACTTTCAAACTGCTTTCAGTGCTCTTTGAAGCTGTGCAGAATAGCAAAATCCACTTGCAAACAGTTGTGAAAGTGGTTTGAAAACACATTATTTTGAGTGTGCGGAAGGGGCCAATGGCCATTTATGCATGCAGTACATACCCCAAGACTGTTTGTTCTGCAGTGGGTTTCCCCATGTTTGTGTAATGTGAGTTCTGTGGAGCAGTTCTTGGAAGGAGTTGCAAAGAAACTAAATTTAAAACAAAATGGTTTACTTTCTTAACAAATAACACTTTTAACATTTAACACATTACAGTCCTGTTAAGCTGCATTTTCAAGTCCTTATATTTACAGTCTACTGATATTGCCAAGTCCAATTCTTCTTTGCAAGTGGGTTGGCTCCTGAAGACTCCAAGGGCTTGATTAACAGGATTCAACATGATGAAGGTTTCCAGGAGAACTCTCACCCATTACAACCACAAAAACCCTTAACAAGGTGTTAAGGGCTTATACAAATCAAGGTCCCAGTCTGGTTGCCTTGTCTCCTCCAAACTATATGAGCTCTGCAGCCTCCTGCTGCTTTGAGTCTCCACCCCTTTCTGGGTCAACCCATTCTGAGCATGGGGGTTACATTTGCTCTCAAGGAAGTGTCTTTTTTGCCAGCCTTCTGCCTCCTGGTTGTTTCTGCAAGCTCCATTTGGGGACGTTGTGTGGTGCCCTGGCGGAAGGGGGCGGCGGCTAATGTTTCAATGGTCTACAGTCCCTGTGATTCACATACAGTGTTAAAATTTAAATAAAGGAACTCCACTGATCTTCCTGAAGTGCCCGCCCTAATAAGTGGGCGGAACTGCACTTGTGTGGGTGGGGGAAGCCAGGGAGGAGTGGAAAACCCAAAGCCACATGTACACCGATGTCCTTGACCTTCCCTGAGAAGCGAGATAAAAAGTCACACTTTCACAGGTTTTGGAAACTGTGTGGAGTCTACACTGAGAGCATGGTGAGCTCTAACACAAAGAGAATGTGTGCTTACTGCAGAGCAGATTACAAGTGCATAAAAGTATATCAAATAACACAAAACTCTTCCCAGGAGGCCCTTTGCAGTCCTGATCCAAAAACTGAGTGAACAGGAAGCTGGATAAAACACAGGAAATGTGACAAAGATCTGGATCAAACACACTACGTACTTGACGCTACACAACTGAGCCTTGGAGGAACCCTTGTTTTCCCCCTCCCACAGCTTGCATGCGAGAACCCAATGATTAGTTCTAGGCGGCTGGCAAATCTTCATTTGACATTACGTTGGAATTCTCTGTAAATCAGGATTCCAAATGGGGTTGAAACCTTGGTTTGTGAGACAAGTGTAAAACATTAGGGATGTGGCCAGAAATGTTCTCATTGTAGTTATTTAAAAGTGTTTTATTCTTTCTGACCATTATACCAGCTTGCATTTTGCATTTTGTTCTTAAATTAAATTGCAGTGGTTTCAATGAGAAACACATTTTTGCCTGTAACTCTTTCCCCCCATCTAACACAGTGCAATGAAATTCTCAAGTATGGGACTGCTTGTCTAGGGGTTTCCCCCTGCTGAATTTCAGACAAGTTACAAGAAAGCTTCCCCTTGCACGATGAGCATGGGGAAATGGGGCAACACTGGCCTGTTAAAGAGAGTTTCCCCATCTTCCCCGGAATCCTCATATTGAGGTGGGGAGGCAAAGATAATTCATTTTCAGGTTTTTTTTTCCTGCCAGCCTGGCTAGTTTCAGGTACTGAAGCTGGACCACAAATAAAACAGGAAGGGGCAAGATGTTGCTTCTACATGAAATTATAGTCAACATATTAAGAGATCACAGAAATATGAGCTTCACAAATCTTTCATGGAGATACAGCCTTTGTATCCCTTATAGGTGCATCTTCTCATGGGGGAGGAGATTAGAATAGCTGCTCCCTTGCCTGTCTGCCAGAGGATTGGTCAGAGTTGGCACCAGTGCCCTCCTCTGGACCTGACAGTGATGGTGCAGCTTCCTTTGGCAGTCTGTTCTGGCCCCTTGAGGCTGGAATTGTTGAGGGAACAGAGAGGCTTGAGATGGCACCCAATGTAGATTTGAGCTTTTGAGGAGCTCAGGTCAGCTGATGCTGAGCGGTGGTGGCCGGTGCATAATGACTCTAGAATAGCTGACTCGGGAACTGAAAGTTCTTGAGATGAAGAAGTCTCACAAGATCAAGGGTTAGGCATTGTACAGGCTTCTGCAAGCTGTATAAGCCCCTCAAGCTAGAGACAGAAGAGAACAACAGGATGGCTCTTCTCCCAAATGCTCAAAGGCAGAATCTTCTCTCCTCCCTATTTTAGGATTACCAGCTCTGGGTTAAGAAATACCTGGTGATTGGTGGGGTGGGGGGTGTCTTTGGAAAGGGCAAGGTTTGAGGAGGCACCTCAGTGGTGTATAATGCCATAGTGCTCACTTTCTAAAGCTGTCATTTTCTCCCCGGGGAACTGATTGTTGTAACCTGGAAGTGAGTTGTAATTCTGGGAGATCTCCAGCTACCATCTGGAGACTAACTAGAGCAATTTCCACCAAAAAAAGGCTGGCAGTCACAAGACTGGATATATTATAAAAACTTAGAAATACTTTACTACTATATACAAAGCAAATCTCCAAAGTTTCCACACAGTGTACAATTGTTTGGGACTTATTCTTCAGTCTCTGCTAAGATACTTAAATAATATCAGTACAGTATACAAAAATGTGAGACTTGTCTCTCAGTCCCCACTGACACTTAACTACTATCAATACAGTATATAAAATGTGGGACTTTTTTAAAGACTCCACATATCATATCAATACTATGTTCGGCTGCTTATACCTAGCACACAAGCTTTATGGTGTGCTATTCTCAAGTTTGAAATACATAATATCGAGCTAGTCGAGATAATACATTTTTATATACTGTACTGATCTTATTTAAGTACCATAGTGGAGACTAACGAATAAGTTCCAAACAATTGTACACTGTGCTGAAACTCTGGAGATTTGCCATGTATATAGTAGTAAAGTATTTGTTTTATGACATATTCAGTACTTCTGACTGCCACTCTTTTTTTTGGTGCAAATTGCTCTAATTTGGCTTAACTCCCTAGTAAGGTGGAACCTTCTGGAGTTTTGCAGCCCAACTACTGAGGCCTCAAACAGGCTGATATTGCACGACTTGACAAGAACGCACCTTGACAAGAATGCAAGCAAAAGGTTTACCCTTGACAGGCAGACCCAGGAGCAGGGCAGAGTGGAGGATGAATAACAAGTAAACAGAATCCACTTCTGACATAGAATCAGGAAAATTCTTCCAAAGTATGTGAGGTGGTGCAACGATTGATGGAATGTGGAACCGCTGTATGCAGAATGACTGTCTTCAGTCAAAACTGATAGCTTTTCAGGTTGAAAGATGCCTCTGGCAGATTATCTATTGTCAGTCAGTTAGTAAAACCTTTATTGGCAATAATAAAAATAGACATGAATAGGGTTAATAGGATGGATTAGTATAAAATATAAAGAAAGGCATTTTTTAAAGTTTTATGCATTTTCCTATAAGATATGGATATACTGCTGCCAAGTATCTTGCTACAATGACAGTTGCATTTGAATCTTTATCAGCTGAGAGAAACTTGATTTGTTGAGCTTAAGACCCAACCTTTGTAAATATTCTGTTAGTGGAGCATGTTGGTGGACAAAATGCTTACTTCTTAAGGAACATATTGGTTGCCTTTAAGTTGATGAAATTGGTTTAGGGAAGTCAAAGTCAATTTTGAAGTTTTATGAGTTTATTGCAATGAGTGGTCCACATATTTTTAGCACCAAAAGTGAGTCCAAAATATCTAATTGGTTTCACTTGTTCGAGTTGGATATTTTCAATCTTCCAAGAATGTTTTGCATCTATGTTTTGCAAAAACTATACATTTTCTTTTATCAGCATTAATGTTTAATTGGTCTTGGTTGCAGTAGTGGTTAAAGAGTTTAATGTAGCACTGTAAGCCTTTTTTTTTTGTTCTAGACATGATCACAGTGTCATCAGCATATTGGAGTACTGGAGTAGAGTGGGTAGCAAGTCTTGGAGGCTGTCCGTCTTTGGAATTAAGGGTAGCTGGAAGGTCATGTAAGAATAAGTTAAATAAATAGGGAGCTGGAGGATAGCCTTTGACTCCTTTTGTAATAGCAATCTTTGTTGTTAAATGTCATTTGTGTATTTTACTTGACACATTTGAGGTGTGTAACTGTATTAGTAGGTGCAGTAATCTTTGATCGATTCCAAGGTTGCTTAATTTCTTCCATAAGAGGGTTCGATTAATAGAGTCAAAAGCTTAAATCAAAGAAAACTGTGAACAGCTTGCCCCTTGCTGGTTTAGAATGTTTATTGATAAAAAGGGGTAAAACTGCGCAGTGTTCAAGAGGAGATGATCTACTTGCAAATCCAATTTGTTCTGGGCCTAAGATTCCTTTCGTTAGTATCCAGTGGTTCAGTCTTAAAACCAGATGCTTTGTATAAAGTTTACCCAGCACTGATAATAGACTGATTGAATGATAATTAGATGGTTGATTCATGTTCCATTTTTTTAAAATGGGATTAATGATTGTGCTTTGTCAAGCTGGGGGTAGGATTCCGTTTTGATGTATTATGATAAAAAGATTGGCCAGTATTGGCATCCAAAAGTCTTTATAATGTTTGAGTAGGTCTGGAGGGGTAACATCTGGACCTGGTGATTTCTCAGATTTTAATTTTTTTTTAAATTTTAGATTTATAGGCCGCCTCTTCCCCGAAGGGCTCGAGGCGGCTCAACAACATGGCTGTTATTAACAGCAACTCAACAACATAACGTAAACATTAAAACTCCGGCAGCAATTACATATAATTAAAACAATCCAAGCCATTCAACCCGTATAAAACAGTTCAAACAGGCGCCCGTTCCTAAGGCTAAAAGCAAGGGAAAAGAGGAAAGAAGAAAGGGAGGGAACAGGTGGGCCCAGATGGAATCACAGCAGGCCCAACCGAGATGACAAAGATGGAAATTCGGCAGAGTTTCAGTGGGGGGCAGTAGAACAGCGGCCAGCCTCTCCAAAGGCCCGGTGGAATAATTCTGTCTTACAGAATTCTGTCCTCCACTCTTGGCCAGTTTGGGATATTATTTAAGGAAGGTATTTTTTTGTATTTGATCAGGTGTATTGTAAAAAGTTCAGTGCATTAGTGAGTACAAGTAGAGGCTGTGATCTCAGAGGTGTTAGAAGGTTGAGTTCGATGGAAAAAGGTCCTGACTGTTTTCCCAAAAGGTCTTGAATTAGAAAATGTAAGAGCTTCATACTGTGAATTCCAGTTTTTCAGATAATATTGTCTTCTTTTTCTTTGTCAGTTCTCGGTATTCTTTTTTTTTAAACTAATGAATTCATTATGAGTTTTTGTTTAGTTTTGTTTATTTAACTGATCATATGTTTTGTGTAGTATGGCTTTGAGTTTTCTGCAATCATTATCAAACCATGAAAGATTACAGGGTTTTGAAACTGAAGCTGGTTTTGCCAGACATAAGGAAGAGTCCATTAGGATCTGCTAGTTGTTTAAGGTATCAGTGGAGACAGAATTAGTTAATTTTAGAATAATTTGTTTAATTTTTGGTTGTAACCAATGTCTAGATTGATTAGAGCCAATTGATTTTGTAGGTCATCTGGGTCTGATGACAGCTGTAAATTCCCTTGTAGATGATTTTTGCTCATTGTTAGTTCATTCTTCAGTTGGTCTAGCCTTTTAGTTATTTTGTCTTGTTCTCTCCCCGCCCCCCCAAAAAATGAAAGGGATTCATTAAGATTAAATTCCAATAACTGATTATTTGATCCTTTACCATCTTCCAACAGATTTTCCAATTCCTGCACATTGAACAATGTCGTTTTTATTTGAGTTTTTATTGCTGTCAAGATTGATGAGGTTATCTCCAGAAGAAGTCTGTAGTTTCCCATGCTGAGATTTTTTTTTTGTTCTGGGAATCAAGGGAAGTATCAACTCGTTCTTAAATACCCGAGTGGGAAAGACACATTTCATTGCTAAATATGTCCTTGAATGCAGCAAAGTAGAGTGGACTCTATTAGAGTAAAAAAAAAATCAGAATTACCCTCTGTGGGTAATTTCTAGGGTTCAACAATTCTGTTTCTTGAAAGTCTGTAAGGTTCAGCTTATTTTTTAATAGTACTTTTAAATGTCTTTTGATGTTGTGTTTGGAGTTCCAATCCTCTAAATTTCTACACTGTTAAGCAAATCTTATTTGTAATTAAGATTAGTTTAATAATCTGATCCTATGTTGCTGAATTAGTGAGAGGGTTTATTATTTAGTGATTTACCTACGGTTTCTTTAAGTGAGATTTGATTGTTTTGCTGTTCCGGTTCCAAATTCCTTTGCTTTATTATTAAATAAACTAAGCTTTTTCAGTTCTTTACAAATATGTTCAACTGTTATGACAACAAGAAGTAAGTTGATATACTTAGTCCTTTCAACAATTTCTTTATCAGCGTTGTCCATGTTACTAACGTCTTTCTTTGTCTTAACTGGACTTTGTTCGGTTATACTTATATTTCTACATGGAGACTCTTCAGCTTCTTTACCCTGGAGTTGCTTCTCTGCCACGCAGTCATCATTTAAAACATTCTCATTATCTGTTAAAACTGTATAATGGTCAGCAGTAGAGTGTGAGAAAAGTCTACTATTTGTAGTTGCTTAGATATGGGAGGGGCGGCATCACCGGCATCTTCAGTATCTCTTGGCCTTTTCTTCCATCCCATAATTAACTTGGGTTCTTATCAGAGCTCAATGTGAGGCAGCTACTCCTATCAGTATTTCATAGTTGAAGACCTCTCAAGAAGTTACCTGATTGGAATCAGGTGGACTTACTTAACCACTAGACTGATTTACGACATTATCTATTGAGTCATAGTCTGTCCTATCTCTCCATCCTCCCTTACTACTGTGGCCATTTGCAGCTGTGAAGTGAGGCACACAAGAAAGTGGATATTACCCTTGACTGTTTTTTTAACAGGTGAATTAAATACTTTCAAGGATCAAGTAGATTCAGTGAGGGAATATGATCTGTTAATTGCTAAATTCTCACCTCCCATAAACCATAGTTTACTGGAGTGGATAGAGTTTGCCTTAAAAATTATCAAGCCAGATAATTTTTTTTAAAAAGACACACACGTATGGGATTAAGCTCAATCACCAAGTAAAGACTGTAGAGGCAAGTCTTCTTTAGCAGTTAGGTTACATCCATGCCAGTTAAAAGACACGCTGACAGTGCAGTGACTCAAAACAGTTTAATGTAATTCCAAGACAAAGTGTGATTACATTTCTACACATATACAATATGCATATGTGAGTTTACAAATTCTGATTAATAACTCGTTTCACCTCAGAGACCGAAAAAATGATCAAAAAGAAACTGTGAATAACAAGCTATAACATAGTTCACCACAATGGGATCCCCTTTCTCACCCTACAGTTAGTAATATTACAATTAAAATAACTATATTCTTCTATAAGGTTTTTTTTCTGTTAAAATCATCTCATAAATTTACAATGCTATTATTAGTTTTCAAATCTAATATAAATTCACTCCATTTTTCTACAACGAAAATGATTATTAATTAGAAGCACACAACGTCATGATGAGAAACACAAGCAATTTTTTTTTTAGTAGCAAGAACTTGATTGGTTAAGAATTAGGTTTTTTTTTGTAAAACATTCTAAAGCCAAGTAAAATATCCATTCTTATAACATACCTATAATATGTGACTAAGGATAGGTTACATATAGTTCTACAACACATCAGTTTCTTTTCTGCTTTTTTTCAACGACATTACCAGAAGCAAAATTATAATAATAATAATCAAAATAATAATAATAATAAAAGAAAGAAAAAATAAGAGAAAGGGGGACAATTCACAGAGGGGGGAAAGTACACAAGAAAATACTGTTGCACACAATAATTTTCACGAAGTTTTAACATGGATTAACACTCTTAATACAGAACCATACAGTGAAAGAATACAACCAATCAGGGCTTTTGTGGGGCTTTTCAACTGAGATGATTCAGTGTATAGAAAATAAAACTCTTCAAGGTTTCACTGAGGTGACAGTGTGGAAGGTGTTTTTTAATTGTACTTGGGAAACAATGTTGAGATTTTTGCACTGTCTTCTCTTTAAAAAACCACAATTGCACGAAGTAAGTTCTCTTTTCCATTTAGATGATATTGTATTTATGGCCAATGCGCAGGTATAGAACATTCCTTCAGTTATGTTCCAAAAGGATCCAGATATTCATAAATACCTCCCCTTGTTTGTATTCTTTGACTACCATACTATAGACTCTGCCAAGATAGTCCTTTCTTTCTCCCCTTTCTCATAAAGCTATTGTCTTCCTCTTTTGAATAAAAAAATCTGGTTTTGGTATCAAATTTACAGTTTATACATTCCAATTCTGTCTGTGTAAAATTTTGGCACAGAAAATACCTCATGTATTTACTTAGCTGGTGAAGCAAAAAGGGTAGAAGAGATACTTTCTGGTATCTCAAATGGTTGTGCCTTAAAATAGCCATGGAAATATCACTTGAAGAAATACTCAAACGCAACAGAGAAAAACAACAGGAAGTGTTGTATGTAACCATGCCAATGTAGAAACATGGGAAGTTCTACTTGTGAGACTAGAGATGCTACATGTAACCATATTGATTCTAGCGAATATGGATCTATTTTGTGCTGCATACACTCTAAACCCAGGCTTAACACTCCACACCACCCCGCAATAAAACCTGTAGTTCCTATTGTGGAGCAAGTTCATATTTCCAGGCCTAACTTTAATATAGAAGGAAGGACCAGAGGGTTGCTAACAACAATTCATGGTTTAGCTGCTGTTAACTGTGCCTATGTTTGGCTTTCAAAATGGTGACTCGGTTATCACTTTGGTAATGTGAGCTATCATGTGAAGACCATGGCTTTCAATTGGTGTTCTAAAGGGGCTGTGAGTCTGCCATTGACTAAACTGGGAAGATTTATTATGTAAAAAACAATGCAGGGGCTTAACAATGTCTTGCTTCTTTTCCCTAACCCATGAACAAGGCAAGGAATTTTGCTGAGATTGTCAGCTCTTCAGACAGAATTCTTATTTGTGCCAATTTATTGTCTTTGCTTAGCACAACATTTCCATATATATATTCATTGGTTACTTGACGGTAAGGGGAAAAAACACCATAAATACATTTAAGCAAGACTAAAATAAAGTAACAAACACACAAAAAACACCCCACCCCCAAAATTTACATCCAAACACATAATATACTACAATCCGTAATACCGAAACAGCGTCTAGCATACTGTCATTGGCTAGTAGACAAATTAAATTTACAAGGAGCCGGTCAAGTTCTTTATAATTTAATTTAGGGGTTAAAAGTGGATCGAGAATGATAAGTAAAAACTAGACAGAATGAAACCATACAAAAGCCAAAATCACAGCTCTGCCTCTCATTGTCTCCCAAAGCAATCCACGGATTTACTGTCTCAGGAACCAGAGTTTTATTTTGGAAGGGCTTCATAAACAGCCTTCCCTACTCTACAAGAATACAGCATTCCTGGCATGCACATGGGATGCTACTGAGTATTCTTGCACTAAGAGTTTTCCACATATCTAGCTGCCAAATGATTGACGCTGGGGATGTGGGATGAGATGTCCCAAGTGCAGTGCTTCCAAGTTTTTCAAAGGTGCACCATGTGATCCATGATTGCCATTATCCATGAGATCTTTCTAAGAACAGGATTACCACATTACATGATTATAGCACTCATAACCACACAACAATCTATCTCTGTGTGAACTCGCCCTGAGTCACTCAGCCACATCCTTTACTCTGAATACCCTTTTGTCTTCATCACATAGGTATTTCTGTTCAAGTTAGGTTCTTAGGCAGAATAGTTAGGAATTGTTGTGCTTCCTGATTCATCCCAAAGAAATTTTTTTAACTTAAAAAATAAATAGGTCATTTTTGGACTCTATTTGCTATATTTTCATCATGCGTGGAGTGATTTTTACCCCCTTAACTTTGGAATTGTTTAATCTGAACTGACTTTCTAATACTATGTTATATCTCAGAACAGAATATACATACTGAAGACACTCAGTTTTTAAAAGGGCAAAATGAAAACATAAAGGAATAGCAGAAATTCTGAAGATATAGTCAACAACAGAACATTTAGTTAGAAAGTACCAGTTTAAATGTAAACTATAAAATATTATCACTATAAAATGTAGCCAGAAATCTTTTAAGTAGCCACAGTCTATTGTTCAGTTCATATTGGTTTAAAATGTGATTCATTAAACATCTTCGAGAAGGCCGAAGCATTTTACAGTAGCTAAGAACATATATAATTACATGTGCATTTTAACATTACAATTAATTAAAAAAACATAAACGAGTAATTTAATCCTTGGTTTCATCATTTTCAAAGAATCACGTAAGCAACAGTGACCGGGTGGACATTTTTTTCCTGCCCATATAGACAGTATACTTCTTTAAAAATCCCAAATTCAAACTGGCTACATGTTTATTTGTTTTAAAAAAGGCTGAAACCAAGATGAATGCCCACATTTGAGGTAATTATTGCCATTAGGTCACAGTTTTTGTAAGATAAGGTTTTTTTTCAATCCTTCTTTATTTATAAAACAAAGTATACTGTCAGAATTCTTTAATACAAGTCAGACCAAACAGAATCCTGATCAGGTGGGTTTGCTTCCAATGGAGTCAATGAGCTCTAGAAACATCTAGAACACAGACAGATTTCTCTAGAACTACAATAAATGAGCCAAGTAAACCCCCAACCCAAAATAAAATAGATGGCCAATGCATATACTTTCTAATTGGAATTCCAGTTCAAAGTATCTTGAACATTCTCACCATTTACTGAATTCTTAGTTTTAAAAGTCTCTGCTATTTATCAACTTTATCTCAGCACCTTAGTAAGTCCTTGGCTGTGTGTCCTAAAAGTAAGTTAAACATTTTGTTTGCTCCATGTGTGAAAATAATCTGGTACAAGTCTGTACAAGGTAGAAGTAAGAAAGTAGCTGAAGTGCTTCAAGCCCCCCACCATGGGAAACAGTACCAGGAAGAAATGCAAATTACTGTCATCCTTGGTTTGCCTCAGTAGTCTTGCTCCACCTCTTTCTGAAGGACGGAAGAAAAAAAAAGAAAGACCCTTACCATTCACACACAACTGCTGGTGTGAACTAACAAGCATCTCCCCCAACAGTTTAGGATTAGTGATGTTACAATATTCATCAGTGCAGTAAAATATATATGTGGAAAAAAATATGCCTTTAGTATTGCCTTTCTTGATTCAGCTATATTAAGTAAAAGACAAAAATAAAACATTTCTCTTATGCACATGACATGACTGGTATAGCAGCACTGCTAAAACTGGAAGGACAATACTAACCCGTACACAAGAAACTTGAGTTTCACTTTTATTTGCTATATTCAACATGTCAGAAACGTGTACTAATTGCCCACTCAAAATGACACACTTGCTACATATGTGTTTCCTTCTGCCATTAGAGATTGTTTACATTCACTGGTAGCACTCTTTCATCAGCCCAGATAGTGACATATCTTAAAAAGACACCAACATCCTACAAATACAGAAGCACTCCAATGTGGACATTCCTTCTGCCTTCTCCATGCCCGATAAGGATAGGTAGGATTGCCAGCAGTGGGTTGGGAAATACTTGGGACATTTGGGGGGGGTGGGGGGGTGGAGCCTGCAGAGGGCAGAGTTTAGGGAAAGGAGAAACTTCAGCATGGCACAATGCCAAAGAGTCTACCCTCCAAAGCAGCCATTTTCTCCAGTCAAACTGAGCTCTGTCACTTGGACATCAGGTGTAAAAGCAGGGAATCTCCAGGCACCACCTGGAGGTTGGCAACCCTAAGTATTGTCATGAAGCAGTCCAATTATTTTGCCAGCTGGTATGAACTTAAATGTTACGATGACAGCACATTAAATTTTTTTTACAATAAACTCCAGCCACTCAAGAACCATGCTACAGCATAGTGGTTTACTTGGAAGGCCATATCCCCAGTGAGCACTTGTGGCTCTGTATTGGGGGCAGCATGACCTGAAACATAACAATTCATAATACTGTTACTATAGGACAAAAGTACAGTCCAGCTCCCATTGGGTGAAGTGTACTTTGCTTCATTTGATTCACACTTGGGGACCAGGGAAGTTTTAACTTGCTTCCTCGCAATCAGGAATCCCATTGCCACTAAGACATACAACGAATGTAGAGATAATTTCACAGAGTTAAATTCTGTTTTGCCCCACTGCAGATGCAAGACCGATAATGCCTAGGGGATGAACCAAGGATGTGACATTTCCAAATCCCCACATCTTCTGAAGAGATTTCTATACCTGCAGGAGAAGATCACGACTGCACCAATTGCCCTAAAGACTCTCCTATAGGATGAGGGCTTGGAAAAGC
Source organism: Sphaerodactylus townsendi (assembly GCF_021028975.2). Classification (NCBI taxonomy): domain Eukaryota; kingdom Metazoa; phylum Chordata; class Lepidosauria; order Squamata; family Sphaerodactylidae; genus Sphaerodactylus; species Sphaerodactylus townsendi. The sequence goes on from NC_059430.1 coordinate 30,863,815, forward strand.
CAATAAGAACAGATGTTATACATCATCTGAAGGCGAGTATCAGTTTTGGTAAAGAAGAAAATAACTATTTATTCCCATAGCAAACGCTCCAAAGGAAGGAACTTTATTCAGTCTGTGCTCAAGTAAACAGGATTTGATTTCCTAGGAACAAAGAATCTTATTTCTTTTTAAAAATGGGGCTGGTGGTAGAACATTTTACCTACAGTGCTTCTACAGTTGCATAACCTTAAGCTTTATTCTTCAGAAGTGTGCTGAGTTTCACCCAGATTGTATAGACACTGACTACTAAATGCATACAATTCTGATGTTACAGAAACAAACACAAAGAACTTATAGAAGTTTTGCCTCAACAGGTAGTTTGATATATTGCTATGCTTTGTCATTGCCAAGGAAAACATGTTTTCATGGACTTCTGTTAAAAAACAATCCAGTGAGCATACACTCCCCTCCTTCTTTTGATGTACAATTTAGGGCAGTAGCAGTAAGTATGACTGAATTCCCCCCAGCAAATTTCTTCAAATACCTATTTGAAGAATAAAGGTAAGTGTGTCAGTGGAAAGATAGACAAAAAGCTGGAAAATGTAACCAAATTCTTTAATGGGTAAGGGCACACACTAGTTTGTAAATTTATTGGTCTTTTAAAAGATTTTCTTTGGTTCAGGAAAGAAACAGTTTTTACTTTCTCTTCAGGATGTAATTTCTTCCACACCAAATTGTCAGATATAGTTCCTTAAGAAGAAGAGGAGTTTGGATTTATACCCCACCTTTCTCTCCTGTAAGGAAACTCAAGATGGCTTACAAGCTCCTTTCTCTTCCCACAACAGACACCTTGTGAGGTAGGTGGGGCTGAGAGACTTCCAAAGAACTGTGACTAGTCCAAAGTCACCCAGCAGGAATGTAGGAGTGCAAAAACACATCTGGTTCACCAGATAAGCCTCTCACCCAGTTGGAATGGGGAAATCAAACCTGGTTCTCCAGATTAGAATCCACCTGCTCTTAACCACTACACCACACTGGCACCATAGCAATTTACTGTGGTGTGAACTCCTGTAGGCAGTAATCTATAAAATAAATGAGACTTCTGCCTTTGAGAGTGCTTGTTTTAAATATGACAATAAAGTGAAATAAAGGACACTTTCTGCCTTGCAGTTTTCTTGTGTTTGAAGGGGATAGAGAGTTTAGATACCTCCTTTTTTATTGTCGTTCAAGACAGTCTCTACTACTGCTACTGATTCAAAATGGCGCTGTGCAATGAAAGAGATGTGGCAAAAGGACTCAAAGCAACAGGAAAAATGGGCCTTTTCTTTAAGCATTTCTATAAGCCAAATGCTCTTGTTTTTAAAGTTTCACTCTTTCATCTGTTACAGGGCTAACTGCAGTCCTGGACTCAACAGGTGTAACTCTGTTTAGAAGTTGTACTCTAACATTTTTTGGACTCTCTCTCTCTCTCACACACTTATTCTAGTTGTGTTGTGTAAGCAAAGGGATACTTTTGACACTCATCATTTCCTCACACTTGAGTGGCTTTTCTGTTGAGGAAGAGCCATGTTCATTCAAGAAAGACTCCTTATGTTGGAGGAAGGCTTCAAACTTCAATGAAGTGGCAGAATTCATAACAGTATATTAATCATGAATGGTGGGGAACATAATTATGCTCACTGATACCACTTCGCCCACCCTACATGCATTCAGTTGAGGAGCCTATCATTTTTATGAGCATAGGCTCTGTTCAGAAGTTCTGCTTCTACACAGTGTGGGATGCAGGGCTAGAGACCACAACTCACTTCTGCTCTTGTGAGGCTGTGCTAATGTAATGTCTGCTCAGTCCTTCTATGGATGCATTATTTACCTACAGGCTCATCCTGAACTTTCCTCTGCTTTCCTCTGCACTAACCCACCCTCTAACCTTGCTAGAATCTACAGTCGGAGTACTGTTCTGCTTCCAACACAGCTAAAGAACAAAAAATGCTGTATCTTCAATGCATTCATTTGCCTTCACATCCTAAATCTTTAGTCCTCTGCTTGCATATAACCAGAATCATTCTGTCCTGAAAAGAGGTGAACATACATGCATAGAAAGCAAACTAAAATTTTCTATGTGAAATTAAAACCCTTTGTCCCTTTCTTGCCACTGGTCTGCCAATCATATACATTCCCGTTAAACTAACTGGGATTAACTCATCAAATGTACCAAAATGAGGCTCTGTAAAATAATGCTCAGTAGTAGAGAACAATCGTTCTCAGTTTTGTGGTACAAAAGGAAAATAGGGTGGAGGTCTTTTTTAACTAAAAAAATAAATATAACAATTGTGTACAACTAACAAAAATTGAAAAGTATCACAAAACATCTGCAAGTGTTAATTATAAAGAAAAAAATAGATACTTTGGGAAGAAGGAAACATATACTATTCTGGCTGTAGCAAGAAGTTTAATCTTGAGCCACGAAAAAGTAGAGAGCAATGGCCTGTTACATATTTTATTGAGCTTCTGAGTTCTTCAGCTTTAATTAGCCAATCACTTCAGTGACTAGATTTGGCTCCTTCTTTTACTGGCACCATAAATTACATTGTCCTTGGTGAACATCCCATTGGTTTCTTGTGGGAAACTCCACTGCAAATACTTTCACCTTGAGCTCAGTTTGAGGCTGGGAAACCTTCAACCCAGATTGGCTATGTGGTTTTAGCCTCTCACTGGATTACTTAGCCTCACATGTCAACAGATACACCATGAAATCAGACTATCTCCATGTTGAATTCTTAGAAGCACACTTCTGAACACATGAATTACCATGTGAAGATATCAGGAGTTGCAAAGGTATATCATAGTATAATAACAGCCATAACATGTTGGCTGCTTGCCTGTGAGATCTTTACACACTTCTCAACCAGAATATCTCTCTTTTGCTGTAAAACTAAGATGCGCCACCAGTGATTTTTTTTGGGGGGGGGGGAATCTACGTAATGAACGATCAATACAGTATTAAAGAAAAAAATAACAACACAAAGATGCAGGAATGCATGTGCAATTAAAACCAAGAATAAAATATAATTATTACATATAAAAATTAACCACAATAACGCAACAATCATCATAAAATAATGTCCTTCCTTTCAAGCAGCATGACGCTTCCATCCTAGAAGAGGTGAGGCAAGGGAAGAATGAGGGACATCACATTGAAGGAATGGGGAATTTCTTGAAGGGAGCAAGCAACTGAAGTAGGTTTTTTTCAGAACAGAAAAAAAATGTAAGGTGCATGTACCAATAAAACAGCAGACTGGGTGTTTAAGGGAAGAAGAGGAGAAATAGAAAGACAAAACAGAACTCATTTTTTTAAAAAAGGAAATGGAGATGGCTTCATTTGAGGATTCAGCAGAGAAAATTAATGGGGTTCAGCAATACATCCGTAGGGAGCAACCCATCCTTCTTCCAGGCGAGGTTTTATGCACTCACCTCCAGATATTACAACTGTGCTTGCCTTTCTTGTCAACTTACCTCTTGATAAACCTTTTCCCTTTAACCACCCTGAGATCCATCCCTCTTCTCTCAGTCGATTGACCTGCCAAATCCCAACATCTTACCCAATGGCCTGAACACTCCCTTTCTGAAGTCACATAATCACCTGTAGTGGTCCTGAGAGTCCATGCAGGGTATAGGACCTGTTTCACAACATGCCTCAGACCACCAATAGAAGTCTATCTCCACAGGGAAACGCTAAACATTGACAGAGCAGAAGCACCCATTTGTCTTAGTGCTGTGGTAACATTTCCCTCTAACCCTCTAGCTTTTCTGTTGTATTTAAGGTTCTCTTTGGAAACCTACTTCAAAAACAAGACAGTTCAGACTATTTGGAGCTGAGGAGAAGGAGTCCAGCAAATCTGAAGAGTGATGTCTGTTTTTCTTTTTTCTTTTAAATCACAGTAGAAGTGAGGTCAGAGGAAATGAACGGACTAAACTACAAAGCGTTTCATCCTGGTTCCAAATCAGGTCTAGGTTCAGTTATTATATGCACTGGATCAATTACACCATTTCTGCAGGTGCTTACGCCTCTTACCAAAGGCAATGTAGCTTGGTTTAAGGGGGTGCTGGGCCCTGGGCAGCTACACAACCTGCTCAAGTGCCAGTGCTTATTCTGAAAACCTTCAGAAGAACCTCTGGAGCAAACCTGAGTATGATACTTTTCAGAACGAATTCTGCCCCACCGTCTTCTTTCTTTTCCCACTGAAAGCATTCAAGTGAAAACGTATTGTTCTTCCAAAGTAATCATCTCCCCGTCCCCACTCCCTCCTCACATTTAACACGAGGTACTGAGTGTATTTCTGATCAAAAGCACTCTTCTCCACCTTAACCCCGATTCTGTTTAGTCAGCAGACAAAACTGAAAAGAATTATGGGGGAAGTTGAGAGCATTCAAATCAAAAAATGAACCAATGAGCCCATCAGCAGAATGTAAATATTGGTAAAGCTGCTCCACAGCCCAAGAACCATTTCCACCCCAAGAACATCCTTCAAGAGCCACCCACTTCTACACTGCAGCCAAATTCCACAGCTGCCCTCCCTCCCCGACATCGAACTTGCCCAAGACAGACAATATGGAAATAATAGCCTAGAAGAAAAGTAACAATACCGAACATGAAAAGAAGAAGAGCTGAGATTAAAATTCCAACCAGCCTCAGTCAGTTTCTAGGAGTACCAGTGGAAGTAAACCCTTAAAACCGCAACTGTAGTTTGGTAAGGCACTACAAGGGAATGATGTAAAACTAAGACTGTGACAGTTTGCAATGGCTGTGCTGAGGACCACACCACAAGAGAAGGCAGCATCAGCGCGCACATGCGCACACACTCATACACACACATATATACCTGGACAATCACATTTGTTACATGCCTATGTTATATCACTTTTTTTGTGCAATCACATTGAGGAATAGTCTATTGGTATCATTGGAGTTTAAAACAAAGTAGGAAAAAAAGGGTACATGTATGGCATAGTGCTACATTCTACCAAGGGCCACCTAGATCTTCTTCTACTCCTAACACGAACTGCCAAATCCTAAACATTCTGTGGTTGTGTATCTGCTCACAAAACGACGCAAATGCCACTGCAACATTAGCGTAATGTCATGCTTTTGTGATGTTTTCGCTATCGGCATGGGCCGTCATGTGCACTTACTTCTCCAACAGAGCAGGAAATGTTAGGATTGGACTGAAAAATGGTGAGGGGTTAACAGGTTATCCAAAGAAAGAAAAAAAAGTATTTCTGAGTGAGGAACATGAGATTCTATTGTACATAATTAAAGACTTTTCTTAAGGAATAACATTGCTTAGAGATTTATCCAGGGTATTTAAAGTAAGAACAAATATCCTTATTGTGACTGGTGCAACTGGATGGCATTTCCTGCTCAGTATGAGTAGCTCCAATGGTAAGCCTGACGCGGAAAGAGTTGGAACAATTCAATCCCTCCCCCACCCCATTCTTTTCCTGTACATCTACTGATCCCTCTGCCAGGAAAAAAACACACACATCATACTTTTCTTTTCTTTTCTTTTTTCACTTTGGGTGACGACCACCAGTGCCATGACAAGATGACAACCCTTTTGAAGTTCTGGATAAATCCCCAATTGGTATGCTTCTTGGTTTAATTAAAAAATATATACCCAAACACCTATGAAACTTTGTATTAGGAGGTCTGACAGCAAATTCCTAAATGTAGTCTCCTGTAACCAGATGAAAATAATCTGTAGAAGTCTATCGATGAAGTTATCCAAAAAATCAGGACCAGAGAACAGTGGCCCTTCAGTTTCTCCCACCATCAAGTCTGGTGCAGAATGTTTTTTGTATTTTTGTTTTTCATTCTTTTTTTTTCCTTTTCCTTTTTCTTTTAAATAAAACATGTACAACGGGTATCTCCTTTTCTCTTCGTCTTCTCTCCCTCTCTCTCATTTCTTATGCAGTCTCCTTTGTTCAAGTTTTGTTTTAAGCCTCCCGTCTTGTCGTCCATTTGCATTTTCTTCAGTATAAAAGCTTCCTCGTCCCCCTCAAGGTGTGCCATGTCTTTTCACATTCCAGTGTTTAGATGTAAGGGTACTGGTTGACCTTAGTGGGGCTCAGGGGGTATCCAGTGTAGACTGAGGCTGGAGACGCACTAATATAGGTCTGGTGGGCGAATTGAGCCTGATATTGGCTCGGGTGGATGGTGGGCGACGGAAGGACACGAGGACCCATGCTGACAGGAACCTGGTGGACGATGCTGGCTGGGTATGTAGTGTGCTGCACAGCATGCCGAGCGGAACCTTGGGAAGCCACCAAATGGGCCACGGTGCCCGTGGAGCCCAAGGCAGCAGGTGCAGTGTACGTGTAGAGATGAGGTTGAGTGGGAAGGTGAGCAGCTGCAGCCGCTGCCAGGTGAGGATGGACCGTACCATGGCTGGGGCTGTTGTGTGGGAAGGAATAGGGTGCCTGAGCAATCGTTGGAGTGATGTACGCTTGCTGTCGACGATGACTCCCTGTGCGATCGGTCGTGATGTGCTGCTGGGCCTGTTCAAAAAGGAGATGGACAAAATAGTCATGGCATCTTTCCCCCTTGGGTCTCCTGAGTTTTCAAACATAGACAACAATGAGTTGGATCCTGTGACTTTCATCAGCTAAGACTCCCTTCTATCAAGTCTTCCTCCAACCAACTTCCTTCAACAAAGAAAGACTTTTCTCCCTCCGATAAAGCCTTTCTTGATCAAAGTCATTCTCAGTTGGAAGCCATCTTTTTCCCTTGAAAGATCGTTTAGCGAAAGGATGCAATTTAGCTCGAAGGAGTCACAGGAATATACTTTATTTGTCAAATACCTACTTTTCTGCCCTTTCCCTAGAGGCAGAAACACATACCAGGAAATATATTTCCTTAATGGAGTAAGAGGCATTTTTAGGAGAGGACTGGCAAATGAGTGTATAGTGGAGGGAGGGTGCTTTTGTTATCACCTGCAAGCACCTTTCCCCCAGGTTTTCTTTTATAGCTGGGCTTCTAGTCTTTTGACAATGGGATCAGTAGTCAAATTTCCCCTTGCAAAAGCCCTTTTGCATACATATTATAAAACAGAAACAGAGTTGGGGACCCCATGTTTCTTTTGGAATATCCTGCTCTGATAGTGTTTCCTTAGGATAGGTATAGGAGTTTCAAAGGCAATTCTGTATTGGGTACACAAAGGAATGAAAGAAATATGAATTTTTTAGATCCAGCTTTAACATTCGTACAAATCATATTAACCACTGCCTAGCAGCTTTGCAGAGAATGCACAGCCCAGAATAAAATAGACTGCTAAATTCTTTACTTAACGTACTACTTTACTACACAGCCACCACATTTCACTTCAGACAGAACTTGTTCACATTATATACTTTAAATCATTCTTTGTGGTGCTGCCCCTCAACCCCTACATGGGGCTATGATCTATGAAGCCAAAAGTGTAGACAGACTCCTGAAACGCCGCTCCATCTTGGATCAAGCCAAAGAATTGTGATAGGAATTAAGTAATAGGAATTAAGTGCAATGAAAGGCCATGTCACGATGAGATGACCAGATTCCTACGGAAAATTCTCATAACTCTCCAACTGGGTGTTGCTTTGTGACTACGAGATCGCTCCCTATCCAAACCAAATGGACAGCTGGTGCTTGCGGGACAAAAACTCAATATTCTAACCTGCTCAGTAGGCATTTAGAGCTTCAGACTAATGCATATCTTCCAGATAAAGCCATAAAATGATCAAGCTGGATCAAATAATCTCCTACTCCATTAGTATTCCACTTGGAACAGCTTAAGTGAGAACAACTTTGTTTCTGCCACTGGAAACAATTTTTGGTATAAGAAGACTTGTTTTAATCCACTATTTTAGGCTCAATTTTGCCCTAAAATATAACCCAAATTTATCTTTGTGCATACAAAACCTGGGAATCCCGATTCAGAGTCAGTTTATGTGAAGGAATGCCTACCGTCTCAGATGACAGTGATTATCATCACAAGTAAGCTATTCATGTGAAGGGAAATTATCTTGCAGCACGCAGTTGTTTATTTCAGTTGTAATATCACCCTCATTGCATGGTGAACTGGCTATGGATAAATAGTGTGGTAACAGCTGCCAACTTTAAAAAGCCTCCACATTTCAGCTGCAAAGCATAAGTCAGGTCTAAGAGGTTACATTTTACTGTGACTTGTATTACATTATTACATTGCATGTAAACAGAGGTATAGCTCCAAGGGGACAGGAGGTGGGTGGGGGTTTGTGCGACGCACTGAGCGCACGCCCCTGTGGGGTATGTGGCAAGGGTGTAGTGGCGGTGTTCCGGGGTGGGACAGGGGCTTTCCGGGGCGGGAGCGTTCCGGGGCAGGATGGGAGCGTTCTGGGGTGGGGGTGGAGGATGCATCAGTGCACCAGGCGCTTCCCCCCTTGCTACGCCTCTGCATGTAAATCAGCTGAGACTCAACCTGGTTCTTTCTGGTCAATGACCAACTCCAGCCATAGCCTCACACTGTCCAGCATCATTAAATTTGAGCAAGAATGTAAGTCCCAAATGGTCTTGTTGGACACGCCCCTTCTTTGGCAGCAGTGAAACATATTGTAAGGCCTCCTTGCTCACTGGGCTTACCTGGCTGAGATTAAGAGGCTGCTGCTGCTGGAAATGTGGTCCTGGCCGCTGCTGCCTGTAGGCAATGGCTCCAGACGAGCTCCCTGAAGAGTGACCACTGGTGGAGGTCACAATGCTGGAGGACTTCGACTTGTAGGAGGATGAATGGTGACTGGTAGTGACTGCAAAGAGAAGTAAAACATATCAAAACATGTCTAATAATGAGAATTCATAGTCTGGGACCCAACTATGGGCCAAAGGGCTTCTTCTTTCCTTAGTCTGGTCCATTTCAGATTGAGCTTTCTTTCTTTAGTACTTAACCAATTATCAACAAACTGGCCATGGGCAGGTTTGTTCTCAGTTGTGAGGACCTTGCTCACAGACCTCTTTGCACATAAAACTCTGAGGAGCAACTTTTTCCATTTGGGATCTGTACAAGACCTTCCTCTTCCAAATTTCAATATTGAGCACATTCAGGAGTGAGAGTGGCATGCCATAACCTGTCAGATCTCAGAAGCTAAACAGGGTTGATACATGAATGGGAGATGGAAAGCTCTGCAGAAGAAGGCAATGGAAAGCCTCAGCAAGGTCCTGTGAAAGCACCTCGCTGGGGCCACAAGTTGTTGTGACATGCTGGCCCTTGTGTATGTAATGTACATCCTGGGGGTTAACTCTGTGAAAAGAGTCAGGGTGAAGGAAATGTTAGGGCTTTCCAAGCAAAGCCCACAGGCTGGTGTGAATCAAAATGTTTCTGGACAACATGTATGAAATGCAACATACCTGCGGATATGGCGTACAAAGAAGACTTGAGGGCTGAGGGATGCACCCATGCCCATATCTTTCCTACCCACCTCCCTGACTTCTGGCTTCCCACAATATATGAATGACAGTTCCTGGGTGAACTAGAGTTTATTCCACATAAACCAGGGTGGTAAAATGGGATTAAAATGCAGTTTACAATCCTAGCTTGCACAAAGTCCAGAAATCACTACTAGGGTGTGTGGGTTTTGCACATCATGTAGAATTGAACTTGGTTCCAAGTCAGGGATGCTGTGTTCGGCAAGTAGCAACCACTGGCGATCCCTGGCCCAGATTAGATTGTCCAGTCGCCATCTATATTTTAAATTGTTTTAAAGTATGATTTTATTGCTTTCTATGTTGGAAGCCACCCTGAGCCCATGAGGGGAAGAATGGCACATAAACTGAGTAAACTAAACTATTTGTATTCTATGCAGAGGAAGAAATGAGACGCATGCACAGGCATGATCAACAAACTGTGTTTGGGCCCATTGTGACAAACTGTGTCTTAGTGTGATATCTGAATACAGCTTGAATTAATGGATTCTTTCATTTGCAGCTTGTGTCTTTCTCTGCTGGCAGTACTGAACTTACCTGGCACCAACCTATCACACTCGACTAACACCTCGCTGGCCTGCGTTTTCAGTGGTGGCACGATGATCGTTCGGGGATTGCCATTACAATGTGTTTCTGGTGCTCCCTTGGTATCGTAGTTGTTTCCATTGTTGTTTCCTCCACGGCGTTGCACTGCATAGGGACTGTTGTTGCCAGAGGAATCAGAGTAGGGGGAATCATGCACAGTCACACAGCTGATGACATTCTTCCTTTGCTTAGATACAGGGCTGTAAAGTAAAAATGCACAAGGTGTCCATGTATCCTGGTACGCAAACATCAGCTCGGGCTGCTTTTTAAAGTATTTTTTACATAACATTTGAACATAACAGCCCAGCTGGATCAGACCACTGGGTTTGTTTGTTTTTTACTCCAGATCCTGTTTCCACAGAAGTCCAAACGGGGCAAAATGCCTCTCCCTGGTGCTGTCCCCCCCCCCTGACAACTGGAACTCAAGGACACCTTCCTTTGGAAAATGAAGATTCCATTCCACCACCATGACTAATACCTGCTGATGGGCCCTATTCTCCATGAATTTGTAGAACTCCCTTTTAAAGACATTTTAAGTTAGCAGCTATCACCAAATCCTGAGGCAATATGTTCCACAGGTTAAATAAGAAGTGCAATAAGAGGTATTTTCAGCTTTCTGCCCTGAATGACTGAGTGCTGAGTTCACTGAGTGTCCCCAAGTTTTGATATTTTGAAAGAAGAAGAAAAAGAGTTTGGATTTATACCCCACCTTTCTCTCCTGTAAGGAGACTCAAGGTGGCTTACAAGCTCCTTTCCCTTCCTCTCCCCACAACAGACACCTCGTGAGGTCGGTGGGGCTGAGAGAGTTCAGAAGAACTGTGACTAGGCCAAGGTCACCCAGCAGGAATGTAGGAGTGTGGAAATACATCTGTTTCACCATCTGTGGAAATACATCTGTGGAAGTCTCAGCCACTCAGGCAGAGGAGTAGGGAATCAAACCCAATTCTCCAGATCAGAATCTACCTGCTCTTAACCACTACATCACACTGGCTCTCAATAGTCTCACTCAACGCCCCAAAGTTGTGCTTAGCTTCCCGTGCTTGCACCTTAATCCTGGTTTTTGGTTTCTGATTGCAGACATGACAGAGATAATGCAAGGCATGGAAAACATTCTCTGTATCCACTCTTTCTATACCGTGCATACCGTCCTTTCCACATCCTTTGAAGTCACTGAAATTAGTGGACGTAGACTGAGATAGCTCTGCATCATACTGCAGTTATTTCCCACCCTTCAACCCAGTCCCTCTGCCATCCAGTTACAAAATACAAATTTCACAATAATACAAATTTCCACATGCAAATCCCAGCTGCATCATACATTCTAACCTGAACAGAATATATTGAACATATCTCAAAACAAAATGATGATTCCAAATATTAAAGCAAGGTTTTGTGATGGATACTTTTTACACGAGCATCTAGTGAAGGATAAGTGAAATAAATCAATAAATAGCTAAATAAATAAGTTTTGAACCTGGAAACACCAAAGTGCTGTTATCTTAGCTAAACTGCCAATGACATGAGCCAGGCACCCATAGCCGGGCTCCTGGCCACGGCTCCCACAGAGACTTCCTGGTGGTACAAGGAGGCTTGCAAAACAAAACAGCCTCCCTGCCACCAAGAAGCCTCTGTGAGGCAGAATGATGCAACCCAAAAGGGACAGGAAAGTCCAAATTCCCCATCACCAGCGTCAACTGGGTGAATGGCCAGGAGGGCCAACTAATGTTGGTTCCTCCCCCAACCACTGCACAGGCAGGGGCAATGAGATGCTGGTACGGCGTCCCGCGCTGCGTTCCTGCACTGGGGGTGGTGGTTGCACAGCAGCGGTTTCGCTCCTCTGCCAGGTTAAGTGCCCCGAGAGGGCGAGTCTGTCGGCACAACTGCCCCACTGCTCCTATGAGCGGATCCTTTGAATGGGGCTCTGAGTCAACAAGCGGGGAAGGATGGGATTCCCCCCTGGATGAATCTTACAGTCCCCGCTTGTGACATCCTATTTTGGAGTCTGAAGGATTTGTTCAAATGACTGATCTTCTTGATGGCACCTAGGCTCAACGACAGAAAATAGCAATGTTGTGTGGATTGCATTATGTTGTTATGGCAACTATAATTTTTTGAAAATGATGAGAAGGAATGGATAGTGTATAAAGAGCTTGGTAATTAGATATGTTGACAGAAGCCACCTCAGAAGGGAGACAAACACCCTGTAGAATCCAATAAGAGTTTTCTTGAATCTCTTCAACACTGGCCCCTTCCGCACACACAAAATAATGTGTTTTCAAACCACTTTCACAACTGTTTGCAAGTGGATTTTGCCATTCCGCACAGCTTCAAAGAGCACTGAAAGCAGTTTGAAAGTGCATTATTCTGCATGTGCGGAATGAGCCATTATTTCACGGCCTGCCTTTTTCTGTTCTTATAATCACTTCATTAGCATTATTTTAATGTTTTTTTCCCAACAGATGTGGCATTTTGGGGTGGAAATCTGGGCTTATGTATACCTCATGATTATTCTGATTTTAAACATGTCATGGGTTTTACCTGAAGATCCTGAAATTTTGGTTAGGTGAGGGTTTTCTTACTGTGCAATTCAAGGTGGTGATGGAGAAGCCATGTTGGATGTGGTGGAAAGGTTGCGTGGGTGCCCAGGCCACCAGCACCATGTAAAGGGCCATGGATGCTAGTGCAGAGGGACTTACCTGGGCAGCTGCCTGCTGCCACACCCAAACCTGGATGTTTGGCCCTGCGGCAGAGGGCCTTCACCACAACAGCCTCCACCAGCATGGAGGAGGGGTATTCCTGGCGGCAGGGCTGACTTTAGTTGGCTTGCAACTGACTTTTGGTCCAGGAACACCCCCTACACTGCAGTCAATTTACACCATCAAAAAGTGTGGCATAAGTCAGTGTTCCCCATGGGATTCTTCAGGTGGACAGTTTTTTTTTAAAAAACAACAACAACTTCCCCCTTTCCAGCACTGCCTGAAACCCCACTGGAAGCAGCACAGGTACGTTGCCATGGTGCTATCCACAGGTATCACTCTACCATACCCCCCACCCTTTGGATTGGGCTGTCCGAGATTGCTCACCAATAGCAATGCCTAACTCTGTCACAGAAACATGGAATTTGTATCCCTGGGTTGATGGAACAATGTTTGCACCCCTTTAAATTTATAATGACAATATATGCCATTGGTCCCAACAATTAAAAGGGCTTTTAATTCTATTTATCCAGATTCTCCCATTCACCAGAAAGCCAACTATCAAAAATAAAAATATCCAAAATACCAAAAAATCTCCACAGAAAACTTCAAAAATAATGATTGAAATTAAGTTTTCAATGAACAATCCTGTACATCTATAAAATGCCAATATACAGGGTCATGCAGCCTCAACTTGTATTGAGGCCATGCAGAGAAAGGAGAAGGGGTTTAACCCTTTAACCCACTCTTGGTTCAGCAATCAGAACTGGGGTCATCCTGTTTTTCAGTGTTTTTAAAGGACAAACCTTTTCCTTTGAAATGGTAACAGGAAGGAAGCTGTGCTCAGAGAAAACAAGCACTGGTTGAAAGGCTCCCAATACTCCATTCTGTTGGCAGCAACTTACTGGTGGTTCCTGGTCCAAAGACCATCTGGCTGTCCGCAACCACAGCCAGAACCTTTTAAGATCTGGCCCCATTTGGTGGAACTCTCTGTCAAATGAGATCAGGGCCATGCAGGATCTGATGGAGTTCCACAGGACCTATAAGACGGAGATGTTTTGCCAGGCCTATGGTTGTGATAGCTTTCATCTAGCTCAGGGGTAGGGAACCTGCGGCTCTCCAGATGTTCAGGAACTACAATTCCCATCAGCCCCTTTCTAGGTCTTCCATTCCTCTGTCTTCTCTCTTCTTTGATAGGTCCCCATTTTTGTATATATGATAGTGTGACCAGGTTATTAATTAAGGATTTTAATTGTATTGTATCTAATTTTAGATTGTTTTACTGTAAACCGCCCTAAGATTGACTTAAGGGAAAGGGCATGATAAAAAGTGAACTTATAAGTAAACAAACACATCAAGTTTCTTGCACGTGCTTAGGTAGATGTGTGGTCTGCTGTGTCCTAATATGCTAATCCAACGTTTTACGAAGAGCCTGTGTTGTGGCACACCATAAATTTTGCAGGCTTGTGTTGGCCATTCTATGGAACAAGACAGATTTTCTATGTCTGCTCACAAAACAGGTTCTTTTATCACTCTAAAATGAATTTTGAAATGGCACAAAAGAAATCAGATCGCTTCATCTGAGGGATGGATTGGCCTTTATGAACCTGCCTCATAAATAGTGCAGTTGCTCAGTTATCAGGAGGCAAGGCTTTCATTTGAAGTGGAAACACTTCTCAAGTGAAAGAAAGAAATACCAGTGTTCAAACAGATGAGGGCCAAGTATCCTATAGCTACCATAACCTGGAGTTCTCTTGGTCATGAATAAGCATACACAGTGGTGGGATCCAAAAATTTTAATAGCAGGTTCCGATGGTGGAGGGATTCAAACAGTGGCGCCGCCACACACATGCACCTCCAGTCCCTATTGGGCAGGGAGGTTGCTTTAGTAACCCCTTCTTGGCACTCAGAAAAAATTAGTAACCACTTCTAGAGAAGTGGTGAGAACTGGTTAGATCCCACCTCTGAGCATACAGCTCACATAAAGAATAGTAACAATGATAGAGAAAATTAGTGTAATTAAAGGAAAATGAACACATACATGTATTTAAGATCTATTTCTATTCCCTATGCTAGGGTCTCTTTTCACCCCTCCAACCAGATCTGTGGCAAGAACCACGGGCAAATCAGTCCACTATCACTAATCTAGGGAATCTCCTGGAATTAGAACTGATCTCCAGATTACAAAAATCAGACATCTCTGTCTGCAAAAGTGCCTGTTAGTGCAGCCTCAATTTGCAACAGGGCTGTGCAAAGATGGAAGGGAAGGCTTAACTCCTCAAACAAGGCTTGGTTTCACTAGATGAAATGAGCTTTTTTGCTGCAGCTTTAAACTCTGGAGGAAACTGAACACAGCTATGAGTGATAAAAGACTAGTACGTTTAATTATGGTCCAACATTGCCAAATCAAATGCCGGCTAAATATGGCCCTCAAGTCCAACTTTCAGACACAATACCAATGCTGAAGGGTGTCAGGTAAGGCTGCATATTAGCCTTCACCTGGTTTACAGTTATAAACAATAAATTATGTTTTTTTTTAAAAAAAGGTTGTGTCCAATTTCAACAAATTGGTTTGGTCAATCACACTGCCTTTCCCATATTTCCCCATACTGCCTGCAGAGATTACTCCGTTTTGCCAATGGAAATCTGCTGGCGGTCCCTGCCCTAAGGACATTCGTTTCGCCTCAATCACAGCCAAAACTTTTTGGGCCTTGGCTCCAGCCCGGGGGAACTCTCTGTCAGCTGACACCAGGGCCCTGCAGGATCTTAATCCATTCCACAGGGCCTATAAGACAGAGGTAGTTGAGGTCATCAATTGTTCTGGTATGATCTTGCCAGCCTCCTGACCCATTGTCACCAACTGTAAGTGGATTGCTAAATTTAAATATCAACGAATGCTTGTGGTTATACACTCGAACGGTGTGCCTCCCTTTCCAGTTTACACTTTCCTCTCCCCACTCTTCTTCTGTGATTAGAAAATTGAGACTTTATAGGTTGTACTGATATGATTTTGTCGCCATCTGAATTCAGATTTTAATATTCTAACTGTATTTTCATGTTTAGGCCTTATGCCGTGTTTTATTGTTTGTAAGAGCCACCCCGAGCCTGGCTATGGGCAGGGTTGGGCGGGATATAAGTCTATTAAAGAAAACAAACAAACAAACAAATAAATGTAGTATCTGTAGGATAATTTGTCTGCAAAAATTCTTTGCTGAATTCAAGCTTCATATTTTTAGGAGATGGCACTCAAATAATTTTAAGCGCAATGTGTGAAACAACTCCATGTTAAGGCAGGTCAAAGAGGGGAAACATTTCTCTCTTCTCAGTGTTGATTCCTAACCATCAGCATCTGTGCTTTGTTTTCTAAAACTCCCTTCTCTTTAGAAGTGTAAAGTAATGAAGGGTGCATCGTTGCCTCCTTTCCTTTCAATCACTTCTCCCGACCACATTCTGTTATGCTGGAATTGGTAGCATGTGAAATTACCCTCTGCCCACCTAGTGTGAAAGCAATTCTTGCTGGCCCGCCTCTGCTTGCCAGTCACCCACAACATTCTTGCACTTGCTTACTCCAAGGATTTATGTCTCCCAAAGAGCATGCCGCCTATATTTGCATTACTGGTTTCTATCACCCTCCCTCATTTGTTTCTGAGATATTTAATCAAGTGAGAAGTTGCCATTTCAACAAAAATGTGTATAGACCTAGAAGACAGAGGGTCAAAGTAGATCTGACAGGTTATGGGTCTGATATTCATCAGGGCCAGATGTTAAGGAGGGTTCTTCTCCCCTCCTATATCCATTTGATACTTGCTTCTTTGTTCATCTTTAGTTCAGTAAAAGGGCTATTAACAATGTGAGGAGCTCAACTGATAAAGGAGGGGGAGGATGAAAGGGTTAAATTGTCTTTCTCCGCACCCAGCTGTACTTACTTTTTAATGGGGAGACAGCGTGCAGCACAGGTTACAGTGCTGGAGCAGGACCAGGGAGATCCATTTTCAAATCCCTACTCTACCATGGAAGCTTGGTGGGTTACCTTGGATAGGTCTCACACTCTCACCTTACACCTTGTAGGAAAATAGAATTTTTTTGTTAGACTAACTTTATTGTTCCCTTATGCCTTGTTTTGTTTTACTATTTTGTTTCGATACCCTTTTTGTGTTCCCAATTTTCTTCTGCCAGTAGATTCCTTTAGATATATATTTAAAGTTTTAATATATTTTATTCTTCTAATTGTAAGTATCTTATCTACCTTATGCCGGTCTACGACCATAATAGACTGATTGATTGGCCTTTTTTGCTTCTTTGTCCCAATATTCTTTGGCACAACCTGACACTGATCTTGTACCTGGTTTCATCCAATTCTGTTTAATATGTTCTTGGTCTATACTTCCAGCCTGGTGAAGAGTTCTATATAGCTTGCTTGCTGCTGTGGGTTAGTCTGCCCAATCTCTTCTAACGCTTTTGTTTTTGACATTTTTTTTCTCATGGTCTACCCATAATCACTATGATTTCAATAGGGAAATACAGTGGAGACAGTCTTCAAAAGAGCAAACATTAACTAGGGTTTCTAAAATGCACTGCTGGAGTTTGAATACTCCTTTATTTGGGGACACATTTAATTCAACGTTTTGCTATTTCATTAAATTTATCTGAATGCATAATAAAATTAAAGTCAATATTTTTCTAGTTCAAAGCTTTTGTATTTCTTATCACACTTAAACATTGTTTCCATTAGATGGCAGACTTGCATAAAAAAAATACTCCTGACGCCCTCTTAGCTCCTTGATATTTAGGAGTTAGGGGTTCCCCCTGCTGTTTTTCTACCTAACAATTGTTGTAAATATCGATTGATTTAAAAACAGGTGTACAAAAATATACATAAAGATGGTGGATTAAAACACAGTCAGCTTCTTCACAATGCTATTTCTTCTAGTACTCTATAAGATGACCCATGTATCTCATAATCATGTGCACATATATACTTTCTCCTACAGCTTGATTCTAAATGGAAGTAGACCTCACCAAGTTCAAAGGGACTTATTTCCTAGCAAGCATACATCAGGGCTGCAATCTTTTGGAAAAAAATATTTGGAAAGACCGTTGATTTATATTTTAGCTTACATAGGAGAATTTCTTCCCATTATCACATGGGCATTTGCATAGTGAAAAATACAGAGATGGAAGAAACACAGCCATGTAAACATCATTATTGGGAAACCTGAGAAATGATTTTTCCCCATCTGCAGAGAATCCATCTCTTAGCAGGCTTTTCATTACTATATGCCAGGACCTGCTGGCCTGACCTAAATCCTTACAATCCAGAATCCAGATTAATTTTCCAGAGAACATCCAGGAAATGCATACAGTTACTCCAGATTATTTCTGGAGTGCATATGGAGGAAGGAGGTGACAATCTTAACTATCAAGAATTACAATCTAATAGCCTTCTTCACTTCACCCAGTTCATGCTGTCTTTGGATGTATTCCAACCAGAACTCTGTAACTGTAGGAGCTGCGGAACAGTTAAAGAGCTAGGTGTTTAGCGAATCTCAATAATTGTGGTTTTCTAAAGAAATGTTTTAAATAAATAAATAAATGTTCGCTCGTTCATCTTTTTTTATTCAAACCTATCCCTCCAAGCACATGTAGAAGACATACTGACAACCAGCTATAAACTGCTGAATAAAACCTTACAGAAATACAAAGAGTTGGATCCAATCAAATTTTCTGCTTTTGAAAAAGGGAAGAGGGGATCTCCCTTGCCCCCCTCCCCCCAAAAAAGAAAGGAAAAAAAGGGGGGGGGGAAATGAAAAAGTTATGCTGAAAATCTTGGGACCTGCTTGGGCAAAAAGCCATGGAATGGGGACAGTAATGAGGAGGAGAATTAAGTGAAATTGAGTGGAAATGATGGACTGATACAACCCTGGATATCACTGATGTAATCCAAAGGTCCCCATGTGCATCTTCTTACCGTATTGGTCTGGAGCAGGGGTCTGCAACCTGCGGCTCTCCAGATGTTCATGGACTACAATTCCCATCAGCCCCTGCCAGTATGGACAATGCTGGCAGGGGGTGATGGGAATTGTAGTCCATTAACATCTGGAGAGCCACAGGTTGCAGACCCCTGGTCTGGAGGGTTGGGCTGGGTTGCCCCTAGTACACTGATGACACCCAGCTATATCTGTTGATGGACGGGCTCTCAAATGCTGCCCTAGATGGGTTGGCCAGTTGTTTGAGGGCCATGGTGGAATGGTTAAAAGAGAACTGGCTGAAGCTGAATCCAGCAAAGATGGAGGTTCTGTGGCTTGGCCAGGGAAGTTTGGGAGACCAGTTGCCGACTCTTGACAGTGTGCAGCTGACCCCTGCTCCAATCATCAAGAGTCTTGGTGTGTTCCTTGATGCCTCTTTATCCATGGGGGTACAAGTTACACAGATGGCCCGCCTGGCTTTTTACCATCTTCACCCAGTGAGATCAGTGGCACCCTACCTGTCTCAAATTGACCTAGTCACACTAGTCCATGCAACCGGCACTTCTAGATTGGACATAAGAACATAAGAGCGAGCCTGCTGGATCAGACCAGAGTCCATCTAGTCCAGCACTCTGCTACTCGCAGTGGCCCACCAGATGCCTTTGGGAGCTTGAATGCAGGATGTGAAAGCAATGGCCTTCTGCTGCTGTTGCTCCCGAGCACCTGGTCTGCTAAGGCATTTGCAATCTCAGATCAATGAGGATCAAGATTGGTAGCCATAGATCGACTTCTCCTCCACAACTACAACTCACTCTATGCAGAGCTGCCCTTGGGCCTGCTCTGGAAACTCCATCTTGAGAAGAATGCATCAGCGTGGGTCCTTATGAGGACACCGTGGTGGTCACATATTCAACCGATGTTCTGCCAGTTGCATTGGCTCCAGGTGGAGTACCAGATCAGGGTCAAGGTTTTGGTATTCACCTTTAACAGTATGGGGCCAGTGTAAAGATCATCTGTCTCAATGTCCCCTGGAGATCACTATGATCAGCAAGTGAAAATCTTTTGGGGATCCCTAGCCCGAAAGATATGTGGTTGGCTTGAACGAGGGTCAGGGCTTTCTCTGGTCTGGCCCCAACCTGGTGGAATGCTATGCCATGAGACCTGGGCTATGTGGGATCTGATACAGGTCTGCAGGGACTGTAAGACAGAGCTGCTCCACCAGGCATATGGTTGAAGCCACTACAGTTTACCACCATTGGCCTCCCTTCTCTTTATTTGCTCATCCTTAGGTCTACTTTGCACTTGTTTGGATTTTAGTCCCCCCCCCCCCCCCATTTATGGTAGTTAAATCGCCATAAGATCTAGGTTGGATTTTTAGTAGTTTATTGTACTCATGTTAATATTGTAAGCCACCCTGGGTCCATTAGGGGAAAAGCAACAATCAAAACCAAATAAATAAACATATCCCCTGGGGCATATGAGGTATTCAGACTGTTTGAAATTAATGAGAAAACGGCTTCAGACACAGTTGTGTCAGCATGTTGAAGAAGACTGGGAAAAGTGATTGTGGGTTGCTGGCAATGCACTAATCAGCAGCATCACAATTCTGAATCTAACATTCTCATTCTTGCACAAACACACGTGGTAAGCATATACAAAGTCTCCTCACCTGACGGGTGCATGTTTCTGCTCCTCCTCCTCATCGGTGTCACTGCTGATGGTGATAACACTCACTGCAGGGCTGGGCGTGTCAGGAATGACTATTGTCTGCCGCTGCCGCTCCCGTGTGGTACTGGAAGCCCCATCGCCCCACCCACACGTGACGGTGGTGCTGCAGGCGGGGCTGTTATGCACCATGGCACAGCGAGGCGGGGTGTTCTCCTTTACTCGCTTAGACCTCTGCGGGGAACTGATCGTCTGAGAGGAGGACACCTCAAAGTTGGACATATTTCTGAAAATAGGAAATGAGACACTCAATGCACCATCAGGATGTATTCTTTGCTTTCAGGGTACTTTGTTTCAGGTAGGTTGGTGGGAGGGAAGACAGCATGGTGCCTGATCTCGGCAGATCTTAGAAGCTAAGCAGAGTCAGTACTTGACTGGCAGACCGCCAAGGAAGACTCTTCAGAGGAAGCAATAGCAAACCAGCTCTGCTTCTCACTGTCTGGGTCACCATAACAGTTGTGAACTGACAGCACTTTACACACACACAGGCACCCTCGTGTTAGCGCAGGAAACTGGGAACTGTAGTTTCGGCCCTTTCCACTGTCACAGAAATCCTGGCACATGCTTAAGACCCCCGACACTACATAGCCCAGAATGCAACTGTGACAGGAGAGGCCACAGGAAAAACTTGAAGCTGCCATAGCTCAAATAAAAGCCCTTTTAAATAATCAATCACATGGGACCATTTCTGTTAAATGTGAATTACTACGACAAAAAGTCCAAGATGAATTACTAGGAATAATGGACACCCACACAAGTCCTAATTCCCAGTATTTGGCCTAGTTAAAGCTTCTGACATCCATCCAATGGGATTTTTCATGGTGACTTGGCTTTACGCACACACAGCCATGGTGGTCTGCAGTAGAAGAGTAAGATTTGAGTACGACAGCACTTTAGGTCCAACAAAATGTCCAGAGTATAAGCTTTCAAACCACAGGGCGCTTTGACTTTCAAAAACTTATACCTCTGTTACTGGGCTTAAAAATATATGGCCAAGACTTAAAAAAAAAAATAACCTGCCTTTCCAAAGCAGTCACTATTGCTGTAGACAGCAATATCCAGAACTAATTGAGAATATTTTTTCTTCAGCTCAGGGTCCCCCAAGTTCATTGGCAGCTTCTGGAAGTGCAGCAGGCAGAAAGGGCTGTTCTGTTGACTGGGCAAGGACTGAAGGCCAGGATCCAGTATTCATTCCAGGCCTGACTAATACGCAGGCTTTGTCATGCCTGGCCAATCCCATGGCTGATGTTCCCACCCGTATTCATTCCTGGGCCTAAACAAGGCTTGGAGTCCAGAGTACGCAGTGCTGAGCCAAATGGTGTATATATAAGGTGGCTCATTTCAGAATATTTTAGCCCCCTACTTCCCTGCAGCAATTATTGAAGCCCTGACAAAAAGTTACAAAACTGTTTGCAAAGGTATGTGGTGTGTGTGTGTGTGTGTGTGTGTGTGTGTTTGTGTGTGTGTGTGTGTGTGTGTGTGTGTGTGTGTGTGTGGAGATGGAGTATGTCTCCATTGCCATGGCAACTAGGCCAACTTTCCCTTGCACTGAGATTTGCACCAAAATGCACAAGCCGCTGAAAATCATACGGGCAGAGGAGTGACACTGACATTCAGATCCACATACAAATGCAAACGTCATTCCTCTACCCTGCATTATCTTCAAAGGAATGCATATCTCATTGAGATCATGGGGCCGTTTGTCCTGGTAACAAAAGGAGTCCTTCCTCCTGTTCTTTGCAAAAAAAGAAAAAGAAAAAACGGAAGATTAGGGAAGCAAATGATGTGAAGAGGCATGAAGAAAATGTGTTAAAGCCAAGAAGGTAGAGGATTTTTTGCAAATATTTGAACACATTGGAATACACCTGGAAATGTCAACTTTCGCAATCAAAGAAAAAAGTGGTTCTCCATTTATCCCAGGTAGCTCACCTGGCTGTTTCAACCACAGACCATGAAGTTCAAAGTCCTAAGGGAAGTTTATCTCAAAGCAGAAACTTTGGGATGGTGCAAATGGAGAAGCCCTCCCTAACCCTAACCTCCTCCCCAGGGTGGGTGGGCCATGACCAGATGCTGGGCCCCTCCACCCTCCCTCCCCTTTCCCCCAAGGTGGGTGGGCCACAACCAGTTTGGATCCATGACTAGTAGATTCAACAAAACAAGATTTCAGAGAGCATTGGGGGCTTCTGCAGAAAGGGAGAGGAAAGAAAGTTCCTCTTTGTCGAAGGAGCCCACAGAAATGCCCATGTTTGCAATACCTTCGAGACAATCTTGTTATATGCAAAATCCAAGTCCGAGAGGCAGAAGAGTATTAGGAGAGCATTCGGTTCTGCTCATAGCAACTGTTCCTATCTTCGCAGATTGGACTGTGTCCCATTTTGAGAATCCGGGACTTTTCCATTGCTCCAGCCCCAACGCTAGCAGAACATTACAAGAGTCAACAGCAAGCAAAGTGTTGGCACCAGTGACAGCATTCTACTGCTGGGCTTTGTCTGAATTTTCAGTTCAGGCTAAATGCTAACAAAGGACTAGCTGGAATGTATCAAAGGGAGGGAATTATGGACATATCACACGGCACCGAGTCCTTTGCAATAACAAATGACTGCATAGTAGCATTCGTGATGCTCATTGAATACCAATGAGAAATATGGAATATTCTCTTCTCCAAAGAAGAACACCACTCATTTGGATATAATAATGCAAAGCACACACCACAGGCTCTGCACATGCTGCAAGGGTCTCCTACTTGAGTAAATACTGTGTACTAGTGAGGGGGGGGGCATTTTGTATGCCAAAATGTGCTGGGAGGATCTGTTTCCTCATTTTATTGGCTGGCCAGACCGTCACAGCCTATGTTCTGCATTTCACGTGGGCAAAGAAAGCTGGGCATGGACCCAGAGTAAATTAAAGAATAACAGTAGAAAAACAAGGAAGATTTCAAAGAGGCAGTTCTGGGACTGGTTGTAAATTCACCACAGGTCCTCTCTGGCTTGAGCCGGGATGGCTAAGAAATGCACGTGTCCCCGTTTTGTGCAGCCCCATTTTGATTCCTCTTTGCCTTGCTATTGAGGAACTCGGTGTTCATTAAAATGGATGTTTTGACAGAAATGCTGATTAAATTCCACCCACACAGAATAGCAATGTGAACGGTTCAAACATCCACTCTGACAATGTGCCTCAACACCCACTAGGGAAGAACCAGGTAGAGAGCCTGTTTGTACGTGGCCAGACACTTTGCTTGTGCAATTACAAACTGTGTCAGAACTTGGCTTTGGTTCTGCAGTGTAAAATTTCAGAGAAAGGAGGTAGACAATCCTCTTTCAGAAATGAATTCCAGGGTGCAGTTTGGGGGGGGGGGAGGAGTGGTTGCACAGCGGCACACAGTGGCGGCCCACTTTCCCCTCTAAAATGTTATCTGTGTACACAATAATCCCCTCCCTACATGCATTCTCTTTGGGGAAAGAAGACAAACTGGTAGAGACTTTCCCCACACACAGTCATATCCCTCCTCAACACTTTTTAGCCTTGCACAGTATTTTTGCAGATCAGTGCTCAACAGCACCAAATCCCATCTGCACATAATGGGTGGGAGATACCCTGGAAAGGCCGAGAACAACCTTGCTGTGGGAGTTTTCAGGGCTTGCATCAATCCAACTTTTAATTAAGGGAGGAAAAAAAAAATAAAAAGCTAAAGGGAGGTTCTAGTGCAGGAGAGAAGGTGGGGAAGATTTTCGGAGAATAGTATGCACTTGAAGAAGAAATGGTTTTTATGAGGAGGGGTTTTGGCTCACTGGTAGGACCTATATTTGGCATCCCAGGCTCAACCCCTGGCTCAATCTTTAGGTGAAAGGCCAGGTAGGAAATGATGTGAAAGACTCAGGGGCGTAACGAGGCAAACTGGAGCCCTGGGTAAAACCTGAGTGTGATGCCCCCCATGGGTGGCGGAAGGAGGCGGAGCTTCCCCGTCCTCCTCCCCTGGTGGCTTGTGGCTCCCCCCTCCCTGCCGGCTGAACTTAGGTGCCCCCCTTACCAGAGAAAGGGCGCGAGATGCAGGGGCGAGTGGGCGGCGGGAGGTGGCGGCGGCATCCAGGGGAGAGTGGTGTGGTTGGTGGGTTGGCCAGGTGTGTGTGTACCCCTGACTGCTAGTTCTGCCACCCCACAAAGATCCATCTGAGGACGCAGCAGGGTTGGCAAGTGGTGGAGCACAGGCAGCAAGGTTTGGTGGTTCAGCTTGGCCTGATATGACCCAATTCAAAGGCCCTCAGAGGGCCAAGGGCCTGAGCCCACCCACTCCGAACTCTGCGCGATCCGAACTTGAGGTAATATCTGAGATTCTTGGATGCGTTTTTATTTTTTGGTGTTTTTTGCGTTTTGGCCTGCAGGGGGCGCATTTTTAGAGGTATCGGCACTGAGATTTCAGAGTATCATCAGGAGACTGTCCTGATGATAGCCCCAAAGTTTGGTGAAGTTTGGTTCAGGGGGGCCAAAGTTATGGATTCCCAAAAGGGGTGCCCCATCCCCATTGTTTCCAATGGGAGCGAATAGAAGATAGGGGCTGCCCCTTTGAGGGTACATAACTTTAGCCCCCCTGAACCAAACTTCACCAAACTTGGGGGGTGTCATCATAACAGTC
Source organism: Sphaerodactylus townsendi (assembly GCF_021028975.2). Taxonomy (NCBI): domain Eukaryota; kingdom Metazoa; phylum Chordata; class Lepidosauria; order Squamata; family Sphaerodactylidae; genus Sphaerodactylus; species Sphaerodactylus townsendi. The sequence continues at coordinate 30,888,883 of NC_059430.1, forward strand.
TCCTGAAGATACCCAGAAAAGTTTGTGACTGTACCTTCAGAAATGTGCACCTCACCAGCTGCACCAGAAATTCCCCATTGACATCAATGGAAAAAAATTAATTCAGAAGAATCTTGGACAAATTTCTGTGGGTGCCTGTCAGGGGTGCAATTGTTAAGCTAGTGACAGCAAAATGCCAGGGTATCATCAGGAGACTGTCCTGATGACACCCCCAAGTTTGGTGAAGTTTGGTTCAGGGGGGCCAAAGTTATGGACCCTCAAAGGTGCAGCCCCCATCTCCTCAGCTCCCATTGGAAACAATGGGGGATAGGGGCTACCCCTGTGCAGGTCCATAACTTTAGACCCCCTGAACCAAACTGAACCCAACTTGGGGGGGATCATAAGGACAGTCCCCTGATGATACCCTGAAATTTTGGTGTTGATATTTCTAAAAATGCGCCCCCTGCAGGCTGAAATGTGAAAAACCCACACACACACAATAAAAACGCAGGAGCATGCCCTACAAAATTCCTGAGCCCTGGGCAGATGCCCACATTGCCCAATGGACATTACACCACTGGAAAGACTTAAGCCTGAGACCCTGGCAAGCCACCCGAGTCTGAGTAGAAGCCACGGACCCAAATGGACCAATGGTCTCATTCAGAGTAAGACAGATTCATGGATGGCTCATCACTCAGGTAACCCCACGGTCAGTCCTCTGGTAAAAGCTTAGCCACACTAGGGCATAAACAGCCACCTTCAGAAAGAAACCCATTTTTCTTAGGACTGGACAGCTTTGGATAGGTGTTGCAACAAATCTCTTGAAAAACACCAAAATGTTTCCAAAACAGACGGCTCGTCCAATTAACTGGTAAAAACAAAGGTTGAGGTGTCAAAGGAGACCAAGTCCGCAGGCTTCCAGAGCTTGAAAATTTAACCCAAACGTTGATGAACCCTTTCTTCCAAACGTGCCTGACTGCTGGAGGAGAAGCAAATGCCTCAGGGGGATGTTTCTGCTCTTTATACCCACTCATGCAAGGTATAACGAAAGGATGCCAGGCCAATAGAAATGCCCTTCGTTTCACTTGGCCAGCAGAGATGGCTCTGGGAAGATCGGCCAGATAAACTGCCTCAAATACTGGTAAGCCTGTCTTAATAAATAAACTTTGTTAGTCTTGCAGTAATCTAACAAGCATCGTTTGGGTGAATTCCCATCACCACCGATAACACTACTTAATTCTCACATAACCATATGAATCTGCCTTACACTGAAACAGACTATTGGTCAATCAGTGTCAGTACTGTCTATTCCGATTGGCAGTAGTTCTCAGGCACGAGTCTTTCACATCACCTATTTATCACCTGATCCCTTTGACTGGAAATTCCAGGGATCTTCTGCATGCCAAGCAGATACTCTTCCACTTATCCACAAATAATATGCTGCCATGATAGCACAATACATGCAGCCATTGTAATCTCTTCCCTCCTCCTCCTCCTCCTCCCATTTTCTTTCCTTTTTCCATCCTCTCCCTTTTTCTTCCTCCCCAACCTGCCCCGCTTTTTTTCAGGTTGCTTTTTCCCTTAGCGCCATCTATAGAGACATTTTTTCTGTGTTTTAATTATTGTGATTTCAATTGCTGAAATTGTAATTGTAGTTTTAACTGTTAAAGATGAATTTGTATTGGAAATGCTGGAAACTGCCCCAAGCCCACATGGGGGCAGGGAGGTATACAAACCGAGTAAATCAAATAAAATCATGATTTGGATAGATGGTCTCATTTTTCCACATACAAGACTGAACACATCAGTATTTTTGGAATTAGAATCCACATCCTCCTTTCTCTGACACTCCCTAAAACCCTGTCTTATCCCTTTTGCCACTTAAGTCTCCCACTCCAATTTGAAGCGTAGGAGAAACCCAAGAATTAGATGGCGTAAGCTGAACAAGATTCACACACCTGAGCAAGTAAATGGTAACTTCCAAAAGCCATTAATTTGCAGTAATCTATGTAATTCACTGCTGCATTTGCAGCACATGAACATAATTTCAAGCACAAGGCATAAAAACTGCATGCCACCCTACACCATCAAACAGTCTATATTTAACCCAATCTGTTCTGCATATCTAGACAATGAAGCAGAAAGAATAGGCCTTTTAAAAGTGGTTCAATATCCTCTAATTTTGCCAAGACATTACTTTAATGGATTTAAACAAGTCCAACTGCAGGGACTTCTGTTGGGAGTAACTTCCAAACTTCCTCATGGGAAACAGAGCAGAACCTTTTACAATGCAGATGGAGCATGCTAATACTTTGATACTAAAGCTGCATTGGAGAACTTCTGGGTCGTAAGGAAACAAATAGCTCAACCACACTTATTCTTTGCTGGCTGAATTCTTCCCTCCCAAACAAACATTCAAAAAGCTGACCCAGCAACTATAATTTAAAAAGATAACAGGAATAGGCGGAGGAATGGGAAAGAGAGATTAAAGTTCACACCAAGATGGACTTGAAGCAACAGGGGATCAGCTAACAGAAGTTGTAAAACTAAGCAACCTATTCACCAACAGAGGATAACTGACTACCCCTCACACAAATTTGTTTTACAGGTATATCTAGAGTTTACTCCGACTTTTCTCTTGGTAATTTCTGCAAACCCAAACCTGCAACCAAGACAGCCAATCAGGGCTCTCTGTCAACAGTACCCCTGTTTGTTTCTTCCATTTCTTTCTTGCATTTATATCCAGCCCTTCCTCTAAGGAGTACAGGGTGGTGGGCAAAGAGGGGTTGTTCCATTTTTTTAATCCATATGTTTGATCTACACAAGAGGTGTGGATGTAATGTGTGAAGAAAGTGTCAAAGAATGCTCACCGATTCAACAGGTAATGTCTATATTCTTACCGTACTGCTCTCATAATACCCTAGCCCCTGTGTCATTTTGCTTCTGCTATGGGAGAGAAGAAGCAATTGATTCTAGCTGGGGAAGGAGTCGCCTCTCCCTCCCTCCCCACAGAAATACAGTGGAGAAGGATAGTGTGGAAGATAAGAGATGCCCTCGCCTTCTTTCCCCATTGCTTACCTTGCAGATGACTGGTGTTGCTTATTCTTCCGAGAGGAGGTGGTACTGGTCGGTTGCTGTCTCATGACATGAGCTACACCAACATTCAAGGGCTGGGCTGCTGGAAGGGTGACGTGACTTGCTAAAAGTGCTGGCTGTTGCATGATGGGATTGTAATGGCTACCATGAGGATGCGTATTTCTGCAAGACAGAGAAAAGAGTAATGGCAATTTGTATGCAGATTCTCCATTTGGTGGTCAACAGGCAGACACTCAACAAGCAGACACTCATAAATTGCCAGGAGCCTCTCAGTGTTACTGAATACATTGACTGAAGGAGCCATCAGCCAAGTGGCTTTTCTAACAGCTCATGGTAAGAGGTGCAGGATTCATAGAGCCAAATGGAGCACATCAGTGTGGCAGGTGAAGCAAAACCTGCTGAAAAGCCTCCAGACAGGCCTTGGCAACACTTACCTGTTTCACGGTTTCCATCTGCATAGAGATTTGTGTGCTTGTTGGTATGCATATGCATGCACATTGTGTCTGAAGGATGCCTTGCTTCACACATTAACCCCCTGGCATACATCAAGGATCTTCTTTGCATGGCAAAAAAGCAAGCATGCAAGCTTCTCAACCCAATAAATAAGGAAAAGACTGGGTGTTTTTCTGATATTTTTGAATGGTCATCTGTGTAGTCATGCTATTGAGATACGCGCCTGTACCGAGTTCTGAGAACAACTTAGATCTGCTTGGAAGGAGTTTGCACTCCATACTCTTCCTCTTGAGAGCAGCTGTGCCAACTGTGCATCCCTCAAGATAAAGAGGAAACAGCTTTTCACCAAGTTCCTTTGCAACCTCTGCCAAAAGTGTCAATCTAACTGGAGAGATGCATCTGAGAGTTGAGGCCAATGGGTTGCGTGACTACACCGAAAACCACTAAAAAAGCATTCCTCCCAGATAAGAAATCTGCTTTTAACATGGATGTAAGCAGTGAGTGATGAAAAAGGGCTTGTTCTTGCTGGAAGTAGGCCCAGACATGGTGGAAGACAAGGGCTGCATCCGTGGGTCCATTGAATTGGTGTCAGATTTTTCTCTTGGTGGCCAAGATAGTGAAGCAGCTTGAGTGAGCGGTGGATCCAATGAAGCAGGCTGTGTTGTTTAGATAGAGGGAAATTGTGATATCTAGACAATGGCGGTGAGGAGAGCAGATAATATTGCGTGTCCTTCCTTTCCTGTCTGAAGAAATTGAATGACAGATTCCAAGTCACTTTCCCTACACAGCCTCTGCCATTAATGAGACACAGTCGGGGAGTGTAAAGAAGAAAGAGCAGCTACCTTGCCATAGAGAGTGTGAGCAAGACTGACAGGAAGATGATGTTGGAGAAAATAATAATGGAGGGATGCTGTAACTATCTATCACTGCAGCAGCCTGAGTCTGAGCCATGCCCAGCGTGCTGCCAGCCCACCTCTCTGTGTGGGCTGCTTGGCTCTGCTCGTTTCAGGGCTTTTCTGATGTCCCAGCCTGGCCCTTGATCTAAGTGATCAGTGAGGCCAAAGGTGAAGTTGCACTTGGGTAAAAGAGATTTCCTCACATTGGTCTGAGTGCTAGAATACCCAGAAGTAAGACCTGTGGGCAGTGGTGGGATTCAGCAGGTCCGCACCACTTCGGCAGAACCGGTTGTTAAAAGGGTGCTTGTAAACAACCAGTTGTTAAATTATTTGAATCCCACCACCGGAACCGGTTGTTAAATTATTTGAGTCCCACCACTGCCTGTGGGTCTCCCTCGAGTGCTTTTGATAATGAATGACTATCTGTCAAATGCAAGATGATAACCATTAACAAAAATACAATGGAGTCACTGTGCAATGTCCACTCACTCATAATCACAGTTTGCGGATTAGGGTACCAAACTATCTCAGAGTTGGCACCTCATACAGGCACATGGGCTTTCTTGCTTACCTCCAATCTGCCAGTGGTTGGGTCCCTGCCATGGTCTCGGGGATGACAGTAGCATGCTGGACTGAGGCGTGGGTGGCGACTCCAGTCAGCTGCTGCCAAGCTGGAGGGAGCAGGATTTGCTGGGTACTGCTGGGCCAGGCTTGCTGTTGATCAGAACAAAAAAAATGTTCTCAGTTAAAAAATAAAATCATGTGATATTAAGCCAATCCCCTTCCAGGCCCAACCTCAATAGAAACAGCAGAAATATCTCAAACGAAGCCAGTCACTGTGGCTCCATTAGTTACAGACAGTTAAATGTGTGAAAAAAATCAACCCATTTAACAAAAAAGCCCATCCAACTCCAAATAAAAATGTCCATTCAAGCCTCATTCTAAGCAACAGAACTTGCTGCCCAGTAAACTATCATCTCATGCCCACTTATTTGAAGACAGGATCTGCAGAACTCAGTTTCCTTGTGAGTACAAACCCCATCAGGATCAGTTCCAGTATAATGGCAAAATATGGTTTGCTGATACATGAAATAAGCTGGGGGATCTGTAGCTACTACCCCTTCCTTCTCCCTACATGTGAAGTGAGCTAATAAAATTATTTCTATGTTCAAGGTGCATCAAAACAGGTAAACCAAGTTTTGCACTTTCCCTGCAATTCTGGAATGTAAACAGGGGAGGGGGTGGGGGAGAAAGGAGCAGCACAAACCCACAGATTCCCCCCTCCCACCCCCAGTTTCTTCACTTAACAGCACATTGTAAGTTGCTGACCTGTCATGTGGGCTGAACCTATGCATGTTTGCTCTAAAGTAAAAGCACAGTATGTTCAACAGGGCATTTCCAGGTATGAAGGCATAGGAACGACTCATTATCAACACTTGCTTGGGAGAAAGCACCACAGAATTCAGAGGGACCTTCTGTCATGTCAAAGCGTGCTTAGGGTGGTAGCTATGTGCAGCCTGATTCTATACATGGTTACTGGAAATAAATCTCTGCAGTTCAACTTTGTTTCCCAAGTAAGTATGCAGAGGAACAAGCAGCAAATCTTGGGGGGGAGGGCATGGAAAGGAAAAAGACCATGGGAGGGGCCACCACATTGTGGTAGAAGATCTACTTTGCATGCAGAAGGTCCCCGGTTTAATCTCCTGCATCTCCAGTTGAAAAGATCAGGTAGAAAATGATATGAAAGACCTCTCCCTGAGACTGTGGGAAACTGCTGACAATAGACCATAAGAACATAAGAACTAGCCTGCTGGATCAGACCAGAGTCCATCTAGTCCAGCTCTCTGCTACTCACAGTGGCCCACCAGGTGCCTTTGGGAGCTCACATGCAGGAGGTGAAAGCAATGGCCTTCTGCTGCTGCTGCTCCCGAGCACCTGGTAAGCTAAGGCATTTGCAATCTGAGATCAAGGAGGATCAAGATTGGTAGCCATAGATTGACTTCTCCTCCATAAATCTGTCCAAGCCCTTTTTAAAGCTATCCAGGTTAGTGGCCATCACCACCTCCTGTGGCAGCATATTCCAAACACCAATCACACGTTGTGTGAAGAAGTGTTTCCTTTTATTAGTCCTAATTCCTCCCCCCAGTATTTTCAATGAATGCCCCCTGGTTCTAGTATTGTGAGAAAGAGACTTTTGGTCTACCATATATGAAGGTAGCTTCATATATTCAAATCCTATGGAATTCAGTGGCTTTTCCTTCTAAATATACAGAAAATCAGGCTCCAGTTCTTCTTAATTATGCATACTGAATTATCAATAAGAAATAAGGAAGGCAAATAGCCACTTAGAAGCATGAAATAGCTAATTTGATCAAAAATATACGTGGATCTTTCTTTGATCCATCCTTTGGCTGATTTTCCAAATAACGCTAGGCTCTGCAAATGCTTTCACACTTGACCTGTGTGTTTTGCAGCTACGCTGCTTTGCAAGCATCATTCCGCTCACCCTACTTCCAAAGACACGAGTAAGTGTCATCTTGCTCAGATGACTCAATTTTGGAGTCATATAATATTTTACAAGTGGGTCACATTTAGATTCTCCCCATATTACACAACTGAGCAACTTAATCCCCTTCAGATTTAAGAAATGTGTGGGCTAAGAGAATTGCTTGCTTCTGAAATCCAAGGATGGCAGCTTAATACCCAAGGGCTGTGTGCAATTTTGAACTAAAATGGTCTAAATGTGGCAGGACAGAATTTCATGTTTTGGGCTCAGAACTAGGCACACTCGCTCTAAACATTACCTGCTCCATAGAATGAGGTGTGCAAAGAATTTTTTTTCCAGGATTTCAGTATACAAGGGTAAGTCAAGTGAATTCAAGACACAGGACTATCAAGACACAACCAGGGGGCAGCCCACCCAGTTATGTACGAGCCCTCCCTGATTTGACTATTATTGTGACTGCTGGTTGCAAGTACAGAGTCAGTTGCTCACAGTCTTTTCAGGTGTGTGCAGATAAATCTGGATGGGTCTGTATGTACACTGCTTTCTCACATGATTAGATGGCTTTCTTTCATTGGCTGCCACTCTCACCCCCACTTGTCTGCCACTGCCACTGCCACCACCTCCTCCTATTTTTACAAGGTATACATTAAAAAGAAAACGCTTTTGACTTCTGAGTTAAGATTTACTACCTAGCTGCCTTGCAGTGCAATCCTAGGAAAAAATCACATCACTCTCACTGACGTTTTAGAAGGGTTTCACTCTGTTTAGGACTGCATTGTTAGTCTGCCTTTAATTTGTCTGTGGACCCAGTCTTGCGATCATTTCTTGCAAATGCGTCTCAAAGTGTCGCTGAGTGCATCATCACAAATAATCAGATAATGCCATAGTGGTCTCCCAGCCAGGTACTAGTTAGGGCTGACCTTGCTTCTGAGGTCTGGCTAGCCTTGGCCATCCAGAACAGCAACCTTCAATCAGAATGGTTAAATCCAATGGTAATTATTTGCATGTAGTATTTTAAAAAGGACCTGTTCAGCATTTCTGCTGAGGACTCTCTATCAATCAAATATTCTGTTTTTGAATCTGCCCTCCTGCCAGTCTACCTGATTGCTCCAGTCTGTTTGGTTTTCTGGTTTCCACTACTGTGTTTGGTTCCTGCTGTCTATCTCCCTTGCATCAGTTGTAAATATTTCCACTTGGATCCTGCACAATTGCCACACCTGTTTATCATCCTAATCTTCTCAGGTCTCTCGCTTCTTCCCATCCCCGCTCTCTCATATTGCTCTCATTATTACACTGAACTTACAGATTGCAATATGGCTTAAATACTCCAGTGATACTTCTGTACATTATTTGCAAGGACAGTGTCTACCTGGAGAGCTAAGAACCCTGCAGAGTTCTCCATCCACCCACCTTGCTCAATATCACAACTACATTCTGTTCCCCAGTTTCCACGTGCTGTTCTTTACCCTGCTCTTAATTTGAAAAGCTTACCTTTGCCATACTTCTAGTTCTTAGAAACCTGAGCTTTAGAAGCAGAGCAAAATATGCAAAGTAAATTTATTTAGTTCACGGAATTATGGGTACTTCAGCACAGTGTTTTGGGGGGAGAGGGTTGAGTGCTTTTTTTCTTTTAAGAAATGCACTCCAGTCCCCAGCATACTTGGAAATCCAGGTCCCTTAATAGGCTTTGCCTCGTTACGAAGTTGTTGCTACGTGTGCAAAGAGTGGAACCAGAGCCCTCTTTCACCTGTCTTGGGCAGATAGGCAAACTGATATACTTGTTTGGAAGGGCATTTTGAAAGGTTGATGTGAGGGTTGGGTTTTTGCCATCTGCTTGGTTGGTTTCAGGCAGGACATTTCATCCAACTTTCATATCACATTTCCTACAATCAACATTCACGAAGTCGATATAGCAGCTTCAACTCCGCAGTCTCTAGTTAATAGGCTCAGCTCCTGCAGGGTCAAAAGTAAATATTTCTCAGGCCTGAGCTTGGGCTGCTATCTTTTCCCCCTTTCTGCCAGAAGCAGCACTCTTTTAACAAGACTACATGTGGCTAAAATTCAGCAAGCTTAGCCTTCTTCTACACAGCCGTCTACCTTGAAGTTAAACCTGTTGAATTTCTGCTTATACTTTACATTTTAAACACACAGTACATCAGCACAGAAAGAAAGAAGCAACCTAGAAGTAGTTTTCATAAACTACAATTCTAACTTGTGCTGGTTACATTTTGTCAGCTGAAATCCTTTTTAAAAGCCACAGAATATGGCCCGGAAACAGTTTATTTCATCTGAGAAGTGTTGGCAATGGCTGATGTTACAAGATGGCGGAAGAGAGGCAATTTGCACAGGTTCTAAAACACTGCATTTTTAAAAAATTACTGCTTCATATTTGTGAATATTATGTTCTATCAACTGGAAACACAGTCCAGGATCAAGCAGAAGGGTACCCTTTCTCACATGAATGACTTCTTTGCCCCAGGGATTACTCGAGACTTTATAAAAGCAATTCACCAAAGACCTTCATGACAATGAATAGTGGTTGTACAATAGTGAGGGATTCCCAAGTGCAGAGGACACAGCAAGGAAGACTATCATCTCACACTACGATAGTCAGGCAAAGCACCTGATAGGAGTCCAGGGGTGGGGACGTGGATGCACCAATGGCAATGGCGTGAAATCACTTTTGGGGAAAACCAAAAAATTATGTCAGGCCTCTCTAGGAACTGTTGGGAACTCTATGGTAAAAGAACAGGTTGCTCATGGAAGGTCTCTTGCCACTGAGAATGTTCCTTGTGAATGTGCCCAGAAAATGATTACTCAGCACCACTGTCTACTAACCCAAATATGGCTGTTATAGTCATTTTGATTTGATACATTAATGTTCTACAAGGAAAGGCACCAATTTTGACATTTCATTTCCTTTTGACCCTACTCTTTGTAATCCTCCCCCCCCCCACCGCATGTTTACCACCTAAAGACACATTCACGTATCTGATGAGACACACTCTAGGGCTATGAAAGCTTCTGTCACAATCCTATGGACAGTTATGCTCAGAAGAGACGATTGAAGTCAATAGGCTTAGAAGGACATAACGCTATGTAGGATTGGACTGTAAATCAATAAGATGCCATGAGTTTCCATGTTGTTTTCGCTACAAGCAATTAACACAGCTTTGTTGTTGCTGTCAAGTCATGGTTGACCTAGAGTGACCCCATAGGGTTTTGAAGGCAAGAGACATTCATGGGTAGTTTGCCATTGCCTGCCTCTGCACCACGACTCTGGTATTCCTTGGTAATCTCCCATCCAAATATTTGCCAGGGCTGAGGATGAGAGTGTATGACTGACCCAAGGCCACCCAGCAAGTTTCCGTGGCAGAGTGGGGATTCAAACCTGGGTTTTCCAGATTCTGACACTTTAAAGTGTCTTGCAGATTGATTGTTTCTGTTTCTGTCTCATATTTTTCCAACACTTGAAAGAAAGAAAGAAAGAAAGAAAGAAAGAAAGAAAGAAAGAAAGAAAGAAAGAAAGAAAGAAAGAAAGAAAGAAAGAAAGAAAGAAAGAAAGAAAGAAAGAAAGAAAGAAAGAAAGAAAGAAAGAAAGAAAGAAAGAAAGAAAGAAAGAAAGAAAGGCTAATGCTTCAGTGATTGGTCACTTAAATGTGATTCTTGCTTGTCTTGGTTGACCAGCTGAGTGACACATTACAAAATAGTGCAAAAGTCTATGCAAGAGATGCCAGCTCTGGAAAACTAAAAATTCTAGAGCATGACTGCACCCTAATTTTCACCCCTAGTTAAGTGGCATGATTATGGCCTAACTTGTATTCATCTTTACTTTTCCTTCTAAAGGCTGTGAATCAACCCTATGTTTTTAGTCTGTCCCCTGAAACACCCAACTGTACTGGAGCCAACAAAGAAGACATTAGTATACCTATGGGTCTGATTTTTGACACCATATATGACTGCAAATTCACATAGTCTGACCATCCAAGTAATTTCACGTGGTACTTCAGTCCAAATATTTTCCACATTTTGTTTATAAAATTTCTTTTCCTCTCCTTGGCTTTGAAACTCCTCTTGCTTTTGTGTCCTACTTTTGAATGTTCTGATTTCCTCCCCCTTCCTAAATGGAAGGATAGTTTTTCAAACCACTCCACTTGGAATAGAATAGCAGGATTTAGCAGAGGTGGACTTGTTCACATCCAAGGGGCAAATCTTTAACAAAGGCTCTTCATGGGAACAGAAGGAAGCACTTGGTTTAATGACAAAAAAAAATCATGCAACCTTCAAGTTCTGTTGCAGGCAGTCATTCCCAGATAAGGTGGGCTGGCAGCTGGTGAAGGAAAATGACTGAATTCTAGCACTCCCTGGAATGGTATCCAGCCCAGGAATTGCTTTGGCAGGATTCTTGTGCTGGCTGGTGTCTAAGAACATTGGAATACAGTGCATTTGCTTTTATGTACTGATGCAAATTCATTTTGTCTGGGCAGTGTAAGGGGGTGATCAAAATTCCTAAGCCTTTGGAGGGACATATTTTTATATGGCTCCAAGCCCTTATATACTCTATTATTTCATCTCAAACTACTATACCCATGGTGGCGAACCTTTGGCACTCCAGATATTATGGACCACAATTCCCATCAGCCCCTTCCAGCATGGCCAATTGGCCATGCTGGCAAGGGCTGATGGGAATTGTAGTCCATAACATCTGGAGTGCCAAAGGTTCGCCACCACTGTACTATACTGTCTACCCTGAGTGATGGCGGCTCTGCAGGATCTCAGCTAGATATCCTTCCCACACCAGTTATCCAAAATCCATTTTAATTGAATAGCAAGCGACTGAACCTGGACCATTATGCCAGCAAAGCACTGAGAAATGGATCCTACTTCTTACCCCAGAAGCTCCATTCAGAGAAATGGCAGGTTCAAGAATTTTATGCAGTGTTCAGCAATTCACCTTCTCTAGTTCAGAAAATTTCTTCTGTGGCAGGACTATCCTCCTATTTATCAGCTGGCAAAGGATATCCTACGCAGTTCAGACTTTAGGGTGCCAGAAGAAGAAGGCTGGTGTGCACTGCAAAGAGTTCTTGCAAAGTGAAGACCTTGAGCTGTTCACACAAGTGAACCAAGCCACATATTAGGGAAATGGAATCCTTGGAGCAAATTCCTCCTAGATAAGTGTGATGAAGTTGTCCTGTAACTGTATTAGAAGACGTCACACCGGCCTGTTAAAAACCTTTGATCCTCAGAGAAACCAAAGTGAATAGCCAAATGCTCTAATCCTAGCAGTTCGTGATAATAGGGTTGCTGGGTCAAACCTTATGACTGGCAGGAAGACTGAGGAAGAGGATATGGCAATTGGGGGGGGGGGGGATATGTCATGTCCAAGCAAAAGCAGAAGCGATAGTTACCCTACATCTTTTCCAGGATTTTTCCTGGACTGACATACTGACACATCCAACACCACCTTTTTAACCTCCTCCCTTTGCAGCCACCCAGTGGAGCAGTGGCAAACAGTGGAACCTGGGGATGGGGGAATCCACCATCCCAAACAGGAACTAGCGAGTGTTTTTTCACAGACTTAGTACTCATCAACTTCAAACTTCAATAAAATCATCCAAAGAGTCATACCAAAGGAAATGCATTTTCCTATCACCCAATATCTTCCTCTGACTGTTTAGGACTTGACAACAAGCAAGAATTATTCATTCATGCAATGACCTTCACAGGAAAGGAGGACAGTTGGTCACGAGAAGTGTGGCCATATAAATCTCATAAAATCAGTTAACCAAATGAAAAAAAATCTGCTCTTTTTCTGGGATTATTTTTTCCATAATGGATAGGAGTTAATTAGTTATTGATTACTGAGGCAATGTGCTACACTATGAAATTGGCTTGTTTGAACTGTAAAAGTATTGCTGTAAGCCACCCTGAGTCAGTGTATGAGGAAGGTTGGCCTATAAATCGAACTATACCTAGATAAATAAATAATCCAGACCACGTTATCTTTTAATGGAAGGAAAACCATTTCTGTGGATCACCTGCCCCGATGCAGACCTCAAATTTGCCCTTCATCCTATTTCTGGCTGTTTCCTGCCCCCAAGAACTTCAGCTGGGAAGATCAATGGCCTGTAACTTAGGGAGGAAAGTCCCATTCTGCTATTCCTTTAGTGAAAAAAAGAATTTTGGTTCCAACCCTACAAATTTAAGATCCTAATTTACTTCAGCAGTTTGCACAACATACTTTTTTGGGGGGTAAAATCCTTTCTCTAAAATCTTCCAGAGCCCTTATATTCTTCCAATTCTTCTTGGCTAACCTTCTTCCTCATACTCTCCTTCTCGTTTTAAATACAAACCTCAACCCCCTGCAAAGTCTTTTTTGTGAAGATTATTCATTAGATTCTGTGCATCAGATTCTTTCCATTATTTGGTATTTAAAATTTGATTTAGACCCGGCTCTTTCCCTTACAACTGAGTCTTGTACAAAATGGTCCTAGAAGAATTAAAAGTACCTGTGCTAGGAGTCCTGGCTGGATCTGAAGGGGCTGAGCCCCTGGAGCCTGAGTGACGATTGGAACGGCATTCTCCATCCTCACAGAATACCCAGCATGCTTGGAAGGAGAAGTTTGCAACCCTGCGTAATGGTAACAAAAGGTGAAGAGTTAGCCATCTGTTAAAATTTTAATATTGAACACAGTTGAAGTAGTGTAATACCTCGAAGTCATCTCCATTTTTATAATAGTTCCAGAGTACTAGAATATGGAATAGTTCCAGACCAGGTTTTACTTATGGCTCCCTCCAAGTTGGATCTAGGTAAGCCAGTTTATAAGCTGCCTTCAGCCAGGAGGAAATGAAGATTATAAGAACTTGAATAAATTGATAAATAAATAAAAGCTGCTATGAATGACTCTGTTGAGCAACGTTCTCCTTTATTTGCTCCATACTGTTTGTTCTAAAAAAAATACTGGATGATTACTTTAAAACTTGCCCAAAAAACGGAGATCCTACAACATTTCTGAGCAACTGCTCAGAAGAATAACCACCATTTTGTTATTTCAGATCCCACCTTCTTTTCCATCAGTTTGAACAACTGTCTCTGGCATTAGTTTATTCATTTACTATTAAACTAAACTCCAGCAATAACAAATTACAATAAACTCATCACAATTACAATAACATATAAATCCTTTTACTGCAGGTACAAACAACCAGAATGCAACAGAAAGACACTTAATTAGGATTTTTGTAGTGATTAACTTCCAGATGGTGGCTGGAGTTCCCCTGATATTACAACTGATCTCCAGGTAACAGTTCACCTGGAGGAAATGGCAACTTTGGAAGATGGACTCTATCTATGGCAGGGGTCTGCAACCTGTGGCTCTCCAGATGTTCATGGACTACAATTGGCCATGCTGGCAGGGGCTGATGGGAATTGTAGTACATGAACACCTGGAGAGCCACAGGTTGCAGACCCCTGCTCTATAGCATAATACCACACAGAAGCCCCTCCTCTCCCCAAACCCCACCATCGTCAGGCTCCACCCCCAAAATCACCAGGTATTTCCCAACCTAGAACTAGCAAGCCTAGGTGATAGAGATCAGTTCACCTGGAGAAAATGGCTGCTTTAGAAGATGGGTTCTATGGCATTATATGCAATTGAAGCCCCCCCCCCCCTATTCTCCTCTCCCCCAAATCTCCAAGAATTTCCCAACCTGAAGCTGGCAACCCTGTCTGTATTCTGAACCAAGGAGCTCGAGGTGGAACACACTGAGTTTCCAAGGATTTCTCCTAGGCAGGCAATGGCCAGGATAACGGACTTCCAACCACACTTTGGAACGATCCCCATTCATCCCTCATCCCATTCATCCACTTTGTTGCTCCACACTGACTTCTTTACAGCACAGCGTTGTTTACTATATTGGTGACATCAATACAGGCAACATCAACTGGACACCAAATGGCCCAACAAGGCACAGCACAGTTCCAACCCAATCAGTGATGACCCAAGCACCCCCTGTTAGATCACTGTTCAGCATCTCTAAAAGGCTCTAAATTCCTATAAATGGCATCTCAGTCCAGTGAGAATCTGCCAGCTTTGAACCATTTTGCCACACTGAAAAAGCTAAAAAGAGTGAAGTAATAAGGATACTAAGCATATTGACTCTTTCTGTGTATATGAGCTACCTTAGTGGATCTTAAACTATGAGCTAAGAAATCAGTCACCCCTGTTGGACTGTCAGATGAATTCAAAAGATCATGGAGAAAGTAACAGGAAAATGCTGAAGACCCAGATGATCCTTTGATGTTTCCATCACATGCTGAAGTGGCTAGTCTTTTTTCATTTTCATTTTAAAATGCAACCCGAAAAAGAATCTTGCCTCTTTAGCAGTGAAAGCAGTATGTGGAAACCTTCAGAGGCATTTTCAGGTGTGTTAACAGTTCTCTTCTGTTGGTGCGAAAAGCTTCATTGGCTCACAGTACACGAGGACAAATGAATTTCAGGTTGAAAGCATCCTCCCCTAAGGCTGATCATAATATGGTAAACCATGGATACCCAGAATACCTGCAGTTCTCAATACAACCATACTAAGCACCTCTAAGCTACTTGTACAACCCAAGGTTATGCATGTTACTCTGAGTTCAACAGAATTTATACCCAAGTAAACGTGAATATGACTGTAGCCGTAAGAGGAAGAAGAGTTTGGATTTATACTCTGCTTTTCTCTCCTGTAAGGAGTCTTAAAGTGGCACACAACCTCCTTCCCTTCCTCTCCCCACAACTGACCCCTTGTGAGGTAGGTGGGGCTGAGAGTGTTCTAAAAATGCTGTAACTTGCCCAGGGTCACCCAGCAGGCTTCATGTGTAGAAAACAAACCCAGTCCACTAAATTAGAGTCCGTCACTCATAAGAGTCCACCACACCACACTGGAGGTGTTCATAGAGGTATCTCTGTATATCTTGGAGATTGTATGTATGTATGTATGTACACGCATCGCGACGCATGACTGCACGCATTTACGGCACGCACGTACGTATGTATGTATGTATGTATGTATGTATGTAATGAAGTATCTCTATATATCTTGGAGTTGGACATGCTCCTGAAATAAGATAAGTTTAATGATTAGCTGTTACAAGTTTAAAAACCAAGGCTATGCAAACAGGGGCTTGAAATGGAAGACCCTTTCCCAGTGCTTGTTCTGTTAAAATCTGAAGCCTGTTCTGTTAAAATCTGAACTTTGGGCTGGTGTTAAAACACACTCTTTTTTTGCTATAAAGTCATATCTAACTTATGGGGACCCCTGATGTGGTTTTCAAGGCAGGAGACATTCAGAGGTGGTTTGCCATTGCCTGCCTCCACATCTTAACCTTGATATTCCTTGGAGGTCTCCCATTCAAAATCTTGTCAGAGACAAGCTTAGCTTCTGACATCTGACAAGATACTTTTAATGTAAATATTTCATCCACGTTAGTTCACAGTAGAAAAAATTAGATTTCTGTCTAGCAGCACCCAAAAGGCCATCAAGATTTTTAAGGTATAAATTGTTGAGAGTCAAAGTTCCCTTTGTCAGTTATCAGTTATCCTTGTCAGCTATCTCACAGTGGGGGATTTTGATTCTCAAAAACATATATCCCCAAAACGTTATTGGTCTTTGAGGTGTTACTGGACTACAATTTAAAGTAAATAGGACATTTTGGTTTTAACTACGGTCGCTTTCTTTTATTGTCCTAACTACTGTTACCCAATCTCCAAACCATATTAGGAAGTGGAGTGAACATCAATGACACTCCAATCTTATAGAATGTTAGGGAACCTGCGGCTCTCCAGATAGTTCAGGAACTACAACAATTCCCATCAAGCCCCTTCCTGCAATGGCCAATTGGCCATGCAGGAAGGCCGATGGGAACTGATAGTTCCCGAACTATCTGAGAGTTTGAGTTCCCTACCCCTGATCTATAGGATCATTTCCCAGCGATTCTCCAATAAAGGCAACCTCAGAACAGCCGCCTGCTTTGAAAAAGAGAAACTCTGTTCTCTGAGAGAAGGGGAGCCCATTGCTAAAAGCAAATGTAGAAATTGAGGAGCCAGCAGTCTCCTGCCCTTTCAGTGCTCCGGCTCTTTTTGTGCTGTGAGACTTGAAGAAATCACCAAGGATAAAAAAAAAATTGCCAAATAATCAAATGTCTTTTATAGCTTTTGTAAATAAGACCCAGGATAGTTTTCAGGATTTCACCCTCCAGCTCTTTTATGTTATTTTTACCCTGCATAAAAAGGATAAAAGTCTGCTGCACAGCAGTGTGCCGAGACATCAGTGTCAGCAAAGCACTTCAATATATTTGGATAAAAACAACTAGGGATGCAGCCAGGTGCCAATAGCACAGGCTTCCAGGCATCGGCTGAGCCCAGATGCGCAAGGACAAGTAGTGGTAGTTTTGGATAAGAGTGGAAGTCAGAGAGCGAAAGGGGTCTTTCCCTTGATCTCCCAGCCCCAAGCACCATCTTTAAAAGTCCCCAACATACTAGGAATGGCCACATTGAACTGTAACCCTGCATCTGTGAACAAGCTCATGTCATACTTATACACCTCGTTAAATGCACCTGTGAATGTCAGGGTCACCCAGCAATGCAGAAAATCTGCAGCAGTCGTTACCCTGTTTCCCCGAATATAAGACATCCCTGGAAAATAAGACGTAGTAGAGGTTTTGCTGAAGTACGAAATATAAGGCATCTCCCAAAAGTAAGACCTAGCAAAGTTTTTGTTTGGAAGCATGCCTGACGAACAGAATACAGAATATAAGACATCCCCTGAAAATAAGACATAGCGCATCTTTGGGAGCAAAAATTAATATAAGACACTGTCTTATATTCGGGGAAACATGGTATGTAGTTGAACCAAGGGTAGGGTTCCAGACCATGCTTGGAAACCAGCAGGAGGAATTTTTTTACTTCTGGTAAAGAACAGAAGTCACAAAGGGTAGCTCTAGGAACCACCAAGAACTCTATGATAAAAAACACAGAGTTTCCAGCAATTCCAGCAATACCATTTGTCTCTGCAGAACTTCCAGTAAGAACATGAGGTTGTGTTTTTAAAATCTCCTAGCATTTGCATATGTCTAAACCGTTCTAAAGAGAGAAAAAAGCCATTGCAATAAATATCTTGAAAGAGGTATCGCCTCCTGTACATTACAGAGAGGGAGGAACACCTTTTTAAAACAAGTTAAGTATCACTTTTTGGGTTTTTTGTAAGTACCTGCATAAAAATAATTAACAATGTTTTTAAACATCTGCTGTTCAGTTAATCAAGGGCAGCCTTTTAATTAACAGAAGGTTTTAAATCAATTAAAAATGTGATGGCTGAGTGCCTGTCACTAAGGCAGAGTTGCAGAGCCACACACAGACAAGTCTGAGGTTTCGGTGTACCTGGAAAAACTCTCAAATACTTAGAAAAATATTACTCTGTACATTTAAAAAATGACTTCCATTTGTCCAATGAGGACTGAGCATGTTCTAGGAGGACAGCTCATTATCAACTACAGTTGAAAAGCATAACAGGAAAAGCAAGGGGGTTGCTTTGCTCATACAGGATGTAGTGCAGATTTGGTTAACAGAGAAATGTCCCCTTGATTAAATCCACCGGGGACCTATCCCTGTGGCCCAATTTGTCTATCATTAATCGACTATTCATGCCCATGGCTTGGTCCTTCATGACCCTGACCCCATCTAAGGTATACCCACGGCCAGTTCAATAATAAGGATTTATCATTGTATCTGCCCTTTTCCTTGCTTTCCTTGTAGTGTTGCTGGAAGTTGTAGGACTTCCTGATTCTGCTTATTTACATAACCGTAAGATTTGCCCCTTGCTGAACAGGCTCCAGGGACAAGAAGTCTTTAGATTTATATCCTGCTTTTCTCAACTTTAAATAGTCTCAAAGTGCTTACAAACTCCTTCCCTTCTTCCCTTTACAACAAGCACCTTGCGAGGTAGATAGGGCTGAGAGAGCTCTGAGAGAACAGTGACGAGGCCAAGGTCATCCAGCAGGTGTCTTGTGGAGGAGTGAGGAAACAAACCCAGTTCTCCAGATTAGAGTCCACCACTCTTAACCACTACACCATACTGGCTCTTCTGGGAGTCTGTGTTAATATAGGACAAGCTCGAAAAAGGCACCAATCCAAACTGTAAGAGAAGTTGCAAGTAAAACAATAGGAAGTAGACACCAAAGCAGCAAGAAAGTCCTGCCTCTTACCTTGAAAGCCTGGAGGACACACAATGAGTGCTTGCTGGAAGGGGTCAGGCCGGGCGCATATCTGTGCTGTTCCCGTCTGCAGGGGCACACTCCTCTGGGCTACTGCGGCCATGGATGCTGCCGAGGGCTGGTAGAGTGCAGATTGGTAGTTTAGTATGGAGACTTCAGGGTTGGCTAAGGAAATAGTGGCACTGGTGGTGGAGGTGGAAGCCAGGCTGGTGGCCTAAAGGAATGATGGGAATTAAAATAAAATAAAAACAAAAAACAAAGTATGATGGAGATGACAGTGGGGGTTTTTTTTGCAGGAGGGGAGCCAGTCTTTTCTACATGATATAAAATAAAACAAACAACGGGGGGGGGGGGGGGAGGGGGGGTTGGAGAAGCAGTCAAACAAAATGTTGTAAGGTAGAAAAGCAGACAGGGGGGAAATATGAGTAAGAAGAAGCAAGCAAGGGATGGGAAAATATGAGGGCTTTCCTGTTGTTATCCTATGCAGTTTGCTTAATGTGTCCAGCCAGAACAAAAATGAAACACAATCAGGGAGGAGAGGACAAATAGGCCAAGCAGTCCAAGTTGTCCAACTCTCCCCACTACTACTCTATGCAGAAAATCTAAATGTAGAACATGGTTGACATCTGCTTGAAGAATTCTTGCAAGCTGCTCTTTCCAGTTTCATGTACACAACTCCTTGCTAGACAGGCTCCAGGGAGAAGAAGAAGACGTTGCATTTTTATGCTGCTTTTCTCAACTTTAAGGAGTCTTAAAGCAGCTTACATCTCTGAGAGGCAGAAAAAGGAAGCAGAAGGCAGCTACACAGAGAGCAAAAGGTGAGCTCTGTTTTTGGAGGGTTATCCTTAAAACTAAATCTTTAACTTTGTGTTTTTGGGGGCCTGTATATTTGTTTTTTGAGGGTTTGGAAGGGCTTTTGTTTGTGTGTGCTTTTTTTTGTTTTTGGCTGTACTTGCCTCAGGCTTCTGAGAAGTAGGACTTCTGATAAGTCACCAACACTAGTTAACTACCATCCAGCTCTTTTGAGCAATCTCTGGCCGTTTCTGCACGGCCACGCTCGAGGGTGAATCGGCGTATACAACACCGACGCCCCCCCCCCCCGGGACTGTTCGCATGAACTGTCCCGGTAGGGGCAAGGAAGACGGCGCAGCGCTGCGCCGTTGCCCGAACGACTTACCTTCCCTGCAACCTTCCAGCGCGTCGCCCAGGCCAAGGGACATGCCCCCCTGCCCTGCGCAACAGCTCTGGAGTTGCAGGGCAAGGGGAGCGTGTCCCCAGGTCTGGGCGACGCGCCGGGAGGTTGCAGGGAAGGTAAGTTGTTCGGGAAAGGGGGGGGATGGCGCCTTCCAGCTGCTGTTTCCATCGCTCGGGGAGTGAGGTTGGGAAACAGCGGCTTCGCGCCGCTGGGGGGGGGGAGCGAGGGAGGCGCTACTGCCATGCAGCTGTGCCCCCCATGCGAACAGCTCCCTAGTGACGGCATTTTTGCTGTCCCTAGGGCGCTGTTATTGGCCCGTGCAGAAAGGGCCTCTGAGAGGCAGCAGAAGGATGCAGAAAGAGAGCAAAAGGTGAACTTGTTTTTTGGGGGTGGAGGTTGTCTTGGCTTCTGTGATTTGCAGTGCAGTCCTTAGAAGGGTCTGTAGCCCTTCTCAGGGGTGCATTGTTGGCCGTACATATATACAAACTTATTTTCATCATCATGATCTGGAACTTGCTTAAAAAGAACAATTCCTGAGATTCCTAGGCTGCTGAATTCTGCATCACATATCCCAATCATGTGATCATAGGAGGAAGGATTTATCTCTACCCATTGATGGCTTGAGAGGTCAAACCTGTAAAAATGTGATGATGTAGTGGTGATGTAGCAGACCTGGTGATGTAGCAGACCTGAGAGTTTTATGTTTCAGAGTTTGATGTTTCAAAGGCCATTGGCCAAGCCCGTCTGTTTTCAGATCCCCTCTCTCACATCTTTGGGCTACATAAAAATGATTTTTCTCACCTGGTTATGGACTGTATTGAGCTGATTGTTGAAGGTCATGGTTAAGTTGGTTGACGTGCTTGGGGCCACATGGGTGATGAACGGTGTCTTGCTCTGATTGACTGTGTCATACATGTTCACCCGTCGCTTGCAAATCTCCATGTTCTGGAAACAGGACTTGACACTGTTGACAGAGAAAAAGGGCATAAAAAGCAAGAAGTGCTAACTCCTCAGATGAACAAAACCAACAGAGTGCCAGAAGGGTACTGCCCATACACACTGTGGACTACCATACAGCGAATAGCAGGGGAGAGGGCTTGTATACTTTAAAACTTAACACAATGAAGGCTCCCTAAGTCGACAGTATATGTTTTTGCAAAGGAGCCCTTCATTTACAGAAAAATACAATATTTCAAAAAATATTGAAACAAAAAATATTGAAACACAGTATTTCAACAACAAAAAAAACACACCCGACAACCATTTTCATTAGCAGTCATATGTTTTAGGTTTAGTTCCATCCATAGAAAACCCACAACACAGATAATTCCATGACTTCCCCACCCAATTTCCTCCTTTGCCTACCTGGCTAACTGCTCAGGAATAATGTCTGCTGATTTTTTACTTTACTAATCCACGCTCCTATCTGCTTTTCCCATATTGTTGGGTAAGACTGAAATCCTGCTACCCACAGCAGCCGTGAACAGTGAACCATTAAAACGCATACTAAAGATTTCTGAATGGTATTTCTGAATAAACATTAAAGAAACAGGCTGCCTCTGGGTCAGGGGCTGGCAAGTTCTTCCTGCATTGCCAGGAAAAGTTTTTCAGTTGACAGGAGCCTTGAAGGTTCACATTCTGTGACTTATTTACAGACTGTTCTCTATATACTGTTTTAAGTCTCTGTTCTTGGCCTATCGTTCTGACATTCTGGACCATGTTCTAATGCTCTGTTGGGCAGTGATCATTGTTATCTGGAATTGTTTCTGACTGTTTCTTCCAGGCACTGTATTTTGATTTTTAACTCTAGACCTACTGCTTGTTTTAATACATTAGCTGGTGGTTATACTTATAAACTTACACAAGTGGTCTCAATTGCCAAACTTTGACAACAAAACATAAAAAAGTTTCAGATGAAAGAAACAAAGAAAGAGCCACTTATCCAAAAGTTCTCACTGTTAGAACAACTCTCCTGGTCCCCCAGCTCTGTCTAGTTTGTTGCAACTCAAGTGCCAAGTCAGAAATTGAAATCAACCCACATCTCTCCATTCCACAGATAATCCATTTCTAGAACCTTCCATACAAAGTAGAGAGAAAGAAGCGTACTGTGTGCTATGGGGGAAATCAAGCAGATGTGTCATGGTGACAAATGGATGGTTGAGTGTTTCAATTGGTGTTATCCTCTTGTCTGCATCTATCGTCAACATCTTCTTTAACAGGTCTATGAACTCCCGCCGGTCTGCCTTTTCCACCAACATATCACTTCCTTCCAAGTCCGATGTCATATTCACCTGAAAGGAAAATCTGGGTCATCAGCAGAACCATGTTCCATTGAACCACATGGAATGATAGTCTGATCCAACACGACTTTTCTTATTTTATTATGTTCTTATGATACTCTCCATCTACTTTTCAAGCACTGAAGTTAAGATAAGGTGCTAGAATGATCCCAGATCCCTGCAAGTATTCAAGCCAATTGGTCTTTCTCTACAGATTGCCAAACAATGTACACAAGTGGGTAAAAGGTCTAGTCAAATTTCCCTTTTAAAGGAGCAGTCATTCATTCTGTCTAATTAATATTTAATCAATCAATTAATGAAATCGGTCTAACGGAATACTTTTTACTACAAATTCATTCCAACTTTCCCCTAAGCAGACCACTGCATGTGCTTCCACTGCATCTTCACACCAACCCAAGAAGGTAGACTATAAGCTGGCAACTGTGACCTCAACAACAGTCTTACCTGTGCCATATCATCCAAACAATTAAAAATATACTTTCTGGCTTCCTTTGATTTGATCCCTGTCTCTGCTTCATGATCATCTGGTGTCTGTACGGAATGAAGAGAAAAAAGTTGCCCTTAGCCACCTTGATATCTACATAAGCAACCAAAAAATTCATTGGTACTTCAGTTAAGAACTAAAAAAAATGTGCTGTCTCTTTAGGCCTAGCTCCAGTGTTGCCTTTTCATCATATAATTTCCTCCCACCTCAAGGACATGTCAAAGGAAAGCTACAAGAACCAACATGGCATAGTGGTGAAAAGCAGCAGACTCTAATCTGGAGAACTGAGTTCAATTCCTCACTCCTCCACATGAAGTTTGCTGGGGGACCTTGGGCTAGTCACAGTTCTTTCAGAACTCTCTCAGCCCATGTGGAGGCAGGTAGTGGCAAACAACCTCTGAATGCCTCTTGCCTTGAAAACCTTATGGGGCTCCCCACAACTC
Source organism: Sphaerodactylus townsendi (assembly GCF_021028975.2). Taxonomy (NCBI): domain Eukaryota; kingdom Metazoa; phylum Chordata; class Lepidosauria; order Squamata; family Sphaerodactylidae; genus Sphaerodactylus; species Sphaerodactylus townsendi. The sequence goes on from NC_059430.1 coordinate 30,912,488, forward strand.
AGCTGTGACTCCATGACACTTTCCATCACCAAGATAAATCTGCACATTTTTTCAACCCACTGCCAAATCGTTAGTGAGCTGCAAGTGTAGCAACTTGGTGACTACAGTTTTAAACTTTTGAGCCAACGTTTGTTGACATTATCCTGGAGGCATCATTATGAGTAAGATGCGTGTAAAGCATAGTTGTATGGATCAAGCTAGTCACCCCACTGGGAGTTCTACACATATTTATTTCTGATGGCTGCTGCTGCTCAGGTTTCCTTTCTCCTCATAATATTATTTATTTATTTATTTCATTTGTGTGCTGCCCTGCCCCTTGTGGGATCAGGAACAGTGTGCTGGTTTACAGAATGAGTTCCGAGAGTAGAGGTCCCCAGTGTAAATGCCATCTCCATCATGAATTCGCTAGCTCGCTTCTTAGCTGAAGCGTTTTCAGTCCCCAGTCGATAATACGGGAATAGTTTCTCCACACTGCAATATGTGAATTATTCTAGTGGCCTGCTGTACAGGGCTTTTGTTCCTGATGCCATATGTTGTGGGTGGGATGTGGCTGCTCAACAACTAAAGATATACACTCCTAAAATTCACAGGGAGCCTTTCCTTCAGCATTACATCACATCCAGGACTAAACCATGCCACTGTATACATGGGGGCGGAGGCAACTCCAGGGAGAGACTGCAGCCCTCCTTGTGGGCCTTAATGGGCAATCTTGCTGGCTACTGTGGGAACTATAGGGCAAGATCCAACAGGTCTACTCCTATGTTCAAGTCACAGGGTCAAACTTTAGCTTAGGACTCAACCCTGTAAACTATATCTTGAACTATCCCATCCTGCATATGATGATGTCTTGAAGCCTGAAGAATACACAGCCTTCTAACAAGGAGACTGGGAGAGAAGAATGTCAGCTCCATGAAGTCCTTTCCATGAGTCTGATACCAATTGTTAAAATGACCAAGATCTGGAAGATGCTGCCAAAGCGTGCGCCAAAGCTGCCCCTTCCAGTCCATGAAGCAACACGCATGATGCCCTTACATCAACTGTACTTCATCCCGTTCTCACCATTTCAATAAGTGCATTAGTAAGATTTCAACACTACAAGATGCACGTGCCAACAACGATGAGGAAAATGGGGAAAGGCTTCCCTACCTTTAGCCTCCACAGTGGATATGGTGAGTCTGTATCCCTGTTGAAAAACCTCGTTGTCTTCGTTCCCGCACTTAACAGATACTCCGCTGGCAAGCCCTGGGTCTGTGAAATGTATCGGATCTGTAAAAGAACAAGGAGGTCAGTGTTAATCTTGGAGGGATATGGGAGAGGCATCCTTTGAGATGGGGAACAAGGCATTTCCAACCAAAGAACAAAGGGAAGTAGAATGAAAGGGTGGACAGTTCTGATCACATCAAAGGCTGAAAAGGAAGGCAAAGGTTCACATTTTAACAATTAATAATACTTATTTTGTAATAAGAACCTAAATAATTAGGTGTTACACAATTGCCTTTCTTTTTGCAACTAAAAACTCCACAGTACCCCTCCATTACCTTTGAAGTTTATAAATATACATCACTTCATCCACAGACAATAAAGATAAAGGAAATCTGCTAAAGGTAAAAAAGGAGAACGTGTGTGTGCCTCCAGGGCATACTTTATTGGTAAAAGAAATTTTTACAAGGTTGGCTTTGACCCCCAAACATTAATTTTAAGAGGATTTGTTTGAGTGACATATTTTCAGGGTTGAGCCCACTGTCCTTGAAAGCCAAAACTTACTGCTCTCAATCTAGCACTTGTTTTGAGGAACAAGATGTGCTGCCCATTCCAGATGGAGGGAAGCATCCAGGCTGTTCAAGCCACATAATGTGGAGACAAGGCCTGCTGAAAAGTTATAGTGAACACACATACAGTCTGGGTACAGTGCACACTTAATTTTCCTTTATTCATGTGTTCAATAAGGCTCATGTTGGCAAATTCCAGGACAATCTTATGAAGAGTACTGAAAGCCAGTGTGGTTAGGTGGTTAAGATCTGTATCTAGTCTACCCAGGTTTGAATTCTCATTTGTGCCGTGGAAGCTCACTTGGTGACCTTGGGCCAGTCACATTCTCTCAGCCGAAGCTATCTCAGAGGATTATTGTGAGGATAAAATGGAGGGAGAGGAGAATGGTATAATCTGCTTTGGGTCTCCATTGGGGAGAAAGGCATAAGAACATAAGAACATAAGAACAAGCCAGCTGGATCAGACCAAAGTCCATCTAGTCCAGCTCTCTGCTACTGCCGCACCAGGTGGCAGCCCACCAGGTGGTTGCCTTTTGGGAGACTCTCACACATGTGTAGGATGTGAACATAATGGTAGTCCTTCTGTGGCCTGTTGCTCCCGATCACCTGGTCTGTTAGAGGCATTTGCAATCTCTCAGATCCATAGGAGGATCAAGATTGGTAGCCATAAATCGACTTCTCCTCCATGATAAATCCTGTCCACGCCCCTTTTAAAAGCTATACCAGAGTTAGTAGCCATCACCACCCTCCTGTGGCAGCATATTCCAAACACCAATAATCACATGCGTTTGGCGTGAAAGAAGTGTTTCCTTTTATTAGTCCTAATTCTTCAGCATTTTCAATGAATGCCCCTGGTTCTGAAGTATTGTGAGAAAGAAAGAAAAATTTCTCTCTGTCAACATTTTCTACCCCAGGCATAATTTTGTAGACTTCAGTAATCATATCCCCCTCAGCCGCCTCCTCTCCAAACTAAAGAGTCCCAAAACTGCTTGCAGCCTCTCCTCATAGGAAAGGTGCTCCAGTCCCTCAATCATCCTTGTTGCCCTTCTCTCTGCACTTCTTTTTTTCTATCTCCTCCAATATGTCGCCTTTTTTTTGAGATGCGGCGACCAGAACTGGACACTGCAGATACTTACTCCCAAGTCGCAGTCTACTTCCACTGCGCTTTTATATAAGGGCACTGACAAATCTTTTGCACAGTTTTATTATCAATTCCTCTTCCTAATGATCCCCAGCATAGAGTTTGCCTTTTTTACACAGCTGCCATGCACTGGAGTTGACATTCCCATGCGGAACTATCAACTTAAGGACGCCTAAATCCCCTTTTTACTGGTCTGTGACTGATAGCACTGACCCCTGTAATGCCGATGTAAGTGTGAAGTTTGGATTTTTGCCCCTATGTGCATCAAACTAATTTTACATTTTGCTACACATTGAACTGCATTTTGCCATTTCTGGAGCCCACTCACCCTAATTCTATCAAGGTCCGCTTTGGAGCTCTTACTCTTAAGAATCAACTTTTGTGGTTCTCTTACCACCCTACATAATTTGGTATCATCTGGCAAACTTGGCCACCACGCTACCCACCTCCCTTTTTTTCCAGGTCATTTAACGGTGAGATGAATGGGTTAAAAGAGCACTGGTCCCAAAGCGGATCCTTGGATGCGGGGACACCACTCCGACATCTCTCCATTGTGAGAACTTCCCATTTACACCCACTCTTTGTTTCCTGTTTCTCAACCAGTTTTTAATCCATAGGAGGACTTCCCCTCTTATTCCTTCATTGCTGAGTTTTCTCAACGGTCTCTGGTGAGGAACTTTGTCAAAAGCCTTTTGGAAATCCAAGTAGACAATGTCCACCGGTTCACCCCTGTCCACATGCCTGTTTACACCCTCAAAGAACTCTAGTAAGTTTGTAAGACAGGATTTGCCTCTGCAAAAGCCATGCTGACTCTTTCTCAGCAGGTCTTGCTTTTCTACATGTTTTATAATTTTATCTTTAATCTTTAATGATAGGCAAAGGCAAAGTATAAATGAATTAAATATTATGTTCAATCCATGAACAGCTCCATGCACAACTTAACTCTATGTTTATCCAGATATCAGTACTTTGTTTCATTGATAAAATGAACATGGATCAGCTGTTTCTAACAAACAGGAGTAGACACGTGTAAGTTTGTGGTGCAACAGGATGTACTGTAGTATTTCTGAGAGGCTCCAGAAGAAAAATGAAAATGTTCTCTCAGTGGTTGAAAAATATATAGGTCTCATAAGGAGGAGCAAAGTTAAGAAAGTTAAGGGAAGGATTTCAGAGGAGGTCACAATATCAACCTGATCGTATTCCGAAGCTCCTGGATATAAAGGCCAGCCCAAGAACAGTTCGGCAATGACACAACCCAGCGACCACATGTCAATTGCTTCGCAGAAGGGTAAACCGAGGATGATTTCAGGGGCTCTGCAAGAGAAGAGAAATCATAACCTTTTACCAAATGCACCTGTTTGAATTAGGAAATAAAAAGAAAGTGGGTGGATTACTGTGCTTAGATTTATTTGTTTGATTTAATACCTCGATCTCCCCCACAGAAGAAATACAGGTTGTGCTAAAACTTAATCAAGGGTACCACAACTTGCCACCCCCTTCCAATTTAATAAAATAGAAGGAAAGAACGGTCAGAAAAGCTGTCCCTACAAAATTCTACTGATGGTACACAACAGCTCTCCACTTTTGCATCAGGCCAGCCCTAGCAATATCACAACTGTCCCATAGGGCACCAGTCTGCATGTTGTTGCTCAGCACATCATTCCATGCATCTTCATTTCCCCACAAAAGTTACTTAGTGTCATGGAGAAGAGGTAGACAGAGTCATGAAGTGAGAAAGTATATGAAAAGCTATATCACTTCACAAGCCAATCCTTGCGGTCAAACTGCAACTGATTCTTGGCAACCCCAGGACCACAAGGTTTTCAAGGCAAGGGATGAGCAGATGTGGTTTGCCATTGACTTCCTCTGCATAGAAACCCCAGTCTCCCTTGATGGTCTCCCATCCAGGTACTAACCCTAGCCAACACTGCTTAGCTTCCAAGTCCTAGTTCAGGTGGTTTATGGGCCAATAGTTAAGGGGAAATAAAAAGAAACAGCATCTCTCTCTCCATCCCCACCCCAAAGGGGGGTATCTCACATCTGTGCCTGCCTGTTAGCCCAGGTCATCCACTGAGGCCTTCTCTGTATGCTCCTCAGTAACTGAAGTGAGGTTGGTAGCTACTAGGGAGAGGACCTTTCCTTATCATGCTTGCCAAGCTTCCCTCTATCTCCTGCTGGTTGCCACCCCCCAAGTCAGAGACCTGGAGATCTCCCAGATTACAATTCATCTCCAGATGACAGAGATCAGTTTCCTAGAGATAATGGCTGCTTTGGAGGGTAAACTCCATGACATTATACCGCACAGAAGTCCCTCTATCCCTGAAATTCCCCTTGCTCCAGCCCCAAATCTCCAGGATTTCCCCAAACCTGAGGTGGCATGTGACTGTGTTGGCTTCATGTGTGGCTTTCTATTTCTCCTCTATACATTTCCTCCCTTGCGAAACAGATTTTTAAAAACACTGTTCCACTGATTTCATGACTCCCATCTTTTGTTCCTGTCTTTTAAAGTGTTTTAAAGAGTTTTGTATTGTTAGTTTTTGTATTGCTGTTTGCCCCCACCCCCAATGGTTGAGAAGCACCAAATAAACCATTACAATAACATAAACAACCCTAAAGGAAGGAGGAGGAGGAAGAAGAGGAGAACAGGAATGGGCTAAGGGCTGGAGCTGAGAATAAGGCACAGTAGCTCTCCCTTCAAAGCACCAGGAGAAGAAGGACCTAGGCCTAGGGGTTTTGAGCCTCTCTTGGCCAAAGCTCTCAAAAGGCACCTCTGTTTTATAGTCTGTACTGCTTATTTTCACTTGTGAGAACAGATTTTCAGCTTGGAATCTTGGGCGGCTTGATGTATGTATACAACCCCTATAGATAGGAGCAAGCCTTTTTGTGAACTGTTTAGAAAACATATCCTTCTGATGTAAAATAATCAATATGAACATCCTGTAACCATCTATTTGATCACGGTTCATCTCTCAGAGGGGAATAGCGCAGGTTTCATGAACACAAGATAGCATTAGCTTCAAAAGGAAATGCTCACTCCTTCCCCTGCCTCTTTCTCCGTGTGTGGAGATCGCATCGTGTTACACACAAAGGGATGTGAGTGTCTCCCTCTCCTGCCCAACACACACTACTATGGAGTTATCAGCTCATCTGACAGCTTACCTGATCACATGTGCTGGCTTGGCCAATGGAAGCAGCTCACTCAATTGTAATACAACTGGGTTTAGAAGGACTTTCCGTGCAACTACACAGAGCTGATCTCCCAGTCTGGTGTATGGGGAGATATACAGACCCTTTTACAGTTTGGTCCCCCAGTTTGATTTGTGCGAGTCCTTCCTTATCAGTCTTGCATACAGGCTGTTGGAAAAAATATATTGCATGGTGGACACAGCCACAAAATGGCTGCCACAACACGCTTGCTGCAGCTTACCTTCAGTTACATGGTGAAGAACTTTGTGCCCTGGCGGTAGCTGCTGCCAAAGGAATGTTTGAGAACAAACCAAATCCCCATTGGCCAGTCAGAAACCTCGCTCTGCAAAAGCCTCCTGGCTGTCGCCGCTTTCTAAAAACACTTTGCAGGCATCAGGAAAGGGCCATGGTACCCACAGCACCATGCTGGAGACTACTGATGTTGTCTAGATCTTATCCCATTCCATGGCAGTGAGCACCACAGAACAAGTGTACAGTTTGTGGGAGGTGGGGTGGAATTTCCCTTTCATTTATTAATGGCTTACTGTGTATTAATTTCATTGTGTGCATTTCAGTTCAATTTTCCAGCATTTTATACCTCTCTCTTTTTCATAGTAAATTCTTGCAGTCAGGAAAGACTCAGACCAAGTGATGCACTGGGACTCAGCATTCTCCCCTTCTATTCCTAACTTCCCTCTGGAATTGAACAACAGCAGGACTTGCATCTCTGTGGCAGCTGCTTTGTCCTGGTATGGGAAGGCAACCTCTCCAGCCACCATAAACAAAGCAGGCTGGAGGCCTGCTAACTCCGCAATGCTCACTATTCCCCTGAGGAGGAAAGGCCACCTCACCGTTGGTTCATGCCAGACGTAGGAGTCTATGCCACTGCTCTACTTGCCTCTGGCAGAATATTTACTTTAGTGACCCTGCTCTGTGGTGGAGTAATTTCATTGTCTGGTGTTTCTGTCAGTGAAATTAATTACTACTCCAGCTCACCAGCTCCCTCGCCTACACATCACAGGACATTAAAAAACAACTGCCAGACAGCTTTCATTCCCACAGTTTGGGCTGTATGGGAGTCAGGCTTTTCCTGAATATTAAATCTGCTTTCCAATACTATTGAAGACTTGCAGTTTCTTACTTATATGGTAAAGTCTTTTTTTTAACCAATAATCCACACAAGTCTAGAACTGTTCTCCCTGACTTGCCAATGTTTTTGTTTGCAGGATGTTTTTACATGGAAGGAGGAGCCTGGTGTGGCACAGTCTAGTCTATTATTCCATTCTTCTGATTTGTGTGAAAGGAGGCAAGCCAGTGTGTTTTGCAGAATTATATCTAGGACAACGCATTCACACATAAAGTCATCACTAATTCTGTCACTGAGAGACACAAAAGAAGAGTTTAGATGTATACCCCGCTTTTCTCTCCTGTAAGGAGGCTCAAAGTGGTTTACAAACTCCTTCTTTTCCCCTTCCCATAACAGATACTTTGTGAAGTAGGTGGGACTGAGAGAGTTCAGAGAGAACTGTGACTAGCCCAAGGTCACCCAGCAGGCTTCATGTGTAAGGGCAGGTAAACAAGTCCAGTTCACCAGATAAGAATCTGCTGCTCATGTGGAGGAGTGTGGAATCAAACTCGGTCCTTCAGAGTAGTGGCCAATGCTCTTAACCACTACACTACATATTTGTGAACCAGGCCTTATTCCAGCAGCCAAACTGGGTGCAAGATAGCACCCCAAGTAGCCTATTGCTGACACCAGCTTCTTCCTTTTAAGCATTTCAGGCTTTCCCCAACAACCTTCTGGGGTCATGAATGGCTGTTAAAGTTGAAATCATGTTCCTACAAGTCAATTTACTGTCTTTTACTTTCCCCGGGGGGGGGGGGGGGGGTAAGAATTCAGAAGCCTTCAATTAACTGAAATGAATGAAGTCAGACAACATTCAGGAGCCGGTTTAAGTTACACAGACTAAATATAATGTGCAGCAACTATATCTTCACCACCGACATGGTAACTGCTGGCCCTCTGTCCCCATAACTCAAATGTTATGTAATTGTGGGTGTCGAAGAGAGGTGAGGGGCAAATTTAGCTGCATTTTCCCAAACACAGGAGCTGTTATTCTGTCTTCTTAAAACAGAGGGCAGGTTATCCAGCAGTTACTTTTGGCCTTGATAAGTATAATTTACCGAGACATTTCTGGAGCCTGTAATTACAACGGAGTATTTAACAGCAAATAAGTAACGGACCCTGTGATTGAAAATTCCACCTTGGCCCTTCTGTGCATAACACCTGCCATTAAGGCTACGGTAGTAGCTGAAGTAAAAAAGACTCACTTTCTGTAAAAACGAACTCCAACCCATGATCACACACATTCTCCCAAAGGAATGCTAGCTTGGTGGTTATGGCACTGATCTCACTGAGGATCTGGGCAGACATCCCTCACCTAATTGTGGTTTGTCTTTCAATTCATTTTAATTAGGACTGAGCAAAACTGGGGGCTTCTTTTTGTGTTGGCTCCACCCAAAAGAAGGTCTCCCGCTTTGAAGATATGCCAGGCCAGCTACTGAACAGAGAATGCTTGCTTTCTTTTGCAGTGCCATGTATGCTATCTGATCCTCTCCCTGGGACTCTACATATTATGCTGGGGCTTGCTTCCCTAAAAGTGGCTGCTGCCGTTCTCCCTTTCTCTTGGAAAACAGCCTTGCCAAGAAGGACAGCAAGGTCTTGATTTCACCGGGAATGGTTTTTTAAAAAAAATCCACGATCTTTTGTAGAAAATTTTGTCTCTCCCCCCCAAATAATCTACTCAGCATGGAACAAAAGCTGAACTCCAGGGGATATCAGTCTTAGCCATACGGTTGCCATCTCCAGGTTGAGAAATTCCTGAAGATTTGAGAATGGAGTCTGGCCAGGGCAGAGCTGGAGGAGGGGAGGGACTTCAGTTACTTCCTGGAGGTTGGCAACGCTGAGTATTTATAGACAGCAATTAGGGTTTGGCTGATACTGAATGTTCAATCGTAACCCAAAATGTTTTGGAAAGTGTGGTCCTTTCCGCACAGCAACGGTGCGGGGTGCGTCGGCATAAACAATGCCGATGCACCCCCCTGGGACCTTTCGCATGGACGGTCCCAGGAGGATGTCAGGCGGCGGCATAGCCTTTGCACAGGCTGCGCCATCGCCAAATGCCTACCTTGTCTCCTGGCTTCCAGCTCGTCGCAGAAGCCAGGGGACACGCTCCTGCAGCCTGGAGCGACGGCTCTGGAGTCACAGGCCAGGGGGCGTGTCCCCTGGCCTCTGCAACAAGCCGGAAGCCAGGAGACAAGTTAGGCGTTCGGGAAAGGGGGGTGGAATGGCACCTTCCAGCCACTTCCGTTCGCACGGCAGTGGTTGGAAGCCGCTGTTTCCGAAATACCTCGCTCAGGAGCGAGGTTCGGAAACAGCAGCTTCGCGCTGCTCGGGGGTTGCGAGGCCGTCACTGCTGCAATGCGGCGGTGACGGCCGTGCGAACCCCTCCCCAGAGACGCTGCCTTTAGCGTCCCTGGGTCGCTGTATTCCGCCCATGCGGAAACAGCCTGTGATTTGCATTAATCATACTGAGATGCGATGTCTGCACCTAGTCAATCATGGTTACGTAACAGTCTGGTAATACCATTTATTAGTACCCGGGTCCCCAACGTGCTGCTCGTGAACACCATGGCACCTGCCAACCCCTTTTCTGGGACCCAAATGCGGCTCTTAGGGCACAGGGGACCCTGGAAAACAGCATGAGGGACAAATCAGGCTTTATAACCACACAACAAGCCCTCTCACCTGTCCAGCTGCCATTTGGATATTTATGATCAAACACAGAGAAGTTCTGATCCAAATGGATGGTTTGACTATTCACCTTGAACTAACAGAGAAGATACTTCCATATGCATGGAACTAGGCAATCCCACCCCCATTAATCTAGCAAGCCCTCAAGCGAACCACAACGGTATAAATGCCTATCTTATTCCCTGCAACACATGCAAATAAATAGATGAGTTTCCCTGAATGGTCTATAAGCAGCCTAATTGCATCAGGCCAGGTATACAAATAGATATACTTTGTAATGTAGACAGAGTCTGGAAGGGAAACACCTGTTCGTTTTAAGAGCAACCACAGAAAAGCATACACACCACACACAAAAGGCTGAAGCCCTGAGCTGCAGAAAATATCACAGCTGTTATTTAAAACAAGACAAAAGCTTTTGTTACGGTTGTGTGTTCCGTCCCCGTCCCCACACTCCCCTTTCTCTTTTCATGTTGTTTACTGAAAGCAAAGATTGAAATTTCACAGGCAAAACTACCAGTGGAAGCCTATAAATTTCAGGGGATGGAAGGTGGAGAGCAAATGACTTCTGTGGAAGGGACAATGGATCACAATAACATTCTTTTATCAATCGCTGAGTCTATCATTTAACACTTTGCTTACAAGAGACAGGAGAAGAAGCCACCGTAATCCACATGTCATCTACCCCCTTCTAAGTTTGAGGGAGAAGTGATTCTAATTGCCACAAATCCAGCACAGTACTCAATGAAACATTTGATTTTGTGTGTACAATGTATTGGTAATGAAGAGCTAAACATATGATGTACTCTGACAAACTAGCACCAAGAACATTACATATTGACAGAATTTACCACTGAGTGTTATGGGATTGGTAATTTGTAAATTTGCCCTAAGATTGCATGGCCTTAGTTTGTTCTACAGACTATTGTAAAAAATGTTTTATAGTCCAATTCTAAGCAGAGTTACATGCATCTAAGTCCACTGAAGTCACATCGTTGGGTAGGGGGTGGAGAGACGAGAGAAATGATAGTGTATAAATAAAAGCTCTTCCTGTGCAAAATCCAGAAAAGATTACTTAGAACAGATTTGGTGTTGCTTTCTGTATTCGTTCTAAGGAGGCACCTGACCACAAGGGAAAGAATGTTCATTATGGGGTTCCGTTCATAAACACAATGAAATCTAATTCTGCAATTTAGGCAATCAATGGATTTCACTACCACCAGAATCAAACACCAAACAGTGTCAAACTTTGGCACAAATGTTTTCCCTTGTATTTTCGTATGTGTGTAATGGCATGTTTTGAATGGAAATGGTCACAAAAAAGTATTCAGTCTCACATGTCTGGTCAATGTACCACTTTAGAAAAAGTGATTAACGTCACTTTTTTATCACTTAGTGGTAATTCTCTTACATTTATTCATATGACTCCCGATGCGGAACAGTCACCAGATCCCTCATGATTGTCAGCATTCCCTAGCCATTGATTATTGCCTCCACATTTTTGCCATTCACTGGAACATTTCTACTCCTTCCCATTTAGCCATCTAACTGGATGCAGCTCTGCAGGTCTTGAGCACATAACGAATTTCCCCAGTGCTTGACGACCCAGATTCTTGAAGGGGAAATGCCAAGTATCAACTGTGTGTCTTCTGCATTCAAACCATGTGTTCCACCTCAGGCCATGCCCTCTCTCTTTTCTCTTACACTTTAATGATTTTTTAAAAGTATGCCTTGCTTCTCCAAGGCTCAAAGTGGCTTACACTCTAAAGCTTCAAAAATACACTATCAATAAAAACCACAGCCATTAAAACAACCACCACCAATCCATGAACTGTCCCCACAAAGAGACACAGTATTGGGGGTGGGGGTGGGGGGAAAGGACTATTATTAAATACAGTTTTCAGCTTGAATTCTAGATATGCACAGATAAAAGACGGGTAGTCAAATTCTACACTAAATAAAGTTTCCAGGACAACTTCCAGAAGAGCCTGCACAAAGCGCATTACAGTAATCCAACCTAGAGATTACTGACCCATGGATTAGCATAACCAGGCCAGGAGGGTCAAGAAGGAAGGACAGTTTCTGGTCTAAATAAAGGTGATAAAAGATGCTCCTATTAGTGCAGAGCCCAGAAGCACTGCCACTTAAAATAATAGACTGGCAATTAAACCAGAGCTAATAATAAATATAAAGCTCTACTATTTCCCTTTTTTTCCACTCTCAGCTCTGCGTGAAACACTAGCTTCCATTTTTATGTCTAGTTTATGGGTACAATGAACAATACAGAAAGTAATTTAAAGATGGATAGCTAGCTAACAGGTTTGGAAGCAGTCTTTTCTGGTAAAATAGGTCCTTTTATTTCCCTGACAAGATCCACTGTGTCTTCAAACAACTGTAATTTCCTGTTTGTTCTTTTCCCATAACAGATGGAAAAACAAAACAGCTGCCCAAACTGCCAGGTTTTTCAGGGCACAAGTCAGGCAAAAGTGAACTGAGTTCTGTTAGTAGCAAATTTATTTTAATCTCAGATAGACTAGAAAATTTCAACATATCCTGTTCATTTCAGTTAAGTCTCTTGAACCTGAACACAAATTTCAAATGAGTGCTTGTAAAATTGAGGAGAGGAGAAAGGGTTAATCAATAACAATCAGTGTGATTTGTAAAGTGTTCATACATATAATGTCTCATCTGAAGTCAACAAAACACATATTGCTTGAGGGATGCAATTTATGGAAAACAGGGGAGACAGACATAGAGATCGATGTTTGATTCCAAAGGTCAAGTTCACGCAATCTATGAGAACTACACTAGAGAGCAGTTTCTTCACTATGGTATTTATGTTCGCGATCATGCCATACATTTTGAGCAACAGCTATCTTGATCTCATACCTTCAAACATGTCCCATCAGAAGTTGCTTTACATTGGAAGTTTATTTATTAACAAAAATACTGATACGCTCATCTTTCTCATGTAGCTTCAAGGAGGTTTACAATGCCTAATTAAAACCATGCACAATGCAATCAACTCCATTAATCCCTTGCTCTAAGAAAATGGCTGAAGGTTAAATTCCATTAAAAGCCCGACCATAAAAGCCCGGCCATTAAAAGCACCCCCCTCCCTTGTCCAACAAACAGCCTCGCATCACCTCCTGAAGACTTCTAAGGATGGTGCCCCCTTAACCTCTTCAAGGAGACTCTTTTCAAAAGGTAGCAGCCACTACTGAAAAGTACTGGGCTCTTTGTAGATGAAGAGGGCAACTTTAAGTAGGAGAACAATTGGAAAGTGGCAACTGGAAGATGGGAAGCTGTCAGGCAAAAAAATGCTATAATAAGTTAGTTTTTTGATCAGGCAGATAACATAGTAGAACAGGATCAATTATGTTGGTACAAAAATAAATGAGCAAACAGCATCATATGATGCTGCTTTATACTGATTCAGACAATTGGTCTATTAAAGTCAGTATTCTCTGCTCTGAACAGCAGTGGTTCTTCAGGATTTTATTAGAAAGTCTTTCCAGTTCTGACTATCTGAGATCCTTTCACTGGAGTTGCTGGAGACTGATCCTGGGCCCACCTGGACATAAAACAGAAACTCTCCCACTGAGCCTCCACCCTAGTAATTCCTTCCAGACAGCAGTCATGTTAGTTTGTTGAATCCAAAAAAACTGAATCTTGTGGCACATGGAAAATTAATAGATTTGTACATTTGGAATTCTGACACAGCATGGTGGGTGCAGCAACAAAATGGCTACCATAAAATGACTGCCACAGCTTAACTTTAGTCACCCAGTGCCGATCCCTGTGCTGTGGTGGCAACAGCTGCCACCAAAGCCACATTTTAAAAATCTGCCCAACCAGCTAAATCTCTAGTAGTCAATCAGAAGCCTACATGGGGCAAAGCTCTATCTGGCCCCAACCACTTCCTAAAAACACTCATCTGGCACCAGTAAAGGTATTGGTCAGTGCTATGACCCCTACTGGCACCATGTTGGGGACTTCTGGTTTGTGTTAAAGGTGCCACAAAGGTCTTTGTTAAGAAGCTAACATGAGAATTCAATTCAACAACTTAGGAGTTGGGGGAGGGAGATTATAAGGAATCACAGAAGGGGGGATCAATTCAGAAATCCCATCCCACCCCTCCAAATTTCTTCCCTTCAGGATCCTTAAGCTCTCAAAGCCTTGACCAGTTTAATTACCCCATCCCACCATTCATTCTTCTGAGTCTCCCCTGTTGTAAACATGTAATAACTTCCTGAAGTATATTCTGGTCTCATCAGACTAGTTATTTCCCCTCCCCCTTTTCCTGTTGGTTAATTTACAAATTAACATTTTTCTTTTTCTTGAGTGAATCCTGTGAATATGTAGAAATTTTTTTTAGTGAGGTTGCACAACACTGTAGTTTTTATTATTGTGGTGGTGGTGGCTTAGCAGCTACCCCCATGCCTGGGTGCCGCTCACCAGGGAACAAGCCCAGGCCCAGCTGCTGCCACCCCCCACTCTAGAGTTGGAAGAGACCCTAAAGACCATCAAGTCCCACCCCCTGCCATGTAGAAACACACTATCAAAGCACTCCTGACATATGATTATCCAGCCTCTGTTTAAAAACCTCCAAAGAGACTCCATCATTCTCCAAGGCAGTGAATTCTATTGTCGAACAGCGCTGACAATCAGAAAGTCCTTCCTAATGTTTAGATGGAATCTTTTTTCCTATATATAAGCATCTATATAACAAATACCATATGTTCACACTACCACAACCTTAGGCTCCTTAAGCACATGCAGAATAATGCCCTTTCAAGCTACTTTCAATGCTCTTTGAAGCTGTGCGGAATAGCAAAATCCACTTGCAAACAGGTGTGAAAGTGGTTTGAAAACACATTATTCTGCGTGTGTGGAAGGGGCCTTAATCTCTGGGAAAGCTACCATTTTCCTCTGACCATATCAGCGTAGTAAACTCCCTAATAATTATCTTCCCGAATAAGCAATCTTTGGCACACAATAAATTATCTCCAAAAATGAGGAGCAGGGGAAAACCCCCAAAATAGAATCTTAAAACAGACTGCCAAAGGTGGCTCTGCCTCATGTGCTTCCCCCCCCACTCCCCGCCACTTCCCTTTATGGAGGCAGCATGACAGGGGTGTTAAAATTCTACTTGTCTTCAAACCCTTATTTTTATTTGTTTTTATCCAATTCTACCTCTAAGCAGCTTAGGGAAGTCTGCATGGCCCAATCAGGTTTCTCAACCATCCAGTGAGGTAAGTTCAGCTGGGAGACAGCCACTAGTATCAGTGGTGGGGAACCTTTGGCACTCCAGATGTTTTGGACTACAATTCCCATCAGCCCCTGCCAGCATGGCCAATTGACCATGCTGGCAGGGGTTGACAAAGTAATAATCCCTAACCTCTGAGTATTATAGGATTTCCCACCACGACACTAGTTTCTTAACTGAGTGAGGAACTGAATCGCCATCTTTCAAGTTACTGCGCTCAATGCTCCAACCACTACATGGTGCTGTCTGAGCCTCAATTCCCCCTCTCCTCCACTTCAGTCCCATCAAAATCTGTATCTGATATGGCTACTGAGGGAATAAATGAGAGGCTGAGGGTTAACCTCATTTTGCCCGTAGCAAATGTCATAGGATGATTTGTAATAAAATGTGGTTCAGAAATGAATAATTAACTATATTTTCGACCAGGAGCATTAAAAAGGGCTACCAAATTGCAACCTTCTAAGCCCATTACTGAAAGCAATCCACAGGCAAGGAATAATTTTATTTCCTTTAATGTTCTAAAAGGAGGCTCATGTTAAGGTCGAAGTGAAAATGATGCAGGCTATTGATCACAAGACATCCAGACTAGAAAGGTTACTATATGCTCAGATGTCGTTTTTCAGTTCTGTAATAACCTCCATTCCTCCACATCCCCCCCCCCCGCGAACCTTTTGCGCCTTTGCTTACAGCAGAATTCAAATTAAAACAAACTTGTTATTTATATAGCTCTACACATGCTGCTTCTGCCACACAGCACACCACAGCAGCATAGCAGCTGATGGATTCTTCAGCGGTGCACTTGTTAATTTGAGATCCAGGGTGGAACAGCAAGGGAAGAACGGAAATGCATCTGATAGGCAGATTTTTATTTCTGGTATTCAATAGTGGATTACTAAAATTATTAAGTGCTCCTCATGTTGTGTTTTGAAGAAACAGATTGCATGTACACAACTATATTTTAATATACTGGTGATTAAATGCTCTTAACCTGAGCTCTTAACCACACAGCCCGGAAAATCCACAACAACCAGTTGAATCCGGCTGTGAAAGCCTTCGACAAAATAAATAAATGTTTCTTATTTATTTACTTTTTTTCTTCTTTATATCCCACTTTTTCCCAGGATCAGGACCCAAAGAGGATTTTCTCACTGTTCCCTCCTCCTCCATTTAGCCCTTACAATAACCAAATCCAAATCCAAAAACCTTTATTAGGCATAAAACCAGTGCCAAGAATTTCAAATACAATAAAAAGATCATTATTGCTCAACTTGCAGTACACCGAGCAAAAACATAGCAACAGCTTCAGATATTTCCACACTAGAGCTATTTAGAAGCTTAGCCATTTTTGTTTTATCAGAGAGGAGCATAAATCCTGTTGGTAACACAGTTCTCAGAGGTGAGTTCTAGTGTTGTTTGTACTTTGAACAATAGAGCAGAATATATGAGAAAGTGTTACAGTTGTATCAGGACAGACTTGACAGCGACGCTCATCATGTGGAATAGGAGAGAAACGAGCTTGAAGATGTGCTGACGGAAAAGAGTTACACCTTGCGCTGGTCCTGAGCAATCTGCTATTGTAAGTAATAAGTTGTTTGCAGATATATAGCTTGGGGGCTAGTTTTCTGAGGGATAATCCCAAAGACTATTGGAGAGCAAGAGCTTTGTGCTTTGCTCAGGAGAAATTGGTACTCTTGATCAAATAATCTAGACTTTAAGCGATGGTAAATCTCCGGAGCGGTGAGCATTTGTAGGGCCTCCCAAGAGAAGCCCAAGGAAAAGATCTTTTTTTCAATATGTAGCCACCATTTCGAAAGCTGAAGCTCTCTCATTTCTAACTGGGACAAACTGTTAGGGTCAGTGCAAAAACAAAGACGCAGCCAAAACTTAAAAGTTACAACCCATGCCCTTGTTTCTAATAAATGTTGCCCTGATTGCTTACAATAACCACTTTATGAGGGTAGGTTACGCTGAGAGATTGTGACAGGCCCAAGGTCACCTGGCAGACTTCCATGATTGAGAATGTCCTAACCTAGCGATGGCGAACCTATGGCACGGGTGCCAGAGGTGGCACTCGGAGCCCTCTCTGTGGGCATGCACACACAGAGTTCATCAAGTGGGGGGAGGAAAATCACCCCCCCACACACACACATCTGGGCTGGCCTGGGCCACTGAGCACGATGTGCGTGTACCGTGGTGAGCAGGGAGGACTCGGCTGGTGGGCCTGGTGTCTGTGCTCCGGGTGGCTGCTGCCCAGGGGCGGGGGGGGGGGGCGGGACAGAGATGCTAGAGAGGCACAGAGCGGTGCGCACAGGACTTGCTGGAGGCTAGAGCAGGCTAGCCCCTGCTCGAGCAGGTGGGGCGGAGGAAGAGGGAGCCAACCGGTTTTTTCTAAACTAAAACCTCAGCATTCAGGTTAAATTGCCACGTTGGCACTTTGCGATAAATAAGTGGGGCTTGGGTTGCAATTTGGGCACTCGGTCTCGAAAAGGTTCGCCATTACTGTCCTAACCACTACACAGCGCCAGGCCTCCAGGCCTATGGGCAAGCTGGTCCTTGCCTTTGCATATCTCGCTGTACTCAGAGCCCTATGTACACAGAATCTTCCATGTGACTGGGACCCACACATAAAGCATGCAGAGCTTATGAGTGTGGATATGGCGCCCTGAAGACATTTTGACGAACACATCGTTTATTCTATTTATCATCTGTCCTCTAAGGAGCTCTAGGCAGCATATATAGATGGGATTATCCCATTTTATCCTCATAACAACCCAGTTGGGTGAGTTAGGCTGACCTTCAACGCCTAGGGAGGAATTTAACCCCAAATTTCCTTACTCCAAGTCGAACACTCAGCACTCTAACTACTACTCTGCTTTGCCTTTCAGGTGGTAGTTGAGACTGGGGCAGGGGACACAATCATCAGTGTGAGGCTGTTTGGTGATTTTATGAATACCATTCATTTTGAGGAGTTCTCAGTTAGTCCACTGGGGGAACACTGGGCCATACAGTTTGCAACGGACTTAGGGTTTCCATGTTAGCGCTTTCAGAGGGAGATCCTCTACTTTCAGCCCCTAAACAATCTCAGCTTAGTAGGCTGTTGGAGGAAGAAATAAGAAAAAAATATAATGGTTGGCATGATAGCCAATATAATATATAATGGTTGGCATGTTGGAGAAATATAATGGTTGGCATGTTGGAGAAAACATAAAAGTGATGTCACACCACTTGCGGAACAGTGTAGAATTTTTACTGTAGAATTTTTGATGATTCCTAGAGTGGCAGGCCATTGTGTTGGTGGTGCCTGTCCATGTTAGCACAGCTCCAAGTTTCCTTTAGGGTGCCAGACACTGGCTGGCAACCCTAAAAGGTTCCATCAGGAGGATCAAAGGGAATTCTGAGTAAATAGTCTTTTATCAAGGCTCTTCTAGCAGGAGCAGGGCAAAGATGAGCTGTATAGATTAGAACACATCAGCCAACATTTTTTCTGCCAAGAAAACAGTTAAAAAACAAAAGACCTCAAAGAGCTACAGGTAACTACAACAGAAAGAATCCAGAAACATCAAGGATACACCAATGCATTTTACATTAATAGATTCCCACCAAAAGTAGGCAATTTATCAGTCCTCTTTTTGCCTTTTCCCCTCACCAGCCACAATAATTTAAAGCCATTTGAATGCCACTCATCACCTTTGACCAAAGAAGCAAGCTGAAAGCAGGGCCTTAAATAGCCTCAAACTGCTCAAAATTATACGCTGGCAAATCCATCTGCTATGACAATATTGCCTCAGCAGCCAGTTTGCACATGAAAGAAAACATCAGTAACCAAAAAAGCAGTGTTTAGTTCACTTTCCCCTTCTGTGTTTCCCTTGTTTTGATTTAAACGGGGCTAGACGTCAAGAGCGGTGGCAAATCAAGGCCGCCTCAACTTTTTTGTCTTCCCAGACAGTTAATACTATCAAAGTCTGGAGAAAACATTTCTCTACCCCACCCCCACCTCAAGAAAAGGAAAACTGATAAAATTTAAGCTTTTTAGTAATCCTTTTCCATTCTAATGTACCCCTCCTCATTTCTATGTCATTTTAAACTCTGTTTTTCCAAAACAACAAAAAGCTAAGTAAATAGGAAGAGAGGATATGAGCTGAAGACTGTTTCAATGCACCATAAAAGAAAATTTTAATCACAGGAAATCCTTTTTCCCATTCGTCTTGAAGAAAGAATCCGGAGCAAAGGATTCATTATTAAATACTTTTGTACTTTAAAGCATAACTTTTTAAAATTACAAAATAACTTTGAAATAATATTTCCTCTAAAACAGCTGAAACTTCTTAAGTATGCTTAGAGAACATGTATTTATAAAAAGGTTTTGCTTATTCCATCATTTGACGGAAAAAGCAATTAATTTTATTTTACCTGTATTGATTTTATGATACCTGATTTTCAGTCATTTCATACACAGAGCCTATATATCATTCACTTTTTGCCTCTTATACTATTGATAACTATGGGAGATTCTGCACAGACCAAATATAAGGGGTTCAGGCTCTTTTTAAAGGTGTTTTGGGGGAGAAGTTCTTACAGAACTCGCCACTTAAATGCTTCTGACCCATTATATTTGCCTAAACCCGGTGTTAAATGAAAGTCGTAAATTAGTGACTTTCCCCCTTTACTCCGGATTTCAAACGCTTCCTGCGTGTCTGTGTGAACTACAGCAAGCAGGAAGGCTTTTATGCTCACCCCCTTCCAGTCACCACTATTGTTGATTCCCCAGGCGGCCACCATTAGAGTGGATTCTCTAATAGGTGGCTACTCCGTTGTGCCAGTAGGTGGGTGGGAGGGGGTTCTCCAGGGGTGGATTCTTGGCTGTGCAGTTTGCATGGGAACGCTGTGTTTCCTGTGCAAACCATGCTGTCTCCTGCCGCTGGGATCCCAGAGATCCCACTAACCCCTGCACCCACCGTGTAAATGGTGGTGCATGCAACACGGGTTCATGAAACTCATCTAGGTTGCCTGTGCAGAATCAGAATAGATTAAAAATAATACAGTGCAAGACTGAAATTCCAGTTGGAGTTTCGATCCTACCAGTTTTTTCACTAAAACTCATCCAATTCTGCATCTTACTTCCATCCCCGTCCAATATGACTTTTGGTCCTGTGATCCCCAGCTACACCACCAAGAGATACTAGCCTGGTTCAGATGCCATGATCACAACAGGGTTGGCTAACAGATATGTGTCACATGCTTATGTTCTCCCACCTTTTCTTCCTATCTACCTTTTCTTCCTACCTGCCTTGCCTCAGATCAATACTGGACTCTGGAGCCACTAGTAGAACCACAGGGAACACCATCACAAGTCAGCAGAAAATGATGGTGGCATTGGCTAGAGATATTTATATAGTGCTTGCCCAGTTTTATAGAACAGAATGAAGGATCAAACAGGGAAAAATTGCAAGCAACAGAAAGATATAATCTCAGGTTGTTTTCCCAATAAACACATTTGTATTTGCACAGCTTGTATAATGCTGTATCATCTTAATTCGCTATTGCTCAAGCCATTTTTTCCTACCAAAATAGCATCAGCCTCCTCCCTGCCCAAGTTGCTTTCCGGTGTGGGGAAGGGAGGTATATATGGGGATCCTAATTACTGATCCCCTATTGGCTCATCTAGCTTTGCCCTGAGATAAGGAATGTTCTTTTCCCATTATAAAGGGACTTATTAGTTGCCTGTTGCCAAACTGTTCAATAACAGTCACTGAAAGCTGAATTTCACAAAATATCATTGCCCTTCTGCTGCATTTAATTGGCTACCAGACAGTCATGCTAGCAAAGCACTCTTGGCTGCCAGAGATCCCACACTGGCCAACATGTTGCAGTTATGCATGCCTTTTAGGAGAAGAAGCAGCAGCTTTAAGAGCTAAGACCATTTTCCTCCCCTCCCCTCCCCACCCCAGGCCATGCTAATCAGCTCCCTCTGCAGTAGCCATTTACAATCCCAGTTCCTAGGGTTTTGTAATCAGATTACTGTCACTAATGGCTAAGGACATGCAAAATGGCGAGTCTCTCCCAGCAAAGGACCCTGCTCTCCCCTTGCTCTCTCACTCCACTGCCTTCAGCCCTGCCTACGCTTGTTCAGATAATGCATTATTCAAGGGTCAAATCTATCATCCCCTCCCCATCTCCATGTGCCCATGCCTCTGAAATGCATTAGAGAAGCCCCCTCCCCAAGGCAGCAGAGGAAAGTAATGTGGAAACAACATTAGCTTGATTAGCATATGCCACTGCCAGAATTCCGCACGTAAGCTAAACAGATGTCCGGGGTGGGATAATGCAGGGGATAAGGAAGGACTAGAATGTTGAGCGTTTCTTCGCCTGCCACACCTGAGGGAGGTTATTTCTCACTTGGCATTTAGATATAGAGTTCTTTCGGGGGAAAAAAGGTAGTCCTTGCTGATGGATGATGTATGCATACAAAGCTTCCTTGCTTATCGTTGGCGGTACAAAGCCGAGTAATACAAGAAAGGATTATTTTCTCCTACTTTGGGGTGAACTAACTCTCTCTCTCTCTCTCTCTCTCTCTCTCTCTCTCTCTCTCTCTCTCTCTCTCTCTCTCTCTCTCTGTGTGTGTGTGTGTGTGTATGTATGAGTATGTGGTATCTGTGTGAGAGACACACAGAGAGGGAGAGTACAGCCATTCTGATGGGAAACATTCATTGCTTCACAAACAGTTTGTGCTTTTCATTTAAATACATTAAAATTGGCTAACCTGATATTATAGCATATGGATTCAACACCCTAAAGCCATTTAAAATTTGGCTTGCTGGAAACTGCGTTATTTATGATGGATTGACATTAAGGCTCTCAAATCAATCTTAAATCACGCACAAGGGTAACTATAAATGAGGATATTTTGCTTTCATTTGCATATTTTCAATGAGAAAGATATCATTGATTTCCCTCATGATTGCTGCTACTTTATCCCTCTGTTGTTTTTCACTCAACCAATAATTCCAGTCAATTCCTTTGTTGTCTAGGTCTCAGTAGTTACTATGCCCAATATCTACTCTTCATGGAAGAAAGCCCTCAAGTCATAGTCACCTTATGATGATCCCAGAGTTTTCGAGGCAAGAAAGCTTCAGAGGTAGTTTGTCATTGCCTGCCTCTGTATAGTGCCCGGGACTTCACTGGTGGTCTCCCCATCCGATTATTAACCAGGGCTGACCCTGCTTATCTTCTGAAATCTGACAAGATCAGGTTAGCCTGGACTGTCCAGGTCAAGGCATCTGCTCTTCTTTTTAAGCTTTCTTTCTTGACAGAAAATGTATGCCATTAAAGCAGGGGTAGGCAAACCTTTTGGCCCAAGTGCTGAACACCCCACCCCCCAAAACATTCCGGTTGAAGATGCTGATATGCCAGCAGGGTTGGGGAGTGTAGAAGGTCAGACACATCGGCCGGATAGACTGGGAACAGGCCAAGATAACAGCAGCACGGGTGTGCCTCAGGGCCTTACCTCAGACTTGGCTGGTGGCTAGGAGGAAGCAATTATGGGCACCAGCCATGCCCGTTGCCTTCTCCTGTGTCACCACTCTCAATCGTGCTGCCAACACCTGGCTTGATTCAGCTGCTTGGGCAGAGGAGCAGCCCAGGATGCCAAGCAAAATGGTCTGGCACATCACTGTGCAGCTTGAAGTGGGGGGAGGGGTGCCTCACCTTAAGTTAGAGCTGCCTGGCTTGCCATATTCAAAAAAATGGAATCTACCTTCTGAGGATTTTATTTCTCTGTAGCTCCATTCAATAGAATGCAGGGAAGGTATTTAAATACCTGGCTTATAGCTTCCAGAGTTCAACTGTATTTACTGCACAGGTTCAGCAATCAGCACCGATGCTATTTTTACCGGTAAGTGCTCTGTTTCCTCCTCCCCCTTTAATATGTTTTTTGTGATGCTGTACTCTGGCCTTGTGCTGTTCTGTAACTTAAAAAAACTTATGCCAGATAAAGGAAGATTCAACAAATCAAATCTTTATTAATCTTAGAAATGAAACAGAAAGTAATAATCATTTGTCAACTCTGCTGACTCCAGTGAATGCTTTTTCAAGCAGCCCCTATGTACCACTGATAGCGGACAGACTGTCCCTTTGATTTATTGGAAACATTCCAGTGGGCTATTGACCTACAGAGCCACAGTGGCCAGCGATGAGCCCAGCTGAATACCATCGACAATGGACAAGTTTGCACTCACCTGGCAGTGGCAACAGATTTAGGTTTGTCTGCTACCCCCTTACTCTGCACCACTGAGCAGGACTCTGCAAAGACTACTCTGTTCAAATTCAGCCAGCAGCTACACAAGAGGTGTCTCTCGCTCCCATCATCAGCCCTCACCAAGTGCAACCCAATGCCCTTGCAGAACTGGTGGTGTCAAACAAGATGTTAAAAACTGCACAAGCAATTAAATTACCTAATGACCAATCAGAGCCGTTGCTGGATACAAGTCCCACCAAGCCCTTCCCACTCTTTAAAAACCCTTAGCAAGCACCAAGAAAAGTATCAGCAGGCACCATGCCACCCATGGGCACTGTGTTGGGTATCTCTGTTCCAGATAAACATGAATGTACAAAACTTCTTTATGATACAAGAGACCATGATCCTTCTACTTCAGAATTCACTGAATTCACTCCTCACTGAGTGACAGTAATTCTCCACCATCTCAGGAGAAGAAAGCTCATTCCTTACTTGAGATGTTTTAAGTAGAGGTGTCAAAACTGGCCCTGAAATATTTGATGTGAGAAACATATGCTAAAGCTGTGAGGCAGAGCATCTTCTGTATTTATTGCAAGAGCTCCTTCCAATAGAAAAGTGGCCCAGAACTAGGCAGATATGTTGCTGCAGCCACAATGTCAGACAGAATGGTTAGAATGAATGACACATGTGGCAGTCACGCTGATCTTATTTCCATTGGTTCCATTCATGCGTTGCTTTTCATAGTCACTCACTCTGCAGGCTATTAATCATGCAAGAAGGTTGTTAGTGCTTCTGCTTTTTAAGTAAATTTCTCACATCTTTTCTTTGCCTTGTTCGACATACATGGAAAATATCAACCCAAGAATTTAAGAAAGAGTGTTTTAATTTAATGAGTCTGAATGGTAAAAAAAAATGTGAAAAGCACCTAGCAACAACAATGTAAAAAACTATTTAACGGTCAATGAAACATAACAGAAGTTGTGAAAACAAAAGGCAAATTAGAAAGCAGCAACATAAATGTTATTTAGCAGACTAAGTGGTGGCATTTCGGCACGACCGTAACTGCGAAATGGACCCTAAGCTGTCAATCAATTGAATCTGGTCTATGTCTTCCGCCATTGTCAGTCTAGCAGTCCTCTTTGAACCACAAGTAAAGGCAGGTTATAAATGTTTTAATCAATAAATAAATCCCTGCTGTTTCATTGAATCTTCCCCTGAGTAAAACATGTGCAGCTCAATTCAACAGGAGAAGGCATTTAGGATAATTCTCCAAGCTGCCTGGGCCATTTCTCCCTTGCAGATCAGCCAGGGTTTCAACAGGGCTGGCAGATATATCCACTGGAAAATTTCCCACAGCTGCCAGAAAAACACTCAGATTCATCAGTTGGGTGTGTGTGTGGGGTTCGTCTTAATATGCCTGACCAAGGAAAAAAGGCAGCTGAGTTTACATTAGATAAAAAGAGTAGGGTAATGAGAACACCATGTCACTGAGTCTCTATCGTGAGGTCATCTGGCACGTTAATTACAATTTACCTTGGGGTTAATTCTCATCTGATGTCCAGTAGAATTTTTACTGCTTCTTTTCCACATATTTTGCTACAGCCTTGAATTGTGTTTTGCTGGTGATAAGGAAATTAACAGTGCAGTCCTATGCACTGCCCTTAGAAAGGTATAACTCTGCTTTGGGAGTGCACTACAACTATTCCATCCTCAGACCCTCAAAATATGATTTGAGAATTATAATACCTCCGTGGCTCAGATCTTTAGGAGAAATCTGAAACTAATTAGTGTGACTCTATTCTATTTACATTTATTACCAGCCCCATATCATGGTCTCAGGGCAGGTTACAGTAAAACATGCAACATTATTTAGTGTTATCCAAGACTGTATACTTGGATTTAAGCCTGTTTGGCATAGTTGGTGTAAACAGGAGTGTTAATCAGCCTATATGTTGGTTTAACAGGTTTGTCATTTTTAACCAGTGGCCCACAGGTTCTTGGTATAAACTTCAGCCATGATGGATTAAGGTTCACTTAGCTGGCTCCAGACTCGGAGAGAGGGGTCTGAGAGGAATATGAAATGATTAATCACCTGCTCAATATGAAACTGATTAGGAGAAAGCTCAAAACCTCCTGCCCCCACTTTCCCATTACTTCCCGCTACACCCCAAGCATCGTTCTGACGGCTCCACCCCCTTTCTCTTCCCTAGTCCAAAGTCACTTGAGGCTTTGGTTCTTATCATGAAGCTTCCTGCCAAATCAAATGCAAACAAATGACATGCACAGTTGACATGGAAACACAGCAGCTCTGCAGGCAAGGGCGACAGCAGCAGAAGCTGCTAGTGCTCCAGAGTCAGGCAGCCTCTTTCTGTAAAAAGCCAGAAGGAATCAGCCATGAAGAAGCAATGAAGTCATCAAATTGCAGCACTTTTTCTGGAGGGTTGGATGAGGGCACAAGCAACCTTCCTACTTCCGTATTATCCACTGGGCTGCTGCTGTACTGACTTCACAGAAGTCTGTTAAGACAGCAAGAAACATTATCCAATTACCGTATATACTCGTGTATAAGCCGACCTGTGTCTAAGCCGAGGCACCTAATTTTACCACCAAAACCTGGGAAAACTTATTGACTCGTGTATAAGCCGAGGGTGGGAAAGGCAGAAGCTACTGGTAAATTTCAAAAATAAAAATAGATACCAATAAAATAAAATAGATACAATGGTACCTCAGTTGAGGTTTCAGGAAGCCCAGCCAGCCTGCAGGCAGAAGGAGCTCCTTATTTGGGCAGTGACATCAGGGGGAGTCACTGCCCAAATAAGGCGCTCCCTCTGCCTCCCAGCTGGGGTTTGAGGAAGCCCAGCCAGCTGGGGTGCCTTGGGGTTCCCCCTTCGCCCTCTGGGGAGGGAAGCAACAAGCAGCTTGTGATTGCTGGTAAGTGGTGACTCGCATATAAGCTGAGGGGGGATTTTTCAGCCTTAAAACTCGGCTTATATGCGAGTATATACGGTACTTAAAAGGAACAATGCCTCTTCATTTTTGCATACTGGATCTCAGCGTGCATCAACGCTGAAAATTATCCCTGATGCATACTTTCTAAGTTAGCAGCATATCCTCTTTTGTGCCCTGGCACCATCTTGGCTTGGATCCTAAACTCCTTTTCAGCTTGATGTAGCCATTTCTTCTTGCAGATGAACAGAAGAGCAATTTCTGTAGCTCCCTATTTTGACCCCCAAGATCCACAGGGGAACATTTTCCAGTGGCATAAAGGACTGCAGTGAGTGGGGTGAAGTAGGAAAAATATTGTGCAGCGTAGCTCTGCTTGCACTGCACAAGCTCCAAGCAAATCCGGACAAATGGGAGGTAACCTGAGTCCCCTGCAACATCATCACTGGAAACATTTCCTGGTAGGAGTGCTAGAAGGAGCAGACCGTTGACTCTTTTGTTTTGGTAGTAGAGCCCCTGGTTCCAGTTGGATTAAACTGAGTGGTAAGAGAATCACATTCCCTTACTCCAAGGTAGCTGAAATTAAAGGGGAGCAGCAACAGAGGGGCATCATGACCATCCAATACTGGAAACACTTGCTGTCATCCCTGACACTGATGATTCATAAAATGGGGTTACCAGGTCCCTAGCTTCTCAAGTGAGACAAGAGGATGGGGCTGACATCATAAGGTGGGACCTGGTGACATCACCTTGAATTGCAGTAATATTAACAGTAGTCTTTCAGCACACCAATCAAATTGTGCTCTATGACACGGGTGACTATGAGTAACTGGCATCAAGTAGAGATGGACTATTGACCAAACTCACCCACACACAGATCATGGAAATGCATAAAAATATAAAACATAATTGAAGTGTTAGTATCCAATTAGTACCTCCCATCTCCCATTTCCATGTCACAAGCGTGCCAGCTTCGTGGAAGTGTAAAAACTAGCCGCCTGATATGTGAGCTAGCTCATGGCCCTGAGATTTCAACATGCCCTGAGAAAGAGCCCCAAAACACAAGTCTCAGGACCTAAACCCAAGACCTAGCTGTTCAACATAAAGATAATAGTTGTAACACAATAACCTATCGCTTTAGAACAAAACATAGCTTTGTTCCCCTCTCAGAGCATGTATCTGAATGTGATTTGTGAATACGATTGTCACCTGGACATCAGTTTCTTAAGGCACTGCTACCTGAATACCTCTAGACACATTAACCAAAACCAGCTTAAGCAAAAGTGAAACAAGGAATAATAAAATATGGCAGATTTTTTTGTTTAGTTTTTAATTTCCCCTCATCTTGTGAAAGAATTAGTGCAAATAACACTCTGTGCCTGTTCATTACAGCACAAAACATTTTGCAAAATTGCATTACTTTTTTAAAAAATTATATATTCTAAACTGTGCAAAACAGAGCTAATCATGAAAATATGCAGAGATTATAAAATGTTTCATAGATGACAATGCCAATAAAAAAAAAAATCTGAGCTATATTTCTTGTTGATGTTTTGGTGGCAAATACATTTCCCTGTGTTCTGTCAGTAATACTTACTGGCATTTACCAGTCATTCAAAGTTCAGTAAGAATCAAAATATTCTACTACAAACTTCCGAGCAGTCAAAATATGTCACCTCCTTCAAATGCCAAAAGCAAAATAATATCATTTTTAAAAAATGTGATGTATGTTTATACCACCATATGGTTGTTCCTTATGTCTCCCCTGTAGAGTGAGAACTCAGTCATTGCTGGCCATGAAAATATTTAAAATGTATACATCCTATTTGCATCCATTGATTATACTTTTGCCAGTTTCTTATCAAGGTGAGGTCAGAAGAAAGGAGTTGGGCTGAGGAGTCAAAAGAATCCGTGCACTCCCTGTCGAGGCAGGAAAACTACTGATCAAATGGAGTCCAAGCTTCAACAACGACAGATTTTCCTGCCTCCCTGAGTAAGGGCAAGAATCATTTAACAAGATGTCCTCTGCCTCCAGGAGAAGGGCTGGTTGCTGCTGAGGCATTTATAACACTATTACAGGGACAGGCTGTTTCTTCCTGTGTGTTTAAATAGAACCCTCTATAGACTGTCTCTGATATGACTTTCACCATCTTGGACAGTAAGCCTGGAGACTGTAGCACCATCACCTGCTTGTCCACAAGTGGTACCTGAAGGAAGCCGTTGGCATATGCAGGTAAGTCATATGGTTATTTAACAAAGCTAGGAAAATTGTCTATTTGACATAGTCTTTCCCCCATTCAGATTTGAACTACCTATCAAAAAACTGGGGAAGAGGGAGACTTTCTTCCACCCAGGTTTTGGGGGAAAAAATTCTTTGTGCCCTACATAAGTAAACCTTGTGTCTAGTGTGGGGTTTTCTTCCCCTCTCCCTGGGAGCTCTTCAATCCAGGGTTGCTAAGGCCTGAAGAAAGAGGTACTGGTAGTTCTTAGTTCTCATACAGCCCATTCTAGGACCTGCATCTCCTCACCATCCTCCTCTTCCTCAGAGAGGAATTTACCCTTCTCTCTGTAATCTCAGTAGAGATCTGAGCCTCTAGATGCCTGTCTATAGGGACTGAAGAGACTTCTCTTTCAGACTGCTTTGGTTGGCCATGATTTTACTCCCTGCTTCCCCATAGTCCAATTCCTTTGTGGCCATAGGAGAGGAGGTCCGGCTGTGATCTCTAGAGTGCAGATCTGGAATGCCTTGTTGCACCAAGGACAAGACCCGCTCCTCGATGGTATCTTTTTCAAAAGAGTAAAGGTCTGGTGGCAAAGGGTAGGGACCAGGGGCAATTACATTATCCCCCAAGGGCAATTACTCCCAAGGAGGATGTAGGGATGTACTCCAACACTCTGGGGAGAGACACAGTCACCCCGCTGCTGGGGCCCAAGGCGGCTTCAGGCTCAATTTGCTATTTAGCAGCGGCTACAGACTACAGAGCAAAACAACAGAAAAAACAGACTACAGAACATAAACATAGAAGTGAAGATAACCTGTGAGTTTGTCTCCCCAGTTATAGGCAGGGAAATAACTGACGAAAGAGGGGCAATCTCATCACAACTAGGAGAAAAAATCATTTCCTGCTTCCCTGATTGGATGGTGAGACACACCCACAAGGAGGTGCCCACTGTACCTCCTCCAAAGCAAAGGACTCTCCCAAAGTCCTGGCTTTCCTCCATTTTACTGGAGCTTCAGATGTGCTTTGGAAGTGTCATCTTTGAGTCTGCAGAGAGAACTACAAACAGTTCAGAACTGGCTGAATGAAGAGGCTTTCTGGACACCTTTAAAGAGAGGTGGTCTATAGCTCATCCTTGGTTATAGTATTGTCTTCTTGTATATGCCACACTGAGGGCCAAATATCAGACCAAATAGGCAGAATATGAATGAATAAATAAAAATATAGAAGGTACAAAAAGACCAGAAAGAAGTGATAAAAGTAAGCAGAGCTGCCAAAGATATTAAAATACTTTGGGAAAGAGGACTGAAATCAATAGAATATGCACTATGACTCAGGAGAGAAAGAAATGCTGACTCTTGAGATGGAAAGCAGAGGCAAAGGGACCAGAAATACAGTTAATCTGGTTCACAATTAATTTACAGGACAATGTTATCTGTATGCCTGATAGAAATAAAACATACTCATCTGTATTTCCCACCAAAACAGTTTGGATTGCACTGTTTTTATTTCTTACATTTTTATTCCAGCTTTCCTCCAACTCTTTTGTTTTATCCACACAGCCACCCTGTGAGGCAGTTTAGGCCATGAAAGAATGGATGGCCCACAGAAGGTGACCGTGTGGTTTTCGTGGCAGAGTAGGGGGATCTGAAAACAGATTTCCCCAGTACTACACCAACACCCAAATCATGACACCACACCAACGCCTATTGATGCATCTGCCTATTTATTGGTTTAACAAATTGGTGATCGAAAGACATCCGAGGGAGCTAACAGTCAAAGGATCGATGAAATGGATTAAAAATGAAAACATTAAGAATACTGTAACATAGATCAATTCACAAGGGACAATTTAAACAAATCACAACAATAAGATCTAAAGGACTCATCTGATATTCTTTAGAAAATGTTGGGGGGAAACTATCCCCAAGCCTGAGCAAATAGGTACACTTTTAACCTGGTGCCGTCTAGTGTTGCCAGGTCTAGGTTGGGAAATACCTGGAGGATTTGGGGACAGAAAATGTGGAGGGTGGGATTCAGGGAGGGGAGGGTCCTCAGCAGGGCATAAGACCATAAAGTCCATCTTCCAAACTAGCCATTTTCTCCAGGGGAACTAAGCGCTGTCATCTGGAGACCAGCAGTAATTCCAGAAGACCTCCAGAAGACCTCCAACGTACCCTAGTGACTTCTGATATGGCTACAGGAACCGCCATGCAGTCCATGATCACTGAACACCCTTGCAGTCTCTCAACAATGAATAGTGAATATGATTCTATGAGGCGGACTGGCGTTCAAAATAATAAAGGAGTTCAACCAGGAGGCGAACGAATGCCAGATACATCCCTTATGTACGGAGACCTGAGGAAGCCTCTACCTGCTGATGTGAGCAAAGAGAAGACGAAATGTGGCACTGCAATTACAAAAGGTAATGGAGTCTGATTTACATTTCAGAATTTATTAGCTCATTTTTAATTGGGAAGTCATTTGAACTCCAAGTGAAATGATGAGATTAGAAAGCCACTCAACAGTTTCGCTCGCTGGGATAGCAGTGAACCTTTTGTGAACTGAATTTCAGATTGTGACCTCTTTGCATCCATTTCCCACTTATCCTGCCCCGTATTTTGCTAATGAACTGATGACAGAAGCTGCATCGTCATTAATAAACGGGTTTTGTAACAGAGTTTTCTGTGAGTTTCAAACCATTTGGCGATTTCTTCCCAGAAGTTTTTTTCCCCACGTTGACAAAGAATTTCCTGAGAACGCTGCAAGAGGCTGGTGCTAGCTGGCTATGAAAGGAGTAATATTTGTTCCTTGGCGGAAATGTTTAGCAAACAGTAAAACTTCTGAAAAGCTGTAGCAGTATCACCCTTCTTCCAAGACACAGACTCCAACAAGCTCAGGGTTCTCATCTCCTTCATTTTTTCCTCACAACAACACCATGAAGAAGGTTATGCTGAAAAAATGACTGGCCCAAGGCCATCCAAAGATCTTCATGGCAGAGTGGGTATCTTCATGGCAGAGTAGAGTTCCCTACTCTATCGGGATGTCATATTGTGTGAAAGTCCTTCCTGCTAGGCCTTCACTGTGCAGAGATCTCATTAAAAATCAGATTTTGTGGGGAGTAATCTGCTGTTGGTTTAAGTAGAGCTTCTTTTGGAAGAAATATATTTAGCAATATAACACGTTACCTTTATAGTCGAGGTAGCTGGCTTAATAGTGGCTAAGGTGGCCAAGTAGGATGGGTGGTTTTTGGTGTGTTTTTTTTCCGCCAAATCCAGATCTTAGGAATAGTGGGTGAAATATCTGTTTAAAGAAAGTTGCGGTATCCAAACTAGGGTAGATGAGTGGCTCCCATTACTCCAGGCTACTGCTGCCAAGCAGCAAGAGCAGTGAGAACAAAAATAAAGAGTGGCACTGAAGTTACACTCTAAGAATTCCCCACATCTCTATGGTTTTATCATAATAGGGTTGCCAGCTCCCCTTTGGCAACTGACTGGGAGTAGGGTGGGGGCTTACTACGTGGTGGGGATCCTTGCCAGCAATGCACTGAAATCACTTCCTGGGAATAATGGGGGGGGGGGGGGGGGGGGATACCAATGCATCACTGGCAATGCTTTGGCATTTGTGCATAATTCTACAATTTAACCATAGAGTTTTGGCCACATGTCAGAGCATTGCCGGCATCGCCCAGTAACACACTGATATCACTTCTGGGCTCACAAGGAATGATGTCAGCATGTAGGGACACCGCTGGCATTCCTCCGCCCCAATTTTGGCTCCCTTTTCCTCCCATCAATCAGTTTGGCAACAGAAAGGAGCACCTGCTGGCGTCTCGCAACCTTTTATCATAGAAATTTGGGAAATTCCTACAGCATTGTTACTGTGTAATTTCTGGGTATATACGTACTGACAGCCCCCACCCCCACCCCAAAGCTCCTGGAGACGGCAGGTCATGTGGCCACTCTAATACTCATAGACCTAAAAGCATGTATAAATAATTAAAATGCATGAAATGACTATAAATCATATAACTATTAAAAGTAGAATTTAGACCACACCACTTACACGAGCAAAGATATCTCTGGTTCACAGAGTCAATCACACAAATTAATTGAGCCTGCCTTTAATATTTATATGGATTTATATTCATTTTATGCATTTTAATTACATCCACATGCTTTAAGGTCTGTTAATATTGCACACATTTTTTAAATATTAGTAATAATAATTTTGCCACCCTAAATAGTCTTGAAAGACAGATAGATTCTGATTTATTAACTAGACCTCATGGAAGTTTTATAAAGGAGCAAAGTATTTAGTGGTTTCAGGATATATCTCACATTTATAAATTGCAGACAGCTTACTGTGGAACTTGCCCAGAAAGCAATCCGTTACTCATTTGATTACTGGTCTGTTCCTTATTGAGCTAATTACCGTTGATTACTTACTGCAGCACTGAAAGGGCGGAAAAGAATAAGCCTGTAACCATTCAGATTCAAAATCTCTTTGCCGCTGCTTAAATGGCAGAGATACCGAAGAGACCCAGAAGGTCAGATTGCCTGGATGGTACCCAGATGTATTGTGAGCAGTAATCCATCCTGGTAATCAGTTCAATAAGACATGGGATGTTCCAATGTTTTGGGGAATTGGTCTGCATAACACTAGCTTACATACACATGCACTTCACTTGGTTTCTCTACACTTGGGGGGGGGGGTTGTATGCACACATAGAAATGTTTATTTAGAAATGTATTTATTTAGAACACTTTTGTGCAGACTCTCCACAGAACATGTGCCGTCTGGTTACTGGAAAATGGAGGCCTGCGTGTGCATCCCCTTATCTCAGTGGAAGGGCTGGGGCCATCTGTGTGGCAATGTCTCCTCTCGGGAAACTCCAGGGGCTGATGGGAATTGTAGTCCATGAACATCTGAAGCACCAGAGTTGGACACCCCTGCCTTAGAGCTACTCATCATCACTCCCAGGTTTTCTCTGAAAATGACATCATAATGCCAGTGACTATCAGTTTTTTTTTAAATTCCCCCTGCCAGTGGAAGTCAAGGGCAACTCAGGGAAGGGAAAAACTCAGGGAAGGGAACTACTGGGGGCCTGGCAGACCTTGTTGTAACCCAGCAATGCTTGAGATGCCACTTACTGGCATTAAGAATATTCCAGTCCAGCTCAGTATTTCCCAAGTTACACCACAGGGTAAATGGGCACATTCCCCTTGTTTCCTTGAACCATCTTTCCCCTGAAGGCATCCTTTAGATGAAGTGGCTGTTGGGAAATTTAGTTTCCTGGAAAGCACAACTATTTTGGTCAGCAGGACTTCTCGCCAAGGAACTTTAGTTCACGTTTGCTGTTTCCTCTCAGAAGGTGACCTCCAGCCCAGTTCAGGAAATTCACCTTCCTGTTACATGGCTTCTCACAGAGAAGCCAAAATCTAATTTCAGGCCTATTCTTTCAAACTTTTCAATCATTCACTCCCTGGATCATTATAGCTTTGCAGTGAATGAAAGCAGGAACTCAGAGAGAGAAAAAATCCCTCAGCAGTATGAGGAAGTACAGAGCCTCAAAATCCTTGTATGTACAGTGGATTTTATGTACACCTTCGGCCAACGTATCTGTACACCAATTATATAAAATCAGGTCATTTATTTAAAAAGTCTATTGAAAGATATCCTAATAATGTGACTCCCTTGTTCAGCAACTTGCTGCCCGTCCAATTTTGCCTCATTCTGTAAAACATTGGCTTACTGAAGCCACCTGCTTTAGAATGAGGAAAATCTCATTAATGTCAGCAAAAGGGGAGAGAATGCTGAGACGCTCCTAGCTAATTTGCTTTCCTTTTAATTCCCTCCTCCCTCAAGTACAGTGAGCAATACACAGGTCTGTATTGGCAATCAGCTGCCACCCTTTAACCAGGCAAATTATAAACCACACCAGCATTTACTGCACCAGTAGGGCAAAACGAATAGGGAAATCAGAAGTTATTGCAGCCACTATTGAATCAAGTCATAGCTTTTTAATCATTTTAGTGATGAGAGACAGTGCAATGTAGTGGTTAAGAGCGTTGGACTAGAATCTGGGAGACTCACATTCAAATCCCCACTTGTGCCATTGGAGCCTTGGGCCAGCCACACTATCTTACAGGGTTGCTGTGAGGGGAAAATAGAGGAGAAAAGACTAATGCAAGTTGCCTTGGATCCCAATTGTGGGGAAAGGAGGAGTATATATACATTAATAAGCAAGAAATGATTAAACAGAGAATCGAAAAACAGGCTACTATTAATGATGGCACCGATGTTCATCAGTGCCCAGTTCGGAATAAAAAATTTGCCTTGCTCGTAATTCTCAGATGAATTGCAAATTCAAAATAATTTCCATGAGAAGCTGTAGACTGCTTCATAATGTGAAACAGAATTCTGTGCATGCTTAGAAAGTAGTTTTAGTTATTTTTCTCCATTTGGCCACTTTTTGTTACATCTTTGGACTCCTCCACCTCTGACTTTCTACTGTTTCACAGCTTTTTGCCCCAGTGTATCTTCCTAATGGATGAACTCTGTAAGCATCTGATGACGTGTCAGAGTGAATTGTATGCATCCTCAAAATGCCACTGCTGTTTTATGATGATGCTACATGGTAACATGGCAATGCATTTTGGACTTTTGAAAAATTTTCCTTTTCCCTGGGGATTCTTTAAGGACACTCCCTCCCGCACATACAGAATAATGCACTTTCAATCCACTTTCACAATTGTTTGAAAATGGATTTTGCTATTTCGCACAGCAAAATCCAGCAGCAAACTGCATTGAAAGTGGATTGAAAGTCCATTATTTCTGCATGTGCGAAAGCGGCCTTACAGTGCGATCCTAAGAACACGTTCCTGGGAGTAAGCCCCATAGAACAAAATGAGACTTACTTCTGAGCAGACCTGTTCAGCATCGATCCCTTTGTCCACCACTATCCACTATTCCCAATGGTCCTCCCCCCCCCTTAATTCTGCAGTTTAATTTTCCAGGGTCTCTGTGTGTGCAACAAAATAATACTAGACATTACATCTGTGCAAAAATTTATTGTTATCTAGATTTTCTCCTTCTCACAACCATGCTTGCAGGTATTTCCTACCCCTAGAAGTCTCACCTTCCCTTCCCTTCAATCCTCCAAATATTTTTGAAACAAAAGGTAGAATTGCTTGACATTTGTTTTTGCATGCACTGCCCTTTATAAAAAAAATTGGGGGGGGGGGTGGCAGTGGCAAGTCTAACCAAAGTATTTTCCCTTACATTTCCAAAAATATGAAAAGTTAATTTTAAAAGAATATCAGCAGATGGCACCCTTGACCTTGATTCATTCTCTGCAAGTCCAATCAGACTATGGGCCTCGGAACTAATTTCACCATTTCTAGTCCCTGTTTTGAACCAAGGACAGTCCCTGGCTCCTTTGCCTGCCCCCCTTTTTTTTGAGAGCCAGTGGGATGTAGTGGTTAAGAATGATGGACTCTAATCTGGAGGATCAGGTTCGATTCCCCACTCCTCCACATTAATGGTAGACTCCTACCCGGTGAAGTGGATTTATTTCCCTGCTCCTGCATATGAAGCCTGCTGGGTGACCTTAGTCAAGTCACAGTTCTCTCAGAACTCTCTCAGCCCCACCTACCTCACAAGGTGTTTGTTGTGAGGAAAGGAAGGGAATGGAGTTTGTAAGCCGCCTTGAGTCATTTTACAGGAGAGAAAAGCGGGGTATACATTCAAACTCTTCTCTGCTACTGCTGCTAAAATGATTTGGTACTTCCCTTGTTGTGTCCTTGGTACGTATTCTGCCTTTACAGTAAATAATAGCTTGCAATCTTTTTCTAGTTAACAAATCTGCATTCCAGTTTGTATTTTAAAAACACATCCAGGAACGATGTGTTTCTACAGAATGGCACACAGCATTCCTGGTTTGTTTTTAAAGAAGTTGCAGAGTTGCCCATTTTTCTTGCCAGCTTTGGCAAGATGAGAAACCGTCACACTTGTATCCCAGCCATCTCCTGTGTTGTGTTTAGATAATAATAATAATAAAAAGGAGTTCTAAGATGAGGTTGGTTCCAGGGAGTGCTAATAGAACACAGAAACCATTCACCTCGCATCACCAGTCAGCTCCAAACAAAACACTATTGTATCAGAGTCCTGTCTGCAAGCCACTGAGCTCCCAACTACACTGACTTTGCTACAATTACTTGATATTTGTTGATTTCCACCCTCTGAAGTTACAGCTTCTAGAATTTTATGATTATAAGTGAATCTCGGCAGAAAAAAACACTAACTTTCCACTTCAGTATCACTAACCATAATTAAATGATAACCATTACTGTTTATAAAAGCCTCTGCTTACTGTAATTTGTATGAGGCTATGTTTAAAAAAAGTTCAGATAACCATCTTATGAATTTAAGGGGCATGGTTCTGCTTTTCTGGTGAATTAAACACTTTTTTTATTCTTGGGGAATGAGGTTCTACATCACAAAAGCTGCCACGGCCACAATCGCTGCCTTGTTGATATTCTCAGCACACAGACATTGAGTCCATAAAGGTCTTTAGGAACATGGAATTCTTACCAGCTAATCACATAGAAATGGCCTTATGGGGGGGAAACCCTGAGGCGTTCTAAAGGGCAGCTGAAGCGACTGTATACTTTCTCAGTTATTTATACCACCGTGGTCTTGGGACACGAAAAGTGAATAGCATAATCATGAGGGGCAAAACAGGGGAATTATTTTACCCCCAAACAAAGTATGTGTCTCCTCTAAACAGACACCCAGTTTAGCAAATCTCTCTCCCTGCCTCATATATACACTAAGGGCACGGTTGTGGCTTTCAACACAGATGGTCCCAGGTTCAAACCTCACCATCTCCAGTTAAAAGGATAACTTAAAATTTCACGTGAAAGACCTCTATCTAAGATGCTGAAAGGTTGCTGACAGTGAGCTTTTATAAACAGGTGGCCTCCTTCTCATTGAGCGTACATTCCCTTCAGGTTGGATTCTTGGTTACACACACATTTTGCCCTCAGATCAGGGTATCCCCACAGTTTTTGAAGTCTGTTTAAGACTGTTGAAGTGCGACTTTTTCTCTCCCTTAGCAGGGAAGGAGAAGGGAATTCATGTGCATTAGGCTTTCGTCGGGTTTTCTCGCTTCTCTCTGCGTAGGAGGTTAAGAGCAGGTGTACTCTAATCTGGAGGAACCGGGTTTGATTCCCAGCTCTGCCACCTGAGCTGTGGAGGCTTATCTGGGGAATTCAGATTAGCCTGTGCACTCCCACACACGCCAGCTGGGTGACCTTGGGCTAGTCACAGCTTCTCGGAGCTCTCTCAGCCCCACCTACCTCACAGGGTGTTTGTTGTGAGGGGGGAAGGGCAAGGAGATTGTAAGCCCCTTTGAGTCTCCTGCAGGAGAGAAAGGGGGGATATAAATCCAAACTCCTCCTCCTCCTCCTCCTCCTCCTCCTCCTCTGCCCACACCATAGCTGTTCTACCCACTATTCAGGCCACCATTTCTAAACATTCCGAAGGACTTTAAAAAAAATCATTTTAATGCTGCAATCGACCATGTGAAATTGACACGAAATTGAGATGTCTAGCAAAGTAACGCTACACCGAATTTGGCAGCAGGCAAAAAAAGGCAGCAGGCAAACTCTCCAAATGGAAGGTTCACAGAAACAATAAGTGGTAGGAGGACAAAATGGCAGATCGGCTTGACTAGGGACACTTTGCAGGAGGAGAATTCCCATGTAAACAAAAACAAAAAAAACCATGGGAAAACCCACTGTGAAGCAAACAGCCACTGGGTAAGTAGCACATACATACATGGCCACTCAGAGAGGATAATGCTGACTAAGGCAGACTAATAGTCTGACACAATTTAAGGCAGTTTCTTGTGTTCAGTGACTTTCTCTTTCACACTTCTGCTTGTGTCTTGGTGTAAAATCATATCTTCACTTCTGTTTCACTAGTAAACTGTTGTTGCATTTTTGCTACCTTGACTGGATGCATGGGTCAAAGCATGATGAGGGGTAACATGAGAGAGTCTGCATGAACACTAATATTGCCAGCCTCCAGCTGGGGCCAGGAGACCTCCAAGTATTATAACTGATCTCCAGGTGACTGCTTTGGAGGATGGACTGTATGACATTATATCGCAGTAGCCTGCTCTCCGCAGACTCCACCCCCAAATCTCCATGGCAATCCTGTATTTGCCTGTACTACCCAGCAACCCATGCCCATAGTTTTCTTAGCACTTAAAATTCAACCAACTGCTCATCCCCCAAAGGCCTTCATCAGATCAGCTCAAGAGCCAGTCAAGCAAAAGCAATCAACCACCAGAAACAACAATGTCCATCTGTAGCTCAGACCAGCCTTAAGCTGGAGTTTTTTTAACCACCTGTACCTTATTATTATTAAGAAGCTTCTTTGCATTTTCCTCTTGTTATAATTTGGACACAGATTGGCAATGGTTAACAATCCCTGTCCACCACTACTTAAAAGCACAAGTGGCAATGGATCAGGTTTCCTACCTCCTGTGGGGCTCTCCAAAGTCCTCCCCAATCTGTCAGATCATTCGCCTCTGTGAGAACACCTACACTGCTGCTAATCAGGTGAAAGGGAAGATCCTGGAAAATCACAGAGTGCAGTACCATGCCAGGTACAGGTGTCTAACTCTGTCACTGCTGTGTTTCCCCAACACACACACACACACACACACACACACACACACACACACACACACACACACACACACACACACACACACACACACACACACACACACACACACACACACACACACACACACACACAGGGTAACAAGTTTAGAGATTCAAGTCAAGGTCAAGATGAAGCAGATGATTCAGAACGGGAACCACAAGGTAAGCAGTAATTGGATGTGTTGCTTCCACACAGTTACACCCTTTTCCAACTGCTCAGGCAACCTGCAATGCTATGTACCTGCTGGTTGCCTAGTACCTGTGAACACTCAT
This sequence comes from Sphaerodactylus townsendi, assembly GCF_021028975.2. Lineage (NCBI taxonomy): Eukaryota > Metazoa > Chordata > Lepidosauria > Squamata > Sphaerodactylidae > Sphaerodactylus > Sphaerodactylus townsendi. The sequence continues at coordinate 30,952,071 of NC_059430.1, forward strand.
CTTCACAGTGTGTAACAGACTGCCCTCTGTGATACACCTCTGAAGATGCCAGCCACAGATGCAGGTGAAACGTTAGGAACAAGATCCACCAGACCATGGCCACATAGCCCGGAAAACCAACCAGAACCACTCATCTTCACTGTTGACGACCGGTTGATGCTGGCCTGCCAGATGAGAATGTTGCCTCCTGTCTTGCGTATTCTTCTCCTACATTCTGCTGCTGGCTGTGGATCGAAGCCAGTGCTGCCAGCTGACTCTTTATCTGAGAAGTTTTTGGTGACTACTGGACCCAACTGGTCCATGAGAACCTACTAGGAGTTTCACCTGAACCTGACTCTGTGGATGTTTAAATTACCTGGAGTCACTCCACAGGATTTCATAGATGAGTGAGATAGCTGTAATTAGCAGCAGTGTAGGTGTTCTCACAGAGGCGAATGATCTGACAGATTGGGGAGGACTTTGGAGAGCCCCACAGGAGGTAGGAAACCTGATCCATTGCCACTTGTGCTTTTAAGTAGTGGTGGACAGGGATTGTTAACCATTGCCAATCTGTGTCCAAATTATAACTTCCTGAGGCTCCTGTGATGGGGGGGGGGTGAATAGACTGGAAACTGGCTTTCTGCAGCTGGCTTGAAGCTGGGGGTTTGAAGGGTCACTGGGCTTGTTCCTGGCTGCAGGGTTCAAGTCTGGCCGCACGGGGACTGCTTCTTTTCACAACACTTCTGCTGCTGGCTGTGGATCGAAGCCAGTGCTGCCAGCTGACTCTTTATCTGAGAAGTTTTTGGTGACTACTGGACCCAACTGGTCCATGAGAACCTACTAGGAGTTTCACCTGAACCTGACTCTGTGGATGTTTAAATTACCTGGAGTCACTCCACAGGATTTCATAGATGAGTGAGATAGCTGTAATTTTAAAAATATGCAGTTTTCTGCATATAATAAAAATAATTCAGGCTAGTTCTCCGCATACTTTTCAACAAGAAATTGATAAGGCAAGCTACAAAATGATGAGCTGTAAAGATTAACTTGATTTCCAATTACACTGCTAGTCCCATCATGACTATATGAGATTGTTTCTGGCCAAATTATCCATTTCCCTTTTGCTTACTACAGAATGTGTATTTTCTATTTTCAGTATTTTATTGTCTAGCAGATGGTAAAAATAAAGGTGCATGTTCTAAGGATGTAATAATTTGCAGCTCCCTCAGTAACATTGGATATATTCAAAATTGTGGTCGGGGGAAAAAAACTCAGGCCTTTTTACTTTTAAATCCCATCAGTATGCCAAATTGCAAGTGTACCAAATTGTATCTGCTAGCTAAATTATAAATGTGGAATTTTATGTTGATAAAGAAGTGAAATTTGGTTAGTTTAATAAGAAAGCAAACACTGCATATACTTCAATCCATCCTCACCCCAACTCCCCACCCTAAAAAAACCACATCCACATGGGGGAATTCTTTTTGCTGTGGAATCAGAATTTTTGGACATTTTACATCTCTGTTCTTTTATGCATGAAGGCATATCACATATTCCCAGTTCCTGCTGAAGCTTCTAGCCACTACTTGGGGGTAGTAGAAAGAAACTGTCCAGCAAAACTGGGGGGGGGGGGGGCATTGTCATTTCTGCATCATGACACAACTTCCAGGATGATACCAAAGTGATGTCATCATGCCAGGGGTGACATCCTAGCATTCACATCTAAATCTTCAATTTCCATAGAATTTTGGATGTTCTAGTGTCCAACTGGTGCTTCAGATGTTCATGCCAGCAAGGGCTGATGGGAATTGTACTCCATGAACATCTGAAGCGCCAGTTGGACACCCCTGCTCTAGAGCATCAACCCCTGCCTGATGACAACACTTCGAAGTTGGGCCAGAAATTGTAATGTGGGGATGACACTCCCCCTGGTAAGTTCCTGTCTTCAATATTTTTGAATGTGGAAGTTCTCTTCAGCTCTCATGGCTAATATGTCTGGTTATCTTCAAGGATTTATCTAAGCACCAGAAAAAAGATGTTTCTGGGTGTTCAATGAATGAGCTCCCTGGCAGGTTTCTGTCCTTTCATCCTTTAAAGAATATACATTCACACTGGGGCCATGGTGAAGGGGTGAGGAAGTTGAAGCCTTTTCCCCTGAATTTCTGGCCTAAAATGATTTTTGCTATTATACATAGTCCTAATCAGGACTTGTTTCTTTGCCTCAGGGACAAGTAGTGGCTCTACAATGTTGCCTCAAGTTAGCGAAACAAAGGCGGGGGGTGGGGTGGTGGTGGTGCAATTTCCTGATTTAAAAACAAACAAACACCCAGTATCATGGCAGATCAGGCCCTACTCCTGGAGCCTGGGTTGGTTTCTTGCATCCAGGTACCTGAAACTGTTCTATATATCCATTTCCTGCTTGTGACCTGACAGATGTATACAACTCAGCTTGCACATAGGATTGAGTTTCTGGCAAATCACTGCAAACCTACATACAGCAAACATTTATTTAAAAGCTGACTTGTGAAGTTTTACAGACCTTATATAAAAAAACCCAGCAAAACGTTTGTTAGTGAAATAAAATCAAACAAAAAGGAATCATGATAGTATGATTTATGACTCTTCTCTTTCTCCCAAGACAACAAAACCTGCTGCCTGAGTATAGATCTCACAGCTTGCTCTCTCTGCTTGAATGTGTGTGTGTGTGTGTGTGTATTACCCATTCTAATAAAACTATTTTGCTTGCAGAGACAGAGAGAAAAAGAGCAGTTTTTAAAAATAAAATTATCTGACCAAAAAACATCTATTACACAGGAATGTTTGAAAAAGAGCAACGAGGAAGGGAAAAAATCCTACATTTAGACTGCTACAACAAATAATAAATCCAACTAACATGTGGCTAATGCACTTGGAAAATTGTGTTTTGCTTTTATTTTTCAAATCCCTTATTTCAATGAGATTTTGTTCATCCAATGTCAGGTGTCAACTAGTGTATTTCATAAAAACAAGAGCTCCAATCCACTCACAGTTTACCCACCAAATGACACCACAACTCTGAGCAACTCCACAGAACCGAAGGCCTTGCTGCTAACCCTCTCTTCTTAGAAACATTTTAATCAGGTGCATATTAGCCATGGCACATAGATCTGAGATGCCAAACTGATGATACTACCCCAAAGCATTTGACTGCCTGATTCCTTTCATCTGGGTGTATATACCAATGGAGAGATGAGCATAATGCTCAGAAATAAAAGCCCACTCCCGTTTCCAGGCTCCCTGTGTGCTTTGCTGTTCTTTATTTCTGCAAGCTAAACAAATACAATCATTGCATAGGAGACCTGGGGATTTCCTTCTGCTACAGTGCAGCCTGTCTGCATGACAAATGCTACAAGCACCCGGCAGAATTATCACTGCTCAGTGACTTCACTTTGGGACCATATGCAAGGGGTCTTGGGACAACTGATTCTGGGAAAGGGGGCTGAGGGGACATCCTCATGGCAGCTGCCAAGTTCCTCTTTAAGCGCTTGGCTGCCAAAGCACAATGACATGCACATCCAGAAAAAGGAAGAGATTTTCTGCAGAAAGATGTATATCAATCCCCACAGTTCTATCATGGCACAGCTCACACTGTAATGACAGCATGAGAAAAAGTCACAAATGTGTTGACATCATGGGTTGGATATGCAATGGACACATGTGCAAAACATCTATTTTCAAATCTTCCATGGAAACACATCCAGCTTGACAAAAGCATGTTATGCACAATGTCTGAAATTATAAGGACCATATGAAATTATAAGGACCATACCCTATCCTGAGCCTGATCATTGCTTTATTCAGGTCAACATTGTATACTCTGATGGACAGAGTTCTCCAGGGTCTCAGATAAAGGACTTCCAATCAGATGCCAGGGATTTAACCAGGGACTTCCAATCAAATGCCAGGGATTTAACCATAGCTCCACCATACTATGAATAGCTTTGCACATCTTTATTTTGTCTATTTTTGGCCAATGAGTTTTTCCTTCTGTGTTAGGCTTTGAAGAAAAGCAAGGAAAAAAAGGAAAAACACCAAATAAGCTATTGTATGCCCTTAAAAAACAGTGTAGTACTTGGGGCACATTCACACATGTGTGTTTCTCACTTGATGACTGACATACCATGCGATGGATTGTGGATGTGGAGTAATCACTGCTGCTTAAACACCAGAAACAGCTTGTAAGTCACCTCATACAACAAATTCAGGACTTTTCAGTTGAAGCTAAAAGACTGAATAAATGTGTGTATAAAGCCCTTCATAGCAGGGACCGTATTTTGTTTATGTAAAGAGCCAGGTAAACTGAAGGTGGTCTTTGAATATTTCATCATCATAATAGTAAAAGCAGCTGCCCAAAGAAAGGAATCAGGATAAGTCTTGCAGAACTTACTTGGGGAAAGGGAGGGGGAGGTCTCCCCCTGCACTGGGAATCCTGGCAACCCAGGAAGATGATCTGTATATTTGTCTAGCTAGCCTTATGTAGCTATTGTGGCCATTAATTTCTCTAATGCCATTTTACAGCAACTAAACTAATGACCTTCATAGGATCTTATGGCAGTGATTTCCATAAGATAACGAATGCATGTTGCAGGTTCCGTAAAATAACGCACGCAAGGCACACTCTTACATCTTATCCAAGAGGGACTGCCTCTTTTAAGATGGCCCTTGCCATTTGCAGTTTTGATAAGAATTTGTGTTGGATATGATAGTTACCTTTTCAATATATCGTACATCAGGAGAACCCTTTCAATCTAGCAAAATGTTTTAATCCATTATACTAATTGATTATTCAGTTTAATGTTACAGCTCTAATGTTGACAATAATTCATATCATGCTCCTGTCACCAACAAAATTTTTGTACCTCAAAGACAAAGCTTCTGATTTTCACAGGGCAATTTTTTTTAAAAAAAAAAACCCACTGGTGTCAAATGATTTTTTCCTCACATGTAAAATAGTCTGACCCGTGCCAGTTACACATGCTTTATTTCTGTCAGAGATTATTAAATAGATATTCAGAAGAACCCTACAAGGCAATAACATTCTGAATAGTATATATTTGTTTTGACAGACTCAGATCCAGTATGTTGTTTGCAATAACGAGCTCTGTATCGTACCAACTAGGAGAAAGTGTCTCTTAGGATTTTTTAAAAAAGCAAATATGACAGTTTACTGCCACCAACATTTCCTGCGAGGAAGTAAAGCCACAGTATTTCATTACTTGCTTCTGAACTTTGTAGAACGCAGGGATTTAGGCAAACTGGATCTGTTTACCTTTCTGATTTTCTTTGTCTCCGTTAATTTTACTGTGAAATGCTACTCTCATCCTGATTTTAGCACTCTAGAGACAGTGGGACAAAATGTACAGGAAAATCAAGTGAAATGATGAATGGCATTTTGGTGGAGTATGTGTGATTTTCTAAAACATTTGTTTTCAGAAACCAAGCTATTTCACTTGTTCTTATTTCTGAATAGTTTATAAAAGTCCTCATCTTCTGTTCAACAAGATGGGGACATGAGTGGATTTATGTAGACATATCCATTCTATTCTTACAGTTTATAAACACATTTTCACAGTATTCAAGCTCCTCTTTCCTTCTGCCCATAGTACCTTTAATATGCCCTTCTCCTGCATTCTTTATAAGAATTGGCATGACCCTAGAGCTGGGCAGTACACCCATCATGTCTACTCAGTACAAGATCAAGCTATTTTGTTGCCATCAAGCTGGTAAAGTCCACTGGCTGAACCACAAGGCTCAGACCCAGGAGGCAGCAATGCCTGCCCAAGAGGCAATCATGAGTGTTTCCAGAAACTTGGAGCAAACTAAGTCCTGGTGGCACGATGCAGCTCATCTTGAGCACTGGTGGTGGCATCGGCTGGGGAGGAGAAGATGGATATGAGGCAAGCTCCAAGAGGAAGAGAAGTACCACCTGCATGATTGGAGCTTGCCTCGGTCTTTGTTGACGGTGGGGCAGCTCTGGAAGTCAACTGTGGGCATAAGTCACGCCAGTCTCTTCCACCCATGCCTCTAGCAGACTGGGGCATCCCAAGTGGCTCCTTGGGAGGTGAACCAGCTCTGTATCTAGTCACACTCAGGTTGCTAGAGAAAGAGATGAGGGCAGAAAAATAAACACAGGGAAAAGTGATGGTTTTAAGGACGTGGAAGGAGGAGCCAGCAAAGGATGCTGAAGGAAGGGTCTCACTTAGTTTGGGTGACACGAGAAAGGGAATAGGACCTAGCAGCAAAACTCTGTGTAGAGTTAAGATGTCTGGATCCTGACGAGGGAAGGACCCAAAAAGGGAACATTGCAGCTAACATAAATGTTTATTTTTAACTGTAAGGCAGGATCCCCTCCAGGTTACTTGCCACAACAAATAACAGTTTGATAAGGACATCACCTCAAATACGGCAACAATAACGTGCAATGTTTCTTCGCTGGCTTGGCCAGTATATAATCGTAACAGATTGTATATCCTTCATCTCAGTGGCAGAGGGATTCTTTTGAGTGTTTCATATGCTAAAGGGCTGGCAGCTGATCTTTTTGTGGAAGCAAAAAAAAAAGAGGGGGGAAAGTGCAGCAGAAACCATCTCGTTCATCGAGTCAGGCACTTTCAAAGGCAACAGTCTGCTTTCCTGAAGCACTTGGGACATTCGGGTATTTTTACCTATCTAATCGTGTGTTCCTTGTCTTTTCTCACTCCACCATATCGAGGCTCTTATAGATAGCTCCAATACTATGGAAGCAGACTCAATGGAAAAAATTCCCCACCTATCAAAAGGTTCTCAGGCTTCGTAAAAGGGCAGGTCAAATGAGCTAGATAATATGTCATAAAGCACAAAAAGAAACAAAAGACTATCATATTACCATCAATGATTTATCATGCTTCTCTACAAACTATTCACACTATATACTGTAGGGCAAACTGCAGACATCCTTCACAAATCTATGAAGGACCCTGCTACAAATGTCTAACATAGGTTTTATGCAGTATTCTTATTTATAAATCAAGTTTCTTCTCTCTGTAATTCAGAAACCTAAAAACCAATATTCTAAAAACCCGTTTGCTAAACTAAGAACAAAGCCTTCACAGTTACAGAACACATATGCTAAGCATATGCAAATTTTCAGGTGAGCTAGTGTGCTGTAATGACTAAAAAATGAGCAGCTATCCCGGAGATTGCCTATTTGAATCTGTTCTCAGTATCAGGATGGCTACAAGCAAGCCACTGCTCCTGCTATTCCTCGCTATTACTGTGATAATGCATGAGAAGTGCTTTGAATACTGAAGGCGCTCTATACATGCTAATTAGTATTATTAAATGTCTTCTTTCACCAAAAAAAAAAAAATCATGCACAAAGATGGACCATTACAATAGGAAATTTCTTACAAATGAAAACTGCAGAGCAGCCAGAGGCCAAATCAAATTGCTTAGGAAGCCGTATCTGACCTGCAAGCTACCAATTGGCCAGCCCTGTTTTAGACAATCAGATGGTCCAGGTCTACTTCCAAAGATATGGACAGAAGAACAAAAATGCACATGTCAAGCCCTCAGGGTTGCCAACTCCAGCACACCAAAAATGGGGAGGTGTCAATTATAATTCTTGGGAAGCTCAACACACAGCTCAACCCTGGCAACCCCAGATAACAGTAACAATAGCCAATGAATTAAATGGCTTGGATCCAATCTGTTTTTCTGTTGATAAAAAAGGATGGAAGGGTCCATTCTGACCCACCCAAAAGGCCAAGCTGTGGATCACAAGATCTGCATGTACAAATCATATGTGAGATGGGGGTGGTGATAAACAAGGAATTGAGCAAGACTGAGTGAAAAATTTGGCTGGATCCAACCCAGTATCTTTAAGGAGCAGCAGTGGCATAGTGGTTAAGAGCAGGTTACTCTAATCTGGAGGAACCGGGTTTGATTCCCTGCTCTGCCGCTTGAGCTGTGGAGGCTTATCTGGGGAATTCAGATTAGCCTGTACACTCCAACACATGCCAGCCAGGTGACCTTGGGCTAGTCACAGTTGCTCTGAGCTCTCTCAGCCCCACCTACCTCACAGGGTGTTTGTTGTGAGGGGGGAAGGGAAAGGAGTTTGTAAGCCCCTTTGAATCTCCTACAGATAAATTCAACTCTGTTCTTGTTCTTGTTCTTGTTCTTGTTCTTGTTCTTGTTCTTGTTCTTGTTCTACTACTACTACTACTACTACTACTACTACTACTACTACTACTACTACTACTACTACTACTACTACTACTACTACTACTACTGGTACTAGGTTTGCCAGGTCCCCTCTGGCCACCAGTGTGGGATTGGGGAAGGGAGATTTGCCAGATCCAGGTGGCGAAACTCTTGGGGATTTGAGGATGGAGCTGGGGAAGATAGGGACCTCTGAAGGCACAATGCCATAGATTCCACCCTCCAAAGCATTCCTTCTCTCCAGGGGAACTGATCTCTGTAGTCTGGAGATGAGCTATAATTCAAGGGGATCCCCAGGTCCCACCTGGAAACTGGAATCCTAAGTGGCACTCAAAATTAGCTGCCGGAAGTGACTGTACTGTAACTCTTGGTACAGCCAGTTGCCCATTTTATAGTGTTCATCCAATGTGGCAGTGCTATTCTCTCCCATTTCAACAGACCCTACGTGCCAGGCCCCTTTGGCAGGTGTCATTAAAATGAACAGAGGTTGTGAAGGACTGGTCATTAATTAGCACTCTGTCCAGCCAGTTGGCAGCCATGAAACCTCAGCTAGTCCAGCTGCAGTTAACTGAGAACGTCAAAGATGCAGTGAGCGTCAAAGTTAGCAGGAAACTTGGCAGAATGCCACAGGTGCTGAAGTCACAGTCCAGACAGTTCCTGAAACCTAAATCCTTTTTTAAAGTTATTACTGAAGCTTTTGTTCAGGTAATTTATCTGAGACTTTCATTTGGACTCAGTTCACAATCTAGTTCAACACATTTGTTCAGAGACAAAGCCCTGGAGATCAAGCCCTCCCCGCACTCCCCAAAAAATCTCAAGCAGAAGACTCTTTCCCATACAGTTTTGTTATTATCCAACATGGTAACTATAGTCGTACAGGCCTCATCAGCACCCATTTTTCCATCATGGGGAGTGAGCAAATTACTCATCAACTCAGGTCCCCAACTGCTCTTCCTCCACACTCCACTTTGCAGTAGAGACACCACCAGAACCAGATTAATTCTCAGAGGTTTCTCCAGCCCTAGAATCTGTACTTGAGCTCCTCTTGCATTTGGTGGTAGAAAGTACCATCGAGTCGGACTCATGACAACTTTGTACAGTTTTTGAGGCAAGACACAAACAGGTGACTTGGCCTTGCCCTTGGCCAAGACTTCCTTGGTGGTCCCCCATCCAAGTACTAACCAGGGTTGATCCTGCTTAGCTTCTGAGATCTAATGAGACCAGGCTAACCTAAACAATCCAGGTCAGGGCTCCTCTCACAACAACACTCCTAAGATACCTTCGTTACAACAATTCTGAGTCTCCCTGTCCCCCCCCCCCCAATTATTATAGAGGGGACTGATCTCTCTTATTAGAGCTGTCTAGGTGAGCAGAGCTTGATAGCTTGCCCCTCTTCATGCTCCTTGTAAGTGTGGACTGAACTGGGCTTGATGTGGTTTACAGAGATCAAACAGAGGCCCTTTCCGCATGGGCCAAAAACGGCGGCCTGGGGACGGCAAAAACGCCATCCCCAGGCCGCCGTTCGCACAGGCGGCGCTGCTGAAACGCAGCAGCGCCGACCTGGCTCCCCTTCCCCTCCCTCAGGGCGGCGTCAGGCCGTCCTCAAAAACACCTGTTTAAAGGGTTGTTTTTGAGAAAACAGCGTGTTCCCTGCGGCGCGGTGCGAACGGGGCCGCTCTGCTGGGGCCGCTCGCATGCTTGCGGGCGAACGGCCTCCACCCCCACGCCGGCAGAATTCTTGCCGGTGTGAGGGCGCCCGGAGGCCTGTGCGGAAAGGGCCAGATATATTTAAAATGAAAAGAAGTTCAGCAAGGAAATTAAAAGCACACACTACACAGACAAATTCAGGAGACTGAGAAATGTGCATCCTCTTCCCTTGTCACTATACTTCTCAATGAGATAGGCTATCCACCTCTCTCAATTGCATTAGTTTGGACTCATTTATTACCATTTCAGTATTTAAGGTTAATTCCTTGCCATCTCAGGACCATGTGCCCTCAGTCCTGAAACTGTGTGTAAAAATGGTTTGCCTCTTCAACCAAATTTTTATTTTCTGCCTTTCCCCACCCCTAAAAGTCACTCCTGCCCCCAGCCTCTTTCTGTGTACTCTGACCTTGGCCACCATGTCTTAGCTGTGACAGCAGCCCATTTCCTCCTCTGGGTAGGGTCACCTGTTTTTCTGTGGCACTGAATGGCTCTGTACTAGGGAGGTGACTCTTACCAACCTGCTTCATAGCTGGTCTCCTGCTAACTCGCAGGGAGCAACTTATCACCTTTTTGCCTGCATAGAGCACAAACTCTACAATTACATAGTAGAGCTGTAAACTTTAGTACTAGACTCATGGGGTAGAAGGTAAAAAGGTAAAGTTTCCCCTTCAGTTGTGTTCGACCCTGGGGTACCACTGCAAGCAGTGATTTCATAGGCAAGCCGTTTTTGTGGGGTAGTTTGCCATTGCTTTCCCCGGCTATTTTTTACCCCCTAGCTATGAGCTAGGTACTCATTTACCAACCAAGAAATGGATAAATGGCTGAGCTGACCATGAGCCAGCTGCCAGGATATCTGACCCCCAGGGGGCTCGAACTCCTGACTGTGTGAGTGGCAGTGCAAGCAATGAGAGCTACTTCTTAGTAATGAGAAATATCCTGAGCTGCTCCCTGCTGAAACCTACCAAGTTTTGTTGTGTGCCCAACACACAACCTGGACTAGCGAGAGTGCCAAAAACAAAGCCTTCGGGCTAAGCAGCACAAAGGAAAAAAACCCTATGAAATGCAAGCTTTTTAATGGCCTAAAGCAGATATTTTTGCCATCTTTTTCTGGCTCTTCAAGGGAATGCACAAGCTGCTCGACAACAGCCAGCACGGCACTAGTAGCCAGCATTCCAAATAAATTAACGGGACAGCCTCTCTCCATTCAGAATCACATGTGGGAAATTGATGACATACTGAAGTGGGGAAATGAATAATGAAAGCCAGACACCAAGTTCATAGAAGTATTAGCCCTCTTCAGATCGCTACCAATGTGGTTAGTGGATGCATTTACAAGGAATAGGGATCCTGCCTCTGAGCCCTGACCCATTATTATCCAAACATCTGCAACAAGTCCCTGCAAGGTCATATATGCAAATAGAAACATCTCCAAGAGATGGGGGATACTGATTCCAGTGGTGAGCAGGAATCTAACCATATATGTTTGGTTTGCGTTTGGGTCCATTGCAGAATTTCATCTGAATGTATGCTCAGTTGTATCATGCAGGCTCCAAATCTCTTGGCATGGACAAAAAGAGAGCTATGGGTCTGCAACCTGTGGCTCTCCAGATGTTCATGGACTACAATTCCCATCAGCCCATGCTGGCAGGGGTTGATGGGATTTGTAGTCCATGAACATCTGGACAGCCACAGGTTGCAGACCCCTGCTGTAGGGGATTGTAGTAGAATTAATCCCACTCCTTTCTATACTAGATCAGCAAAAGTGTGGATTAACATCTGAAGATGGTTCCCCTTACCTACAAGTGTGCTTTCAAGCTTAAAAATATATGCATGCTTTTCATTGCAATTCATGCTGAGAACTGCTGAGAGTCAGACAATTTTCTTTCCTTTTTTTTTAGAAAGCAAAATTTACATTTACCTTTTTTGCTCTATTCCTTGCAATCATCTGGTTTTGGGCCATTTTGCTTTTTAAAAAGGAAGGTTCTGGTTTTCAGGAGTTCATTTTCTCCTACTTAATCCGAATCACATCAGAAATGTCTACAAATTTCCATGTCGGCTGGTTGTACGCTCCTGGCAGAGTGATCATGACTTTGAGTGGGAAAGATAAGCAGGTGGAAATTATGAACTCTAAGAAACAAACAACCCTTTAAAATGCAAATTAACTTGAGCAGCAAAGAACAAGGAAAAGAGAAAGAAAATATATAATACGGTCAACAAATATACTAACATAAATAAGCGAGGCCTTGGGATTACTTTGGAGTTCTGACTGTTTTTGTGGACAAACACCCATTTCTTACAGTTTATGCCTGATAGAATATTGATGACCTTTAAGGGAGAAGGTTGCTGTAGCTCAGTGTTAGAGCACTGCCTTGAATGCACAGAGTCTCAGGTTTAGTTCTCCAGATATAAGGATCAAGTAGCAGGCAATAAGGAGGACCCTGGAGAACTGCTGCTAATAAGAGTAGAGATTACTAACTGGGATATACCAATGGTGCAATAAGTCAATATAAAGCAGCTTCACACATTCCTATTACCTATTCCTACTTAGATCCATGATGTAATCAAAGTTTAATTTTCAATGAATTCACACCAAACCTGTTTTAGAGGATGTCTGTTTTGCTGCTTCCAAAAAGGTTTGACTGAAAATATCTAGATCAGTGGTGGCGAACCTATGGCTTGGGTGCCACTCAGAGCCCTCTCTGTGGGCACACGCAAACAGAGTCACCCCCCCACCCCCACATCTAGGCTGGCCTGGGCCGCTGAGCTCAATTATTAGCATTAAACCTAAGACCTAGTTTTCGGGAGGCAGTGTAGGTAACCCTGTTAAGTGCTGTTAAACCCCACTGATTTTCATTCAAAGAACTAAAGTGCAATCCTTTACCTGGAAGTAAGCTCGGTTGCTGGCAATAGGGCTTGCTTCTGAGTAAACCCTCCTAGGGTTGTGATTCACTTGTTGGAAGAGTTGCACGGTTGCTTCAAAGCAAAGCCACCGACTACCACCAAGCTTACTCCCGAGTAACGCACGCCTCGGAGCCAACTGTTTTTTCTAAACTAAAACCTCAGTATTCAGGTTAAACTGCCGTGTTGGCACTTTGCGATAAATAAGTGGGTTTTGGGTTGCAGTTTGGGCACTCGGTCTCGAAAAGGTTCGCCATCACTGATCTAGATACTACTGTGAAGCCATTTGTCTGGAGTCATGCAAGAGGACAAAATCAAAGGCCATCTGGGTCATTCAAAATCAGAAAAGAGACCTGCTCACTTCTTATAACTCAGGCCACATCCGCAATACTAGCGTACCCATCTGGTTGCAATTAAATGCTGGTAAAAGGGATTATGGAAATACTTTTCATGGAAGAACTTTGCATGACCTTGAGTTCATATTCAAAAGTTCAGCAACAAAGCCAGAGAAGCGGACTGACTGGTTTTGATTGAAACTGCTGAAGGAAGCGAAGTGGCACCCCACCACACTGTGTTTCTCATTTACCTGTGGGGTAAGTGGCTCTTGTAATCTGGGACTTGTTGAGGGCAATATTTTGAGAAAACCAGTAGTGCAGAATGTATATGAGAAACACAAAATGACGTGCCCCCATTACTAAGCAATGTCACTAAACCCATCCAGTGCAGTACTGAAGAGAATACTGATCATAAGTTGCAGCCAAGATTACATCCATAAACCTCCAACTCTGTCTGCTTATGCCCCATGAGGACACTGCTTGGAGTGTTGCCTGATACATGAGGCTTCCCTAGGCTCCAGAGGTACACTATTCTTCGAACAGTCACAGCTACCCCCAGTCTTAGAAAGAAAATAAGAGGCTGTTTCCGCACGGGCAGAATACAGCGTCCCAGGGACGCTAAAAACAGCATCTGTGGGGAGGGGTTTGCACGGCGGCGGCCTCGCAACCACTGAGCGGCGCGAAGCCGCTGTTGCTGAACCTCGCCCCCTGAGCGAGGTTTTTCGGAAACAGCAGCTTCCAACTCCTGCCATGGGAAAGATAGCGGCTGGAAGGCGCCATTTTCCCCCCCTTTCCCGATAGCCTTACTGTCCCTCCAACCTTCCGGCGCGTCGCCTAGGCCAGGGGACACGCCCCCCCTGCCCTGCGACTCCAGAGCTGTCACGTAGGGCAGGGGGGCGTGTCCCCTGGCCGGGCGACGCACCGGAAGGTCGGAGGGATGGTAAGGCGTTCGGGGGACGGCGCAGCCTCTGCACAGGCTGCGCCATCTTCCCCACCCCTACCAGGACCGTCCATGTGAACAGTCCCGGGGGGGGGTGTGTCAGCGTCATTTACGCCGACGCACCCCCGCAGCATGGCCGTGCGGAAATGGCCAAAGTTTCCAGGTCAGGTAGAAACTAACAAATGATCCATAGGGTTTCACCCTTGGAAAAAGATATCATGTTCCTATCTTGAGGGTTACTTCAAGTTTAGCACTGATGCTCTCCCATTGCTGCTCCTCAAGATTCCACAACCAGGGGCACCAAAGACTTAACCAGGGACTTCCACAAGACAAGAGAAGGTTGAGGGTTAAAGAGCGACATTATAGTGATGTTTAACTATTTGAAGGGATGTCATGTTGATGATGGAGCAAGCTTGTTTTCTGCTGCTCCAGAGACTAGTAGCAATGGATTAGAACAGGGGTAGGGAACCTGCGGCTCTCCAGATGTTCAGGAACTACAATTCCCATCAGCCCCTACCAGCATGGCCAATTGGCCATGCTGACAGAGGCTGATGGGAATTGTAGTTCCTGAACATCTGGAGAGCCGCAGGTTCCCTACCCCTGGATTAGAAGTATAGGAAAGGAGATTCCACCTAAACATTAGGTGGCGTAGGAGGTTAGGAGCTCGTGTATCTAATCTGGAGGAACCGGGTTTGATTCCCAGCTCTGCCACCTGAGCTGTGGAGGCTTATCTGGGGAATTCAGATTAGCCTGTACACTCCCACACACGCCAGCTGGGTGACCTTGGGCTTCTCGGAGCTCTCTCAGCCCCACCTACTTCACAGGGTGTTTGTTGTGAGGGGGGAAGGGCAAGGAGATTGTAAGCCCCTTTGAGTCTCCTACAGGAGAGAAAGGGGGGATATAAATCCAAACTCTTCTTCTTCTTAGGAAAAACTTCTTAACAGTAAGAGCTATTTGACAGTGGAATATGATGCCTCAGAGCACAGTGGAGTCTTCTTCTTTGGATGGCCATCAATCAAGGGTGCCTTGATTGTGTATTCCTGCATGGCAGGGGGGTTGGAGTTGATGATCTTTGTGGTATCTTCCAACTCTATGATTCTATGAAATGTGTACTCTACCACTGAGCTGTGGTGTACACTTATGCACAATTCCTTGCTCCACATGCACAAATATTACTAGCCCACCCAAAATGATTTTATTGGGCTGCTTGTCCATCCCCATCCTGATGCCAGGCATGCGTGCCATTTTGACATTCTAATAAGAATCATAAAAGAGCAACGCCCCTCCCAGCTACCATGCTTCAAACTTACAGAAACTTTCCTATCTAGCAGGGATGTACATTTCATGTAACAAAGCAGTCGTTTAAATGATTAAGAATTCATTTAAACATTTAGAAGCTCACAGTGTATATAGCCTGAATTCATCTTCTTACATATTATCAGCTCCGCTATTGTTTTTGTGTTCCGGAGCCAGTCTTGCGCACAGATTATTAACACTAAGGTCTGAGTTGCAGAGGCACCCCAGTGATGCACAGGTAACCCTCTGCTGGTTTTCAAAACATGGGAAACATTTCAATGTGTACAGTAATATACAAGCAACAAATGGATAGTCTGTTACTGGGGTGGAGTCTTTGTCATACAGAATTACTTATTTAGAAATGTCCTGCGCTATTCTGTCCAACTGGTTCACAACAGCAGGCTCTGCTCCTCCCATTTATCCTTACAGCAATCCTGTGAGGTAGGTTACGCTGAGAGACCGTGACTTGCCCAAGATCATCCAGCAAGCTTCCACGGCAAAGTGGACATTTGAAACTGGGACTCTCAGATCTCAGCCCAGAACCAGAGGCGTAGCAAGGTGGGGAACGCCCCCACCCCACCCCAGGAAAGCCCTCGCTACATCCCCACAGGGGTGCGCCCAGTGAATCGCTCACCTCACCTCACCCCACCTCTTTCCCCTTGGAGCTACGCCTCTGCCCAGCACTCTTAACTTCTATGCAGAAGACCAGGTGGAGGGATGTTTACAGGCCTATCTGAGCACAGACATTTAAGGAGGCCACTTCTACAAAATCTTGGGGCGGTTCCTTGTAAACAAGGTACAACATCAAAGCAAGCAACAAATTCACATTCCTATCATAGCACAGGAACATTTGAGATGCAATCCTTTTCCTTTGCACTGACAACCAGCATTGAGAGCAGATGACGCAAGATGCTGTTAGTTCCTACACCACCAGATGATCACCCTGCCGTGTCCTTCCTGCTCCAATTACACCATCTTTAAGACCAGAACGTGCTAGCTATGAGGCACCAAGCAATCAAATCACTGCCAAATGTTTCTTAATTAAAATACTTAAGGTGAATTCTAAAGCTCCTTGCGTGGCATCTGGCCTCCCTATTGGCAGCTACTAATTTCAGGAGATGGAACAGACTGCATCTGTGCCAGACAACATTCAATAGCCGTTCCTCACCCTAGAGTAGGCTACATGAGGTATTAATACTGATCACCTCACTTGGAGGTTGGAGAGGTGAATCTATCCTCTCAAGATCAGACTGTTCACCTTTTTGAGAATAGCCTTTACCATTTTCTCCAATGCTTTGTCAAAGCAGGAATTTAAGTGTCTCAAGAACCCCCTCACTTTCATGGTTTTTTTTTTAAAGATAGAGTTCTCCGGTCTGCTGGGATTTATTATTAGGATGTTTCTTAATAACATTCATTTCCTATTTATGTTTCCTTAATGCCAGCCCATCTATCTTCCTAATGACCTGGCAACAAAAGTAATGGAAAACAAATTATTTTCTTTTCAGCTCTTTCTGAAGTTGCAAGATGCCCCTAGCATACAAATGCTGATATCTGTTAGAGAAGGGACCTCTGCTCCTTCCAGTGCACCCCTCTTTCATTCCCATTGTACAACAAAAACAATCCCCCCCTCAGAGACAGGGAGATGAGTGTTCTTCATGACTCCATCCATCGGCTTCCCCCCTCCCCACCCACTGCAGTAACTTCACCTCCCTGCTTTGCTTCTCAAGAATAGAAGACAGGAGAGGAGATGATGAAGCTGGCTATGATGGTGTGAAAGCTGGCAACCTTTGAACGAGGAATTCAGAACCCAAGATCAATGAACCATCAGGGGTTTCTTCACCCCTGGCACCAATAACAAAACCCTGACAAAAAATCAAACACTGTCAATCCCTCTTCCGCACCCACCCACATCAAAGAATCATTCCCTATAGTTGCCTGAACGGGGTCCCCATGAAGAAGTGGAGAGGCATTCCAGAATCCCCAGCAATTCAACAAGATCATCTCAAATTAATTCCCTTTTCTCCCACTCCACCTAGCAAGCAAATTGCAACCCTAAAAGCTTCGACGTATTCACTGCACAAACCTGTCTGCCCTGAAGGATGAGACTATCACTGGCTGGAATGTTTCATTTAATAAACCTTTTTTTCAAGGAAATAAATGAGGGTGTTTCTCTCCCCACCCCCAGATAAAAGGAAACACAAATAGAAATCAACTGCTGCAATGCTACACCGTCAAAGTTCCACATTCTGGAAATTAACTCTTCTCCAGCCATGATCAGGTCCCCCCTCTAGTGTCTGCAATCTGCATTTTAAGAGACAGAGTGAAAAGGATGGCAACTGACAAATCGTAGGGGGAGCCCAGTAGTACGTGTATCCAGCAGAAGAGTCGTTCAGCGGTGCTGCTGTTGCCTGCATTTTTATAGGCACAGCATCTGTTGCATTGTAACATATGCGCTACAGTAAGAACTCGCACAGTTTACGTTGCTCAAATTCATCAGCATGAAGAATCGCATCACTGATTACTTCCAGAAGCGTAACCGTGATAGTCTGCTGCAGCAAAAACAACAGACAGCCCCTTTGAACACTGAAGACTAACACATTTATTGTGGCATGAAATTTCATAGGCAGGAGCCTACAAAATCTCATGTCACAATAAAGTTGTCTGTGTGTAAAGTGTTCTCAAGTCACAGCTGACTTATGGCAACCTCTCATGGGGTTTTCAAGATAGATGACAAGCAGAGTGGTTTGCCATTGCCTGCCTTTGAATAAAGACTCTGAATTTCCTTGGTGGTCCTCCCATCTGTGCAGTATCCAGGATCGATCCTACTTAGCTTTCAAGATCTGATGAGATTTAGCTAGGATGAATCAACTAGGTCAGGGAATATGAAGGTATTAGGGAGTCTAAATCCAGGAACTTGAACCATAAAGACTCAGTCCATTACCAATGGATGGCCTGCTGTCTGCTGCACCATAGCACCACCACTGCAGATGGCCATGGAGTGGTACTGCAGCTTCTGTTGGGATTAAGTGACACAAGGGGCCAGGATGGTTCCGTCTGGTACACAGTCTGGTTTTGGCTTGCCTCTTAAATTGAAGCTACCTGTTACTCAGACACAGACTGAACTGTCCCAGTCCTCCTGATCAATCATCTGCCTACTTGACACCTGCTACCTCTAATTGGTCAGCACCATAGTTGAGTTTCAGGAATTTTTACTAGAGAGCAAAAGATAGAAGAAGAAGAACTCTTTATTTTGAACTCCACTCTCTTACCTGTAATATCTGGACTGAAGATAAGTTGAGCACACAGCCTTAGACACGTGGCTAGCAGAACCAAAGTCAATGACCTTAACCCTGTACGGCTGCCGAGATGGATCCACCAACATGATATTTTCTGGTTTGAGATCTGCATGAATCAAACCTAGGCTTTTCAATTTCATTAGGGCTGTGGCTACTTGCTGTAAGATTGGCCGGATGTACTTAAGTGGCAATGGGCTAAACTTGTTTTGTTTTAGGAAATCATAGAGATTTTGCTCCAACATCTCAAAGACCAAGCAGGTGTGGTTCTTGTGCTGGAAACATTCATAAGCTCGGACAAAGTTGTAATCATCTGCGCTTTCAGTGCTTAGCCGGGCCAGAATGCTGACTTCAATCTGACCTTGCCGGGCGTAAGAAGGATGGTTTTTCAGGATCTTGATGGCCACTATCTCATTGGTGCCACGTTTCCAGCATTTGACCACTTGCCCAAAGGTTCCACGGCCAAGGAATTCCAATACTTCATACGTGTTGGTCATGGAACACAGCACTTCATGTTGCACCAGTTGGTAATCCCCTTCGCTGTTGGAGCCACTATTTTTCGAGGTGGCTGTGGAGGTGGTGGTGGTGGCTACTGTGGCCCCACTGGCATTGTTCTGAATCATTGGTGGATGCTCTTCAATAATCTGCACACTGCTCGTGTTCTCAATTTCCTCACTTTTGCGCTTAAGTCCACATTTTTGGTAGGTGTCCAAAAGGCTCACAGTGCTTCGACGCATCAGGTTGTGTGGTCCACCCAGTGCTTGCCCAGATACTGCAACCACACCAGAGGTGCTGTTGGCGGATGTCACCACGATGTGCCCTGTGCTGGCTGGGAAGATGATGGTCTGCTCGTAAGGGATGCTGGGGTTGGGGATCTGGAGGGAGGCGTTGATGGCGGCAGCTGCTTGAGAGGATTGCACGTTCTTGCTCTGGCTGTAGACTTTGCTATGTGTGCCGTACCCGGTCATATCCCAGTTAGAACTTGGTTCCACTTTCAGTTTCTTCACGCTACAGAAGGCACTTGATTGAAGGGTGTGAGGGGAGAAAACTTGCACATGTGAGGCCATACCTGCAACCCAACACAAAAGAGATACAAGGGTTCAATAAGGTTGTTTATGACATATATTTGTTATCAAGGTGCTCTGGGCAATGGACATAAACATATCAACATCAAATACCCCAAAGAGCACAACCCACAATTAAAAGCAGTCATTCAAATGTAAAGTAATACAGCTCCATCAACTACGATGTTTAATGAAAGCAAACAAATGCCTGAGGAAACAGATGCATTTTGAACTGACAATGTTTTCTAACTCATGTCTTTTTGAGCAACGTAACTAGAAACGTAACTCAAAACTCTGGCTGTGTATATACCACTTTGGACTTGACAACTGCAAAATTCATATCTGCTTAGAGGCAGAAGACAGGGAAGGAAGGTGGCACGGTATAGCCCAACCTTGTCAGATCTCAGAAGCTAATCAGAGTTGGTACTTTGATGGGAGACCATCAAGGAAGACTCTGGAGAAGAAGGCAAGTACAAACCATCCACATGCTGGGGTTGCCATACGTCATACACTCATAGAGCGGAATTGTGATGATAAGAATTTCTGTCAAATTTTCTCTATATTTACTAAGAAAGCTAAGGTTCCCAGAACTCTACAAAAGAAATGGCTGCTACTTACTGGGCAGTATTCACACATGCATTTCAGTTGTCTAAATCAGTGATGGCGAACCTATGGCATGGGTGCCAGAGGTGGCACTCAGAGCCCTCTCTGTGGGCACGCACAAACAGAGTTAATCATGTGGGGGGGGGTGGAAAATCACTCCCCCCCCCACACACACACATCTAGGCTGGCCTCGGCTGCTGGGCTTGATTATTAGCATTAAACCTAAGACCTAGTTTTGGGGAAGTAGTGAAGGTAACCCTGTTAAGCGCTGTTAAACCCCACTGATTTTCATTCAAAGAACTAAAACACGATCCTTTACCTGGGAGTAATCTCAGTTGCTGGCAATGGGGCTTGCTTCTGAGTAAACCCTCGTAGGGTCGTGATTCACCCGTTTGAAGAGTTGCATGGTTGCTTCAAAGCAAAGCCAACAACTACCACCAAGCTTTCTTCTGAGTAACACACGCCTCAGAGCCAACCATTTTTTCTTAACTAAACCTCAGTATTCAGGTTAAATTGCCGTGTTGGCACTTTGCAATAAATACGTGGGTTTTGGGTTGCAGTTTGGGCACTCGGTCTCAAAAAGGTTCGCCATCACTGATCTAAATAGTCGTGGTTTTCAAAAATAATATATAGAGGAATTATTGTGTCATATTCAGTCTGAGAATGTGAACAGTCTTGGAAGTCTGTAACATGCCACCTTTTGTACAAGCTTTTCTCATCCTGGCTCCTTAAATCTGCTGGTGGGGGGGGTGGGGGCGTGCTGGCAAACTTGAGTCCAGGAGACAGCAAATGCCTCCCCGAAGCAGTGGTGTACCTAGGCAAACTGGAGCCCTGGGCAAAACCTGAGTTTGATGCCCCCAACATGGGCAGCCACCCTCCCCCACTGTGACCAAACAATTATTTTTTACACCAGGTCGTTTCAAACTCACCATCACATTCTAGAACATGCCCCAACTCACAAATCTGAACATAGCAATGGGCTATGCTACACAGCAGAAATATTTTTTTGAAAACAATTTCAAAATGCTTTCAAAATGTTTTATTACTGCTATGAAAACATTTTATAGTGTTGTATCTAGTCCCCCCAATTGGGGGAAACAGCATCACTTTCAATGTTATTTAAATTGGGAACCCCAGATTCTCCCTTTAAGGTGGATTTAAAAGGAGAATCTGGACTCCCTAGTTTAAACAAGTGATGTTGGAATCCACCCCCAAACAGCGTCATTTTCAATGGTGTTTAAACTAGGGAGCCCAGATTCTCCTTTTAAATCCACCTGAAAGGGAGAATCTGGGGGTCCCCAGTTTAAACAACTTGAAAGTGATGCTATTTTGGGGTGGATTCTCCCCCACCCTGAAACAGCATCACTTTCAATGTTTAAACTGGGGACCTCAGATTCTCCCTTTAAATCCATGCCGAAGGGGGTGGATGTAATAATAATAATAACCTTCATTAGGCATTGAGAGAATAAAAGAAAGAAAGAAAACAAGCATTGGCAGGATGGGGATGGATTTAAAAGGAGAATCTGGGGAAATTTAGGGGGTGCCTGCTGACAGGGGTGCAATTATTAAGATAGCAGCACCAACATTTCAGAGTGCCTTCGTGAGCCCCTACTGATGCTACCACCCAGGTTTGATGACGTTTGGTTCAGGGGGTCCAAAGTTATGGACCCTCAAAGGTGTAGCCCCCATCTCCTATTAGCTCCCTAAACCAGTGATGGTGAACCTTTTCGAGTGCCCAAATTGCAATCCAAAACCCACTTATTTATCGCAAAGTGTCAACACGGCAATTTAACTGAATACTGAGGTTTTAGTTTAGGAAAAACAGTTGGTTCCGAGGCTCATGTTACTCAGGCGTAAGCTTGGTGAAGCAACCGTGCAACGCTTCGAATGGGTGAATCACGACCCTAGGAGGGTTTACTCAGAAGCAAGCCCCATTGCCAGCAACCGAACTTACTCCCAGGTAAAGGATCATGCCCAGGCCAGCGTAGGGGTGTGTGTGTGGGGGGGTGATTTTCCGCACCCCCCCATGATGAACTCTGTGCACGTGTGCCCACAGAAAGGGCTCTGAGTGCCACCTCTGGCACCCGTGCCATAGGTTCGCCACCGCTGCCCTAAACCAAACCTCACCAAACCTGGGTGATATCATCAGAAGAGTCTCCTGAAAAATCCCTGAAATTTTGGTGCAGCTAGCCTAAAAACTACACCCCCTGCAGGCCAAAAAGGAAAACACACTGAAAATACAAAAAAATCCCACAAATGAACCTGCATTTTTGCGTCCACCACAAGGTGGCGCCCTGGGCAAGTGCCCACTTTGCCCAATGGGAGGAATGCCTCTGCCCTGAAGGAAGGGGTAGCTGTCCCTACCTTGCAGTTGTTAGTGGTGAAAACCTACTCTGGATCAAGAAGAACTGAATAACTATTGCCCAGCCACAGTTCTTTGGAATTCTCTCAGCCCCACCAACCTCACAAAGTGCCTGTTGAGGAAGGGAAGGGAGCAGAGTTTGTAAGCTGCCTTGAGTCTCTTTATAGAAGAGAAAGACAGGGTATAAATCTAAACCCTTCTTCTTCAGTCTCAAATGTACCGTTCCTGAGCAAGGTGACTGAACAAGTGGGGGCCGACTGGGGAACTTCAGGGATTCTAGAATGAAGTAGATTGTTTGGAACAACTCCAGTCTGGTTTCAGGCCTAATTATGGGTCAACCTGGTCATACTGGTGGACAACCTGAACTGGGAAGTACAACCCTGGTGATTCTCCTGGACCTCAGAAGCTTTCAATACCATCGGTCATTTTCGTGGTTGGGTGGTTTAGAGCCTACTTCAAAGATAGGTTTCAGAATATGATGTCAGAGCTGCCTCTGGTCTATGGGATACCATCATGTTCCACCTTATCCTCCATGCTTTTTAACATCTATGTAAAGCTTCTGGGAGAGGCCACCAAAGATTTTGTCTGAGTTGCCACCAATAAGGGGACGAAACTCAGTTCTACCTCACATCTCTAGCAGATCCCTGGGAAACTCTAGAAACCATAAGCAGGTGCCTAGAGACACTTCTGGATGAGGGCTAAAAAGATTATACTTAATCCCAACGAAATGGCATTATGTTTGAAACAAGTTGATATTATCACAACTTGCCCCTCTGCATCTGGATTGAAGGGAAAGGGTTCTCAGGTTAAACCCCATGGTGTTCTGCTACGTTGTTTAAAAATAAACCACTTGCTTGAGACAGGAACATGCCCTTTATTTAAAGAATGACAGCAGAGGTTTTACCAAATGCCAAGGGGTTGCACATGCAACCAGTGAGTCACGCATTGCCCACCTGCAGTCTTTGACAAACTGAAGGAAACTGGAATTTGTCATGGCAAATTATTCAAAGGTTATGTTGTCACAGGGTACAAAATCAAATAGTACTTCTGTTTGCCATTTAAGTCTCTGCCACTCCCTGTGCTGAATCTATTTAGGACATCTGTGCACTGGCATTTGCTATTTCAAACAGCTAAAGCTGAATCGGGCACACAGGTGTCCTCTCTCCTTGCCTCTACCAGGTCATCCCAAAACTATTGTGTGCTGCAGAGTTGTGCCCTCTAGAACTATGCTCACATGAATGAGGTTGATCCAAAGATGTGTTTCCACTCACATAAAGAACCCTTTTGTGAGTTTTTTTTAAAAAAACTCCTTTCGGTGAAAAGGGTAACTTTGGATTCAACCCATTTATTTTTATTTATTTAGAACATCTTATCCCAACTTTCCATGCAGCTCGGGGGGCCCCAAGGCAGTGAACAATCAAAACATTTAAATAACATTTGAAATGCACATACATAAAACAACAAAAACAATTCAACAAAACACAAACATATGCATATAAGGGAAGGAGTGGGGGCACTGAGGAAACACCAAACAAAACAGAAGAGTCTTCACTGTTAGTGGAAGACAAAGACCCTCCATCATTTTGGGAATTCCATCATTTTGGTGCCATGACTGAAAAGACCCATTCTCTCAGGCACCTGAAACACCAGAGCGATCCCTATTTTTGTTGCTATTTTATTTGGTGGCGGTTCGGTTTTTTCCTGTTTTATTTGAAAGGTGACTTTTGTTTTACACGGCATTGTTTTTATATATATCGTATGCTGCCTCAAGGCAACATACCGGTAGTATAGTGCCATCTCAACAGATCTCAGAAGCTAAGCAAAGTCAGTATTGGGATAGGAGACCACCAAGGAAGGTCTGCTGAGGAAGGCAGTAACAAATTACCTCTGCTTCTCCCTTGCCTTGAAAGCCCCTTGCTGGGATTGTCATAAGTCACTCGCAACTTGAGAGCACATATGTATGGATGTATGCTGCCTCAAGAGCCTTGGCTAGTAGGTTAGAATGGTTATCGTTAATTAAATGGCTCTCATTAATTACATGAGAATGTCTATCTAACCTAGCTTTCTGTTCTCATAGAAGTCAGTCTACCTTTAGAAGTTCACTTGTATAGCATTAAGATTTCTCCTCCTTCCTTGTTTTCCCCCAGCATTTACATTTCAGAGGGATGAGGTCTCTGCAGACTGAGGTTGCACTCAGTTGTCTAGGCCGACATGTCTCCTTGGTTGGAGAGCATGGGCAGCAGCTGAAAATGACATTTTCATGCAAGGCAGACATCTGAGCTACTGGTCTGTAAAAGTAGAGGAGTCCTGCAAAGATTAGAGTAGGATTGCCATCCTCTATGAGGGACCTAGAGATTTCTCAGTATTACAGCTGATTTCCAGATGACAGAGGCCCCTTCTGCACATGCAGAATAATGCACTTTCAATCCACTTTTAATGCACTTTGAAGCTGGATTTTACTGTGCGGAATAGCAAAAGCCACTTTCAAACAATTGTGGAAGTGTATTGAATGTGCATTATTCTGCATGTGCGGAAGGAGCCAGAGACCAGTTCCCCCAGAAAAAAATTGCCATGCATTCCTAAAAAGTGATACGCCCTTGTCAGTCTCCTAAAGTCAGTAGGGGTTAGCATGGCTAGACACTTCCGCCAAAAGATATGGCTGTCATGTGTATGGAAAGGGAAACAGGAAATAGTTGTGGTCAGTAAACTGCTGCTGATAAAAGGCACAGGATGGATCCCTTTTAAAAGCCAACTACGCGGGTGGCCAGCACCACTTTTAGGCTAATGAATTCCAAGAAGATAATTACATAATGTGAGAAGAAATACTTCCCGTGATCAGTTCGGAACCTACTATCAATCAGCATCCTTGGGATTCCAAGTTCTGACAGTACAAACAAGACAGGGATAAAAATTTCTAACCTACATCTTTCCTCAATTTCAAATTTCAAATACCTCTCTTGTCATAAGCTGCTGAATCCATTTCCGGTCAATTTTTCCAGTTCTGACGAGGAATGCACTAAGTTGTTTGTTAGTTTGTTTTACTGGCTGATGCGACACTTTTTAAGTGGCTATTTTCTCCTTTTTAGCAATAAATACTACGAAGAAATTTGTATCTATTAATTATGTAAGAACTCTACCCAAAATTGTAATCTTTTAATATTTATAAATTGGAGGTGAGGAGAGAGTTTTGCTTTTAATGTGTTTGTAATATGTTTGTAATAATTGTTGTAATGTGTACAGGTGTCCCTTCCATATCACTGGAGTTAGGTGCGTGGCACCGCTGCGATCTGGAAATGCACGTAAAACATTTTGGCAAACAAACAAACAAAACATGTACTGTCAAAGTCTTTCACGGGTTGAATACTGAGGTGTAGAGCTTGGTTTCTTCGAAAGCCAGGTTGTATGGTCAGAAGTTTAGCAGCATTCTCTCCTGACGTTTCGTCTGCATCTGTGGCTGGCATCCTCTGAAGATGCCAGCCACAGATGCTGGCGAAACGTCAGGAGAGAATGCTGATAGAACACGGCCATACAGCCCGGAAACCACACAGCAGGAAGGCCTAATAAAAAAAAATATTTTGACTCTCCCTTCCTAACCAGAGAATAAGTCTATTTTTTCTTTTTCTTTTAACTTTAAAAAAGAAAGTGTGCATATTTATGGTATTAAAAAATTAAAAATATGCTGATATTATTCAATACCATACATATATTTTAGACGTTTCTGAGTTTCTAAACTTTTTCTGTGCCATTTGCTGGCCTTCGCATGGTATCTGCGGCTTCTTCAAAACTCCCTCAGAATTCCCATTTAATTTCTTATTCTGACTCGCGATATATCAAAACCGTGATGGGGGAAATCGTGATGTGCAATATGCAATTTATACGTTTAATGACGTTATGGCTTATGGCTGCAACAGTAAATAAACGACTTGGCTTGAACACATCTCCTGCCAAATCCCACCACGTGCCTGCCCCTTCAATACGGTGCTCCCACCCCTCTACAGAGAAGACAGCGATGCAGGTTTGATCTGAAATATGATTCAAACATCTCCAGTCAAATGATCATTGGCAGTGCACCCAACATAGATCTGTCAGGCAGATTTGTGGCCATGCAGAAATGCCTCACAGCTATAGGAGAAGTAGGTATGAGGCTGTGCTGGCATTTCGCTGCCTGCATCTCGCCTTCAAATCCCAGCATAGGTCATCATCTGCAATTCCCGTTTTCTATTCAGGAGCATTCCTGGATGAGATTAGCAGGTGGTGTCACAAATCCAAATTAAAGCGCATTAGCAAAGCAAGGTAGTCAACTCGAGACCAAAATAGCTGCTGATGCTGCAGGCCAGGACTGAAGTCCTTTTGCCAGCTCTCTCTGTGGCAATCTTACACAAAGAATGAAATGATGGCACAGAATCTTGCCATGTTCTTCAGTTTTGCAAATGACTCCCAATCACGCTCTCATTACCTTTCCTGCTTCCTGTGTCGGCCCTGATTGTCTGTGATCTAAAATGACGACGAATGGAATGATATGCCGGTCATTAAGTCTAGCAAAATCTGGCCTAATTACTGCACAAACTGAAATAGCAAAGTGTACTGCTACCCCTTAATATTTTAAATATCAGGCAATGATAATAAGGCTTTTTTTATAACCGTGGCTTTCAAACTGTGCTTTGAATTCCTCAGAAGCCTTTGGGATGGATAATTTAGAATTTCTAATTTTTGAGGCTTTGCGCTGAAAACCCCCATGTTTTTTCATTCCTCCCTTGGGCAAACCAAACTCAGTGGGGGTTTATTTTTGGACTATAGCCTCGCACCAAATTGTCTCCATGTAAAATATGCATTGTTCAACTATTTATTTACTGGGTGAATTTTTAGACCACATCTCCTTCACAGGACTCAGGGCTGAGTACATGGTTCTCCCGCCATTTTGTTTTTCCAACAACAACCATGTGAGGTGGGCTAGGCTGAGATAGAATGGCTGGCCTAGGGTGACTCATTGTAAGCATGATTAGAACATGGTTCTCCCTAACCTAGTTCAACACCCTACCTACTATGCCACACTGGCTTTCATCATAGAAATGTATTATAAATGTGTACGTATAAAGACTAGACATTGTACATACAAACCCTGTATCATCAGTGCATAAAGATTATACAAAATGAATGCATAATGTTAATTTATTTATATACCCCCTACAAGACCAGCAAAATGTGGAAAAAAGAAATTATTGATAAAAAGTAAACATAAAATATAAAAAAGGAGAGTCACGCTTAGTTTCAAGGAAAAGAGTAGCAATGACCAATTAGGCCTTCCTGAAACACAGCCTATCATGACCCTCCCTCCTCTGGGCTTCTGCTGGGCAAATTTTAGAGCACAGTTTAGGTTCCTCTGAGTGAGGCTACCCCACACCCATGTCATCTAACAGCACATCCTAGAAAGCACACCCTAGTCCTCTGCAACACACATGGATTCTGTGGCAAACATACAGGGATTCCTTTCCTAACTGGAAAAGATTTAGGAAGTTGTCTTGCCTTTCCCTGAGCAGTCCAACAATGTCATGACCCACTCAGTCAAAGAAACCAGTCGCAAGACATGTTAATCAATGAGGTCTGAGGCAACTGAAGTATACATATTTGGCAATTCTAGTTCATAAGTTCAGTGTCCAAAAGGAGACAGAGTGAGGCCCTCATAGAGAAGGCAGAAAGTACAGTATGGAATGGGGTAACCAGACAGGATACAGACAGAAAACCATCAGTGATTACACAACCCATATTTACTCAAAAGAAAGACAAATGTGAAGTAAAACAGCCCCCTTAAAATGTTATAGACAACATCATTATTGGACATAACACTAATATTTATGTGAATATTTATGCCCTTTTTGATGGCATACCTGTAAAAAAAGTCTAGTCTTGCACTTGAATAATTACTGGACTGTTTCCTGGTATTCACCTGAATCAGGTATCATGCTCAATCTACCCATGAATCCCACTCAGGGAATTTCAAAGAACATGTGAGTCAACAATAGCCTCAGAACTCTCAGTTGCTGCCATGACAACCCACTCCTCCTTCTGCTCCCAGTTCTCTCTGGCCCAGCCTGTTGCCAACTTTGGGAACTCCTCCTAAGCCTTCTCCCTGTCCCTTTTAAAGATGCTCGGGAAAGCCACACATGCCTCCTGGTCTTCTTGAGGGAAGTTGGGATGCACTCCAACAATTTCCATTCCCCCACCTCACCTGCGGGGTTGCTCTTTAAAGGAAAACATTCATGTGGCACAATCTCCCTTCCCTCCATAAGCATCATCCAGTAGTGTCCCTTGATCCTGCTCAAAGCAGTCTTGCAGATAAGGTAGGAAAGGCATGTAGGCTTGGGGAACTCCTGGAGATATGAGAGTGGATCCTAGGAGGATAGCTTTCAGGGAGAGGAGGGACACAAGCAGGGCATATGAGGGAGTCCACTCTACAAACCAGCCATTTTGTCCAGTGGAACTAATCTCTGTAGCCTGGAGACCAGTTGTAATTTTGGGAGATTTCCAAGATTCACCTGGAGATTGTTAACCTTAGAGGCACTTAGTAAATGCTGGATGGAGGTGGTGGTAGAACATTGCAGAGGCTCCACTAATCGCCCATGAATGAAGAAGCGAGGGGCAGAGGGAAGGAAATGAGAAAGAATACTCTTCTGTTAAATATAGATAAGAATGCAACTGTTCATGTTGGATTTCCGTAAATTAAATAATTTAAAGCAATTAACCTAGCGTGATAAATAAATAAAATCTCCCCGCACCCCCGGGAACAAGGGCAATGTGCTGAGCTGGCAGCGTCTCTGAAATTTTAAGAGCAAACATAACCTTGACTTGCTTCCAACTTCTGGAAAAAAACCAACCCCAAAACCAAGGCTAGATAAAAAGGCCCATGCAGCAAAAACACAGCAAATTCAACAAGGAATACATGGAGAAGCTGAAAGTGGAGGGGCTTGAGGGGAAGCACTGATGCGCATGCACAAGTGCACATTTGCACGCAGACAACACACCTAATGAGGAGAGCACATGCCATTTCCATCACGAATATTTCTGTGGCATTCTCCACTTCAAAGCTGATTTCAGGAGGGAAAAAGGACTCCGTTAGCAAATACACACCTTTCAGTTAATGCGTAATCGCTGGGACCCAGGAAACCATTTCGGAGTAAGCGATCTGGAAAAACATTCCGTGTTACCGCTGCGCATGTCGCCAAAGCACTGAGCACGCCAGTTCATCCCAGAATCCCACAATACGAATCTGCCAGGGAAACCAGTTTTTACAGCTGGAGCTGTCAAAGAAACTCCTCCTTAGACAAAATAAAATAAAATATCCCTCTAACCTGCTGCATGAAATGTCTGAAACTCCAGGACAGATTGTGTGTGTATATATCCCCAGCTAAGCTTTAATGTGATTTCCTCTCATGTTTAAGGCTTCCAGTAGATATTTAAAGAAAAAGTCCTCCAAAGTTCCTGTGACTCAGATTCCAGGTCTCTCTTTCTCTTTCCCTCCCCCCTCTGCTTTTCTCCTGACTTTCCACAGGGTGATGATGTTGCAGCAACTGATTTTAGCATGAGGCACATGGTGAGCTCAGAGGACTGCAGTAATATCACTCAAGTTGTCATCCAGGACACAAACATCATAGCTGGCAATGGTCAAAAATGATTTTTCCCCTCCGGCTTCCCACTGAAAAGAGTCATCGATCCTTTTTCTAGGATTAACCTTTCCAATGTACATTTCTAACCACTCTCACAACCACAAGCCTCATATTCCTCCAGCAATGAATAATAAAGAAGGAACTGTTGACACACTGAGAATGCCAACACAGGAACAATTTCATCAAGTGGTTTGCCTCTGGCGTGCAGGTTTTCTTGGATCTCAGCTTTCTAAAAATGCTGTCTGGATTCACAGCTTGTTCTGGATTTTGGGTCCCTGGTCAAGATGTTGTCCGGCAAACCCACGTGGCCGTCACTAGTCACCAGTGCACCTCTCACGCAGAGAAATAACAGCTGTCCTCATTTGCCTGCCCTTTCCCTCTGGTCGATAGCAGATTCTTCTAGTAACCATTCCTGCTCAACCAGACAAGTGGTAGAATGCAAGTCATGGTTTGTTTGTTTGTTTATTAGATTTATAAGCCGCCTCACCTCCGAAGGGCTCGAGGCGGCTCACAATATGGCTGTTCTTTTAAGACAGCAAATCAACAAATCATTACAAGGATATAACATTAACTCATTAAAAACTTAAAAACTTAAAACTTAAGCAGCAGTTACAAAATGAAATACAGGTTAAAACAACAGAAGTTGTTAAAACCAGGCGCCCGATCTAAAGGCCAACAGGTTGACTGCCTTCCTCTATCTGGCTGAGAAAGAGATATGGTGTTGTACTTTCCAAATGAAGAGATAGTCACAGCGGAGACACAGAAAAATCTCCCAGGTTCCCCTGAGAACGAATCCCAACCTCTTTCTCTTTATGAAGGAATTTGATGCCTTTACTTTACATATTATACTGTTTGGGTCTAGAGACTCTAACTGAACCCATTACAGCAGCCATCTTACAACATCTCCTCCAGACTTTTCCTCATAGACATCACTAGGAGGCAGATGGTCTTGCTTCTAAACATAAAATTTGCTGCCTGAGCCTTTCTTTATCAGATTCTAAGGAGACTCCAGCTTGACATGTGGTCTGACAAGTAGAAAACAAGCATCCAAAAAGGAAGGGCAGGTGGTGATTTCTGTTACTGTAGCACAGTGTGTGTGTGGGGTGGGGGGTGGGGGTGGGAGGGTGGCTTCTCCAAGCCATGATGCCAACTCTGTTCAAATTTCATTCCTGTACAGTGAGAGACAGGGTAGAGATTGGAAAGCCTTACATGTAGGACAAAGGCTGGCAGGGCGAACAAAGAAAATTCTCTCCTTACTGACTTAGGATCTGGATATGGTTGCCAACTTCTATGTGGAGCCTGGGGAACTCCAGGAATTACAACTGAGCTGCAGACTACAAAGATTAATTCCCTGGTAGAATATGGCTGCTTTGGAGGCTTGATTCTGTGGCATTATAACACAGCAAGGTTCTCCCCTTCCTCACCCCTCCCAACCTACAGTCTTCAAATCTCTAGGAATTTTCCAATCTGCAGCTGGCAACCCTACCTCCAGAGAATGGGGCAACACACAGTTTGAGCTTGGGGGTGACTGACAGTGGGATGAAGTAGTAGGACATAGGCATTGGTTCTACTGAAATTCCTTTTCCTGCCCAGCCTTTCCTACTAATCCAAGACCCTCTTCATTCCCTGGGTCCACATGCAAGGACTTCTTGCCCAACTAGGACTGCAGGACTAGCAAGCAATGGGAGACTTACCAAGGAATTGGGCTTGACAGCAACCTGGAAATGATGTCATTGTGCTGCTGACAGTGCTGAAGCATTTGCCCTAAACTTTAATTATAGAGTTTAGGGCAAATGCCAGAGCATTGTCCAACAGGATGACATTTCTTCTGGTGTGACGTCATCTGTGACGTATATAGAAGTGATGTCATCTATGAGGTATATAGACACTTAGGCACCTTCAGGCAGTAGAAAATTGAGAGCCCAAAAGGTTAACCTGGGACGCCACATGACAGGCTAGAGAGAACTGAACTGTGTTCTTAGCCAGAGCACTGAGAGTTTTGAGGGAGAACTGCTTTGAATGCCAGAGTGAATAGTTGTTCTGTTGTAGCTTCATTCTCTGGAGACTGAGGACCAGTGCTAAGTCAGCTGAACTACTCTGATTAAGTGCCAGGAAGGACAGATTTAAGTTAGGGAGTCTGTGCCAAGGTCCTGGAGTTAACCATAACACAGTAACATTGAGTAATCACACTGGTGGGCTTGGTAGATTTTCTCTGAGAAGAACCCACCCAGATATAGGACAGTGAAGTTCCTGAAGGTAGTTTAGTTGGTAAGCAGAGAAAGGATTGGGTTTCCTGGAGGAAAGCTGCAAGTTGTTCTCAGATAAGCACCATGTGAGATGGACACTCCAGAGGAGAAACTGTCTTAGAGTTAGTGTTTGAGGAACTGTGAAGGTTATACTAACCTTTGGATTGAAATGAAGGTTTGGGTAGCACATTAACTAGAGAGCCAAACAAAAAACTGAACACCTATCCTGGTGGGTCCTTAGCTTTAAAGAATTTAAAGGTCAAGCTTCAAGACGTTAATTATCTGCAACGCGGCCTGGGGGCGCCAAAAAAGGCACCCCCCCAGGTCAGCCAGCCGCACAGAGCATGCCGCTTGCTGCAACGCCTCTTCCTTTAAAGGGTTGTTGTTGAGGGATCGTCTCTATGCCGCACGGTGCGAACTGCCGCTGGGAAGATTGCCTCGCTTCTATTGTACGGTTGCCGCCTTCAGGAGCCAGAAGTCTCGGCTTCACACTGTCCCTTCCCGACCTCCAGGGTCGGAGGGCAGCGCATGGAGCGATTAGCGACGCCCCACAGCGCATTTAATTTGTGGAGGACACCGGTAAGCGGGGCGGAGGTGAGGGCTTAGAGGCGGCTCCGAGCGAGTCAGCTTCTGTTTCCGCCTCGTCAAGCCTCCCCTTCGGCTGCCTGCTTGCACGCTTCAGTAGGCGAAGAGAGTTCCCCCTCCGCCCCCACGCCAACAGAACTCCTGCCGGCGTGGGAGCGCGAGGGGGCCGTGCAGAAACGGCCTAAGTGACTGTAACAACTTGAAGACAGTAAAGATAGTATGACCTGTGTGAGCCTTGCGTTAACTGTAAAAAGATACTGAAACAACTAGTAAAATAGTAACTTCTCACAAACCAACTTTTTGTACATAATTTCAATTACATGCTTTGCCAGAAAAGCTTCTTGATTCTTTGTTTAAACTGCACAAGCCTCTGGTGCCAGTTTATTTTATTTTTTCTGGCATTAGGGAAAATATTATTTTGGTGTCTCTACAGAGCTCCTAATCTTCCTGTCTATGAAGTGCCCGGTTGAACAACTAAAGACCATTCTTATTGTTTAATTTAATTTATTAAAACAGGAAAATGCAAACTGTGTACACAAAGTCTAAATTACCACATTCATGCTACTGCACTGCATACTGACAAACAAAAGGGCTGCTCCGTCAAAGCATAATTAAATTTGGAGGGAAAAATCTCCTCTGGGCACAAGTCAGTGGGAAGGCTTAAGGGCACCAACAACCCTCCCCCTTGGCATATCACCATGTTATATAATGCTGATGTCATCAATTGCCCTCCCTATTGCCCCCGGATATTTTCTCTCATCACTCAGATGAGTAGCAGCAGGCACAACTGGTAGGGAGAGGGAGGTCACCAGCTGCAGGTAAGAGGAAAGAGAAGATTGTGTCTCTAATATTTAACATCAACTCATGTTTGAAATAGAACATAAAACATAGAGTTTCATAGACTATGAGCCCCATCCAAAGGAGGGGGGGGGGCAAATCCCATGCAGGAGTGGCGCACCAGCCACAGCAGCAGATTCACCCTGCCTGGAACACCCACCCCAGTGGAAGGTTGATTTCACTGGTGCACAGCCGCTCCTTTCTTTATGTAGTCATCATGTTTACAAGTACATAAAGCAGGGGCGTAATGCCCATTGGGCAGATTCTCCTTTTAAATCTACCTTAAAGGAAGAATCTGGAGTTCCCAGTTTAAATAACGTTGAAAGCTGTTTCCCCCAATTGAGGGGACTGGATACACCATAAAATGTTTTCATAGCAGTAATAAAACATTTTGAAAGCATTTTGAAAATGTTTAAAAAATATTTCTGCTGTGTGGCATGGCCTATTGCTGTGTTCAGATTTGTGAGTTGGGGCATGTTCTATAATGTGATGGTGACTTTGAAACGACCTGGTGTAAAAAATCATTGCTTGGTCATGGTGGGGGAGGGCGGCTGCCCATGGGGCGGGGGCAAACTCCAGTTTGCCTAGACATGCCACTGGGTGTAGCTACAAGGGGGCTGGGAGGCGCACATTGCATTGGGCATGCGCCTGGGGGGCATCAAACTCAGGTTTTGCCCAGGGCTCCAGTTTGCCTAGTTACGCCACTGACATAAAGCACGCACTCTGTGCTGTGCTCCTTGCTATTCATGCATTTTAATTGTTAATATGCTTTAATGGCTTATGTGTTTTAACTGTTGCTTCAAACTAGTTTTATGAATATTTATTTTTAAAAGTTTGTTTTAACAGTTTTGGTCATTCGTCACTTGGGTTCCCTAACTTGGGAGGAACCGGCAGCCCTAGAAAGAACAAAATAAAATAAATATGATTATTAACATACCTGAGTCTGTAAAGTACAAGTGAGCATGCATCAGGGATATATGCTCCCAGCTCTATACGTGTTTCAGGATGTGTGTGCCATCATTCACATGTTCTTGCTGCAGAAAGGATTGGCTGCCTTTTAAATATGAAACCACATGAAGAGTCTAGCACACAAAGCATCAATTTGTTGGGCATATGTTCTAATTAAAATAAGATGCACAACTAGATTAAGAGCAGGAGTTACACCACCTATAGCTATCTTTCCTGTTTTTGCATAAGGAGCTTCAGTTTACTGGGATTTTCAGAATGAGAGTTGACCTATCTTGAGCAGCACAGTCACCCTCTCCAGATTTCATGGCTCTGAGTGACGTGTGCATTGATCCCCTGGTCTGAATCCACGTTTACTTTTTTAAAAAAATCTGAGCATTGTGTAATTAGGCTACAGCTCAGTGCTACAATGATATTGCTGGACTAATGACATCACAAAAATTATTCAGGTCATTCACCTTTTAGGTCTGGGTCAATAGGTGCTGAACATATTGGATAATATACTACAAGCCCTGCTTTTTTTAGTTTTATCCTTACTATCCCAGATTTATCTTAAGTGTCCATCACTAAAAGTTTACTCTTAACTGTATGTCTTCCCAGCTCAGCATAACTGAAATATGGCATAGCTTACACCAGAGAATAGACGGGGAAAACAATATTCAACGAATGTCCAGTGTTCAAAAATATTCCTAATCTGTTTTGAGAATTGCCTGTTCTTTTGCACATCTGACAGGCCTGGCCCAAGAATTTTTTGTGCTCTAGGTGTTGACACTTTTACTACCACCACCCACTGTGTCCTGAGGAAGCAACCACTCTGAGGAAGCACCACCCCACACATACCAAGTGATGGTTTGGGGGACGGTGGGCGGAAAGATATTTGTGTTGTAAAGTCCTCCCATCTCAGCCTTTGACTAAATATCCATTAAGTAGGTATCATGTCCTGAGGTGGACAGTCCAGGCTAGCCAGATCCAGAAGTTAAGCAGGGCCAACCTTGGTTGTTATTTAGATGGGAGACTACCAAGGAATATCAGGTTTGCTACACCAAGGCAGACAAGGGCAAACCACCTCTTAATGTCTCTTGCTTGAAAACACTATGGGGGCGCCATAAATCAGCTGCAACTTGCTGGCAAAAAAAGGCTCTTATTTCAGGTTGCAGATGGTTTTTTTGATACAATTTTTTAAACAGCACAAAAAAAGGGTTTTATAATCAGCACCTGGTAAAGTGGAGAGAGGAAGGAATTGCAGCTGGGCTCAAAACTCCTCGTTTGTAGCACAGGCTGGTGATTTATAAACTGGGGCTAATGCGTACCAGGAGAACAAGTTCTTTCTGTAAAATAACCAGGCATTTTTCACAGTTCCTCAAAGAGACCCAAGACAAGAGAATGCCACTGTCCTTGTGAAAAATATTGTAGGCAGTGTCTAACTTGATCAGCATGGGAGTGACATGTAGAAATAATGCCTACATATTTCCCAAGGGACAGCAGGAACTTTTGAGAAAAACGTGTTTCCTCTGCACTCCAGAAAATTAAGAACACAAAGGGGACCTAGTGAACGTGTGTGTGTGTGTGTGTGTCTTTCTTTTCCAGTAAATATACCTGCAAACAAAATACAGGCAATTTATTAATCTGTTCCCATACGGTTAATATTACCGGACTGGTTTTGACACAATCATTCTAGTTATCAAATGAGTTTTGTTCTTTTCTTTGTTCTTGCTGTGGACAATACCTTATTCATTTCCTCTTTAATAGTCAGTTCTGTATTTCTTTTCCATTGCTTTCCCAGAGCATTCTTCTGTTTTCACTGTCACTGACCAATTAAGAGGAAACTTCCTGACCAAGTCCTCTCTCTTCTGACAGTTGCAAATGATCAAGCAAGAAAACATCCCATTGTCCCCTCCCATGACAATTTTGCTATTTGGTAAAACAGAAATTAAGAAGGACTTCTTGGAAATAATGCAATTTCAAATGCAGTTGCTTAACTGACTTTGTAACCTATCTTGCCTTTTTAGAAAGGTACAGTGTAAATTTTAATACTAAAAAGCAACTATTATTATAATTATCATCCTTATTATCTTCACAATTAATTTGCCAGTTATCAAGCTATGGATATGTTACTTATGTGTTCTATACACTAGTCACTGTGGCCCCTTCCGCACACGCAAAATAATGCGTTTTCAAACCACTTTCACAACTGTTTGCAAGTGGATTTTGCTATTCCGCACAGCTTCAAAGAGCACTGAAAGCAGTTTGAAAGTGCATTATTCTGCATGTGCGGAATGAGCCTGTGCAAATGTTGCAGAGGAAGTATTTGTGTTTTATCCCAACTGTGCCACACTGAAGGGGGAAAGGGTGACCAGTTTTGGAAGCAGTGGCAGGGGCAGACTTTGACTTACTGATAGGCTGTCTGGGGAACATCTGCGGGGCCACTGGGTGAAACAGGAGGCTAGATCTAGCACGGCTCCTCTGAAGTTGTTGGGCTACACAGGAAGCTAGCCTACAAAGATATATGGATTGCATTTGTGTATCTATCTAATGTGTATGTCAACAAAATAGCAGGGGATTAAATCTCCAAGCCAGCTAGTTAACAATATGCTGGTGGCTTGTCATAGCAGTACATGCAGAACACTGGTCAGGTCTGACAACTGAACTCAAAACTGAGCCTCAGTTTTGCACAATTCCATAAAGGACTTCGCAAAAGTGCCCGCTTTTTACAAGTATGTTTTCCAGCTTCAAAAAAAGAAATGGGTTCTTATAATAACTCTTTGTCACACAAGGGTGTTTGGAGAATTAATTAGTACACAGGACAGAGGCTCACAAACTGCGCCAGCTGATGCCCATCAGGCCCCACTGGGAATTCCTCCGGAGGGAAGAAAAGTTCTGTTTTCCAGGAGAGCTATGCCAGCAGAGGCTTCAAGAAGCTGATGCAATTGGCCACAGCATTTGCTGCCACCACTTTCATGTCCTGGGGTTTCTCACATTTTGTTGCCACAAAGCCATTTACCTGTTTCTCTTGTCTGGGTCCAGAATTGGCCCTCAGCAATAACAGGCTTGAAGCAAGATACTTACAACACCCAGCAGATAATAGTTCTGTATCAGCTCTGTATTTCTTTTCCATTGCTTTCCCAGGAAGAGCAAGTCAAACAAAGTCCGTAACTCTTTATTGTCACAGATTTTCGAGTCTGCAAAAGTGGCTTCTTCCAGTTGGAAACCACAACCCTTAACCTTTGTGGTTTAATGTATAGCTTGGGCATTTGAGACAACTTTCTTTATGTTGTTTGATGACTTTTTGGATCAAATGAGTATGCCCAGTTATATCATGCAGGCTCCAAATCTCTTGGCATGGACAAAAAGAGAGCTATGGGTCTGCAACCTGCGGCTCTCCAGATGTTAATGGACTACAATTCCTATCAGCCCCTGCCAGCATGGCCAAGTGGCAGGGCTGATGGGAATTGTAGTCCATGAACTTCTGGAGAGCCGCAGGTTGCAGACCCCTGGTAGTAGTACTGTACCTACAGACTTTTACTTCCTTGAAAGGGTGCCAAACTCCGTTGGGAAATTCCTTGAGATTTGAGGACAGAGCCTGGGGAGGGAGGAGTTTGGTGAAGGACTGGGGAAGAAGCTTAGAGGAGATATCATGCCATATGGCTTGCCCTTTCCTTCAGGAGAACTGATCTCTGTAACCCGAAGAGCCATTGAAATTCCAGGAGAATTCCAGGTTGTGTCTGGAGGTTGGCAACTCTCCCTGAGAGCTCATGAAAGCTTAAACCTAAGTGTATTCTGCAAAGATCTTATTTCCGATTGATTTTAAAGCCTCTATGGCCTAATCTTAGTTCCATAGATTACAATGACATTTCATTTTTTTTTAAACCTGGAGTTCCATTTAGTTGGTTTTAATGGGCTATCATATAAAGAGACCTCAGAAAGGTGCAGGCAAGAAATCAAAATGAATCTATATGCTGCTGTCTATACCTCACCCACATTTGCTCACTACCACACTAAAATAAGGCTTAAGAACAGATGTACGTAATTCTGTGTCTGAGTCAGAATTCATAGCATTCTTATATTTTGTTTATAGTAAGGTTATTGTATATAATTCAACACTTTTTTACTGTATACATTGGAAACTGGACTTGGTCACAGGCTGGGGTGAAAAGGTTAGTCTCCCTGTTTGTGAACTCTTCCCTCCATTTTATTGGGATCAAATAAGCTGGCCTTTTAAGTGAAAGCCACATTTTTAGAAAGGTTAAGATGACAAAGAAAATTCAGAGATTACTTTTAGGGGGAAAAAAGGTAATGCCTATTGCAAACTAAATTTATCACTTACACTTTGATCCCGCCCCCTTCCTTCAAGGAGTTCAGGGTGGCATATGTGGTGAGGAAATAAGAACCAATGTCGCGTATCAAACTACAACTAGGGAAAGCCCAATTTCATATCACCTTAAATTCCTTAGGTGATGGTCTTCAGCCCGTCACTCTCTCAGCCTAATTTAATTTACAAAGTTATTTTGAATATAAAATGTGGGGAAGGGGAGAGCACAATGTAAACCATTTGAAACATTGTGAAGGAAGGACAGAATAAAATAGTTACACATAGATAGTATTCCCCAGTTATTCTTCCAACAGCCTTGAGGCATTATCCTTTCAACAGCCTTGCGAGATAGGAAGGTTTGTGGGCCTGGTCCACACGTTCAAGGGTCTGGCCTTCTCAAGCAAACATGTGAAATCTCAGACTGAAGGAACCAAAGCAAGACAAAAGGCTATTTTACACATGCTGGCAGGGGCTGATGGGAATTGTAGTCCATGAACATCTGGAGGGCCATAGCTTGAAGACCCCTGACCTAAACAAAGAGGCAAGGGGTAGCAGTGGGGCTCTGGAGGAGGGGGCCCTTCACAACCAAGTTGTTCATCTACTTATAATTGAGCAGGCTACGGCACCATCCTGACAAATGGCACTCCAAGTCCTTATATGCCAACTATGGCCATCAGGCAACCATCTTATTGACTATCCCACCACTTTGGGTGCCTGCCTGACATCGACCAGGTCTTTTCCATTGTGGCTTTAGCTCTGTGGAATGGGCTCCCTGAAGAAAGGAGAGGGACCCCTTCTTGAAGACTTTCAGGAAACACTGCAAGGCCTGCCTGTTTGCCTGGGGTATTGAGGGGGTTTGAATGGGGCAAGGAATTGGGGCAAGGTTATTTCATCTTTGATTTTAGCTGCAGATGTTTTAACTATTATCGCATGCCTCCTTGAATCACAAGGAAAGGCGGGATAAACATATGAATTAAATAAACAATGACAGTTTTTAAATTAATTTTTCTCCTTCCAATTGACAGAACAGTGGTAAGAAGCTAGGAGGGGTCTCCCAGCTACCCTGTCTGTATTTGTCCAAGGAAGAATCATGCCCCCAAAGTGCACTTTGTCTTTTTAGCCAACACGTAAGTATATGTAAATTGCTACTGCATGGTCTCAAATGTGAAATAGCCTTTTAAAAACTGAATAAAACCCTCTACTTATCCAGTTATTAGAATCAAATTATAGGCTCTTGTACTGTGCCATTTATTTAATTCTCCTAATAGAACATTTTCTGGTCATTATTTGTTATTTGGTTTTTTTTAAACACATCCCAAACATCAACAGTATTACTGAAAATGAAATATTGGGGATAGGGGTCACTTCTGGGAGTGTGGGGCCTCTTTTAATCAAAAAGACGGTCATGACGATATTGCCATAAGAATCCCATAAAGCCTGTCTGTCCCTATGACATAATCCGAGAAATTCATCACTGTGAACTGTAAGTAGTGACACACGCTCTATCTTCTACTAATTGGCCCTATAACAAAACAGCCTGAGGTGGCATTTGATGTCAACCCACATCACAATAACTACCTCCCCGTTTATATCTGACAGAAGGCAGAGTCCACCTTCTTTCCATTCAGAAACGGCCTCTCTTTCTATCTTCTCGTTCTTCAGCCCTTCCTGGCACATTACCGTCTTCCCAACAAAACACCGATTAACTCAGCCGCTCTGGGGAACCGTTCTAATCTGTATAAAGCACAGTGCTGCGTCTTTGTGTACAAAGCAGGTGACATTTCTGTGAATGTGGGTCTGGCTTTGTATTTGAGATCTATTGTTTTTAAAACAAAGGGAACAGGAACATTCATATTTACGCATGGGAGTTGAATATGTCTACCAGCTTGCTAGAAAAAGGTGTTTTGCACATAGATTCGGGACCAATGGCTTCAACAATACGTTCTTGGTACAGCGCTTTCTGTTTTCTACCTCCTACTTTGTCAGTTGCATACTTCTCTCTGTAGATATGTCCAGGAATCTGATCTACTGCAACATAATCTCATGCATGACAAATTGTACAGCAGTCCTGTGAACACATGAAGTTGCCTTGTAGTGAGTCAGGACATTGGTCTAACAAGGTCAGTTTTATTTATTCTGGCCAGCAGTGGCTCTCCAGAGCATGAGGAGGAGGAAGAAGAAGAAGAAGAAGAAGAAGAAGAAGAAGAAGAAGAAGAAGAAGAAGAAGAAGAAGAAGAAGAAGAAGAAGAAGAAGAAGAAGAAGAAGAAGAAGAAGAAGAAGAAGAAGAAGAAGAAGAAGAAGAAGAAGAAGAAGAAGAAGAAGAAGAAGAAGAAGAAGAAGAAGAAGAAGAAGAAGCTGTGACTAGCCCAAGGTCACCCAGCTGGCGTGTGTGGGAGTGTACAGGCTA
Organism: Sphaerodactylus townsendi; assembly: GCF_021028975.2. NCBI lineage: Eukaryota > Metazoa > Chordata > Lepidosauria > Squamata > Sphaerodactylidae > Sphaerodactylus > Sphaerodactylus townsendi. The sequence goes on from NC_059430.1 coordinate 30,993,795, forward strand.
ATCTGAATTCCCCAGATAAGCCTCCACAGTTCAGGCGGCAGAACTGGGAATCAAACCCGCTTCCTCCAGATTAGATATACGAGCCCTTAACCTCCTACGCCACTGCTTAACCTCCTACGCCACTACGCCACTCACATCCCCTAATACCTGATCCTTTAGCAGGACAAGCCAGGGATTGAACCGGGGACTTCCAAGCATGTAGAGAAAATGCTCTGACCCTGAGACATAACTTCATGCGAACTAAATATGAACTGGAGAAGATGTCAATATTTGTTTTACATTTGCCACTATCTGATTAAGTTGCCTTTGCTAAAGTTTTCACAAACAGAACAGTGATTTCTGGACGACAACGCAGGTCAGGGTTCACATCTTTGATAACTTCTATTCATTAAATAAAATCTTTTTACATAGAAAACATATATGCATGAAGAGATGGCTAGGCTAATTTGCTATGAACTAGGGTTGTTGTGTTCTTCACTGCCTGCAGAGTCCCATTAGTAAGAGAATCTGATCTCCCTCTCCATTTCATGGCCTTCCAGCAAACCACTGCACAAGCTGCTGCTGCTGCTTTTAACAAGAATAAATATTTCCATTTCTATCAATTTGGAGATGAAGCTGGGGTGAGGGGTGGGGAGGGAACAAGCAGTCTCAGCATCAAGTAAGTACAAAGTTACGACCGTGGATCAGAACACAAACATCCGCTGCACTTTGGTTTATGGAATATTTCTCACCAGCCAGGCTCCAAACAACTATAAAACTAGTTCCCTGTGCCCAAAGGGACTTTCAGCTCATTTCTTAAACAGGAAGTTCATAGGCCACCGTTCTATGAAATGGAAAGGACTTGAGAAAGAAGCTCATGATGTAGAAGTAAAGAAGAATTCCAAAGGTTCTCTTAAGCTATGGTGGAGGTGGTAGAAAGTGTTGGGAAATCACAGCAAACTTATGGATACCTTGTAGGGTTTTCAAGGCAAGTGAAGTTTAGAGGGGATGTGTAGCAACCTTGGACTTCCTTTGTGGTCTCCTATTCTATTAACCAGGGGCAACCCTGCTTAGCTTCCAAGATCTACGAAGACTAAGCAGCCTCAACCATTCTAAACAGGGTCTCTTAAGCTATAACACTGAACCCTACTGAGGTCCTTCTCCTACTCAAGTTTGATCCCCAAATTTCCAGAAGTTTCCCAATCTAGATCTGACCACATTAACACACACACATCCCATTCCCCATCAGTGGCCAGGGGGCACCTGACAACCCTAACTTTGGGTCCCCTTCCTGGTCCAAACTAATCATGGTTTCTAAACTCCACAGTAGCCCTGAACATGAAATTAGCATCACTGTCTCATTATGAATCCATAAGGACTCTCAATACATTCCCGTCTGCCGACTCTCAGCCACTGTTGATAGAGGGCCTCCCTCCCCCATCTGTTCCACAAGAGGATAACTGGGATATAACGAAAACATGAGCTAAAAAAAAAGATCCTAATGCTGCAGAGCTGGCAAAAATTAGAAAAGACACATGCAGACACAATTATTTTGTGCATTCTGCATTTGCATCTGAGACGACAGTTCTTAACACATGATTTGGCGCTCGAGACAATGTGTACACAAGCAATGTGAGCTTGATCACAACTAAATGAGCCTGAGTAATCAGAAAGTTTCCCAGATCCATTCAAATCTTCTGTCAGCATTCCAGGCACAGCACCAAAAAGCCATTCACACTTGACGGCTTTGCTCTCGCATTAGACATTTCTTGGAAAAAAACAAACCAACCAGGGCTTTTCACACTGCAATGCTTTCAAAGTCGCAAATAGCCCTTCCCTGCACCAGCTATGCACATGGGTGCAAAATAAGCACCATGTACTATCAGAGGGGTAGGACTCAGATGTAAGAAAAGATGCATTGGAAAGTTTGGACCCGTTTGTTTCAAGAAGAAGCAGTGAAAGGAAACCTAAATAAAATTCACTCACACTTAACAGTATATGGTAAATAAGCTTGCTTACTGCTTTTTTTGTTTAAATACGTTTGAATTCTTTACATTCTTGTCCAAACAAAACATCCTAGTTAACAACAACTTCCATCCTGCTTGAACTTATGGCTATTATCAGAAGATTACTTGCCAAGTACAGCTAAAGGGCGGGAAAAGAAACACATCTTCTCTCCCAAAGATTTGTTTTGAATTTGATAGGGTTCTGCCATCCCGTGACATGGCAGAAGCCACAGTAAAGCTACAAAGTTCACCGTTTGCATCCGTAAGGGCCGAGGTTCAGTCTTCTCCAGTTAAAGCTCTGTGGTAACTATGGCTGCCATCTTCTAGGGGGGGCCTGGAGTTCTTCCAGACTAGAGACCAGTTCCCTTGGATCAGACAGCAACTTCAGAGTGCAGAATATGATATTGCATCCCCTCCTGAAATTCTGCCTTCCCCAGGCCATGCCCCAAACCTCCAGGAATTTCCTCAGTCAGCAACCCTAGTAGTTATTGGAATAGACCTGACAATTCATTCACTTTCAGAACTGAAAAACTCACACACACACACCCCTGCACTTGCAGAATAATGCACTTTCAATCTACTTCCAGCATGTCATAGTGGTTAGAGTGCTGGACTACAAATGGAGGATATGGCGTCCTCATTTCTGAAGTTCACTGGATGACCCTGGCTAGTCATTCCTGCTCACAAGGACGTAGGTAAGGAGGGGGGTTCCCTGCTTCAACCCCCCCCCATTGCATGTCTGAAGCTCCGCCCCCTGTTTGCGTTTTTTGTATTTTTAAAGTGTTTTTTCAGTTTTTGGCCTGCAGGGTTGCAGTTTTTAGGCTAACAGCACCAACATTTCAGGGATTTGTTGGGAAACTCCCCTGATGATACCACCCAAGTTTGGTGAGGTTTGGTTCAGGGGGTCCAAAGTTATGGACTCCCAAAGGGGGTGCCCCCATCGTTTCCAATGGGAGCTAGTAGGACATGGAGACTACACCTTTGAGGGTCCATAACTTTGGACCCCCTAAACAAAACTTCACCAAACATGGGTGGTATCATCAGGAGAGTCTCCTAAAGATACCCAGAAAGTTTGGTGCTGCTAGCTTAACAATTGCACCCCTGACAGCAGGCACCCCCACATTTTCCAGGTTCTCCTTTTAAATCCACCCCCTTCGGCATGGATTTAAAGGGAGAATCTGAGGTCCCCAGTTTAAACATTGAAAGTGATGCTGCTTCAGGGTGGGGGAGAATCCACCCCAAAACAGCATCGCTTTCAATGTTGTTTTAACTGGGGACCGTAGATTCTCCCTTTAAGGTGGATTTAAAAGGGGAATCTGAGCTCCCTAGTTTAAACACCACTGAAAATGATGCTGTTTGGGGGTGGATTCCAGCATCACAGTAGCTGCCTGGGGGGGGGGGGGGGTGTGCACAAAACTCAGATTTTGCACTGGGCTCCATTTTCCCTATCTATGCCTCTGCCCGGAAGGGAGGTAAGAAGGGACTGCCAGCTGCAAGCTGGAAGCCCAGCTGGGGGGGGGGGGACAGGTGGGGCAGGGGAGTCTGCCGTCCCTGACCTCAGTGAGCTGCTCTTATAAGCGCTGAGACTGGGGGCGGGGCTTGGGGAGGTGTGGCTGGCTAGCTGGCTGGCTGTGAAAGAGAGAGCCAGCGTGGTTAAGAGCAGGTGGACTCTAATCTGGAGAACCAAGTTTGATTCCCACTCCTTCATCCGAGCAGCAGATTCTTATCTGGTGAACTGGATTTTTCCCCTGCTCCTACACATGAAACCTGCTGGCTGACCTTGGGCCAGCCATGGGTCTTCAGAACTCTCTCAGCCCCACCTACCTCACAAGGTGTCTGTTGTGGGGAGAGGAAGGAGAAGGAGTTTATAAGTCCCTTCGAGTCTCAGGAGAGAAAGGTGGCTCTAAATCCAAACCCCTCCTCCTCTGCTTCTTCTTTCTTCTTCTGTGTGTGTGTGTGTGTGTGTGTGTGTGTGTGTGTTTGTGCGGTAAACAACAGAGAACTATGTTCTACATGAAATAACTGAGGATCAGGATTGTATGAAGTGCACAAAGTTCTGTGGGAGACATATAAAAATTCTTTGATACACAATTTGATGTGAAAAGGCTTCCATGAAGGTAGACAGTCTGAAAACTACTGGTTTAGAGAAAGGAAGACAGTATTTTGATACTGACAGCTTCCTTGGTAGGATTTTCATTTTTTTAAAGTCACATCAGAGATGTAGAAACTTTATACTAAACATCTGTTCTGAAAAGACCAGCTTGCCAGTTTCCTTTATCAGGCCCTGAAAAAAACAATATTTTTTTCTTATTTCGATCCTGCCTAGATAGGGAGAAACGAAGCTGCCTCTATCAGGCTATGAAATACACGTCTGCCACTCTATTAAAATCAGCATTATGACCTTGGTGTTTTGTCAGTTTCCCAGAACTAGCAAACACTGTTGCTGTGCAAAAGAAACAGCTCTTCGGAAATCACATACTGCATGTTTCCAAGTGCTTCATAAATCCATAGGCATCTGGCAGCAATGCCTGGATTCCTAAAACACATTTTTCACTTATTGATGCATGGTTAAAAAATAAAATAAAGTACCCTTGAGTTCCCACTCCTCTCCAGGCTGTTGAAAATTATAATTAAAATAAACATTGGAATGGGGGCCAGCTTGGCAGATAACTAGGGGGGGGGGGCAGATCCACTTCAATATGGACAGTGGATAACTCCTTACCTGACCCTGCCCTTGATCCTTACATTGGGGAAGAAAGGGCCAATGTTTACAAAAAGGTTTCTGAGTCTGTCCTAGGACGGAATCTCCCACGCAAGGTCATATTCCGCAAGTAAGGTTTCATAAAACCATTTCAGGGGAAAAGATCATGAAACAATATCTTCCACGCTGCGTTATATTCTGCATGTTAAGCAATTTAACATGTGACACTTGGTCAGTTTCACACTGTCTCCCAGAATGACGACTGCCAGTTGGCTGTTACTGGAACCACCCCAACTGGGTTTCTTCCTCTCTCAGTCTATGTGCTGGGAGTAGGCAATGTTTAATTTCTGTGACCATATAAACAATATCAGGTTGTTTTCTCAGAGAAGTAGAAACTCTATCCACATTGGATAGTGAACCCAATCCTTCTCTATGGAGACAGCAGAGTATGAAAAGGCTGATAGAGGGATCCAGTGCCACTGCTTTTCCCTGCCTGCCACCTCTATATCGACCACCAAAATGACATAGTTGGCCAGAGTGTTGGCACTGAGAGGAAGTGAAGGTAATGCTATAACTTTACGATATCCACTTTACACCCTGTTCTCTATCTGCACAGAGCTGGCAGGTGGTGTTTTTTCAGCTCCGACCCTGTTCAAGTGCACCTTCCTTTTCACAGTATCCCTTTCCAATATACCTTCAGGATTTTTTTTCTCTTCAGAAAAACAGGCAGAAAAACAAACACAATAGTTTTTATTCCACATCATATGCAGACCCACCTTTGTCAAGGAAGGCTCAATAATACTGTATTACATCTATATTGTAGGGTCTTTAAGTAGAGAATGGCATGACATCCAGTTCCGCACGACATTTAAATTTTTGTATGTAATACCACTTAGGCACAACATTGTTTAAAATGCAAAACTTTGCTAAGATTGGCATATAGTACTTAAGGAGAAATCTTAAGAAGTTTTATTCTACTAAATGGGGCTCACTCTACTAAAAGGGAAAGTATCTTCAAGACCCCATCCCACCCACACAATTCCTTTTCCCCCTACTGCTATACATGCAGTGATCTATATCCCACCATTTGCAGACTTCATGGACTGAGAATTTCTTGCTTTGACCTCTTGCTAGGAGGAATTGGCAGAAGTCAACTGCCCCCCAAAATGCACACGCATACACATGCTCATACACTTTTATGCATTTAAATATGGCTATAGCTCTTATGCCAATTCATTAAGAAAGAGAATAGGGGGGAAATAGGAGAGCCTTGGTTCAGAAACAAAGGAGTAAACATGGAAGTCAAAGGCATGCTAATTATATAAAGCATGAGTTCTATGTATCAAATTGTCAGTGTCCTTTAAGAATATGGATTTCAACAACAGTGTCATTAGCACAGCAGCTCTCTGATGATAACCATGCATGCTCAAATATTAGAATGGCAACCAGTACATTTTAATACCAGCAAGCACAGTGTAGACAGTGTGGGACATGTCCCCCTTAGCTGCTGACATCAAATCTCGTGGACCCACCATCTACTGCTCATTTAATGATCCAAGAAGAGGCGCAATCAATCAGCAGTAAGCTTCTTCTAGGAAAAAGATAACTCCTAAATCAAAAACGTCCAATATAAATTCTTGATAGGTATATTGAAGCTTTGTTCTCCTCCAGATTTCTCTGAACTGAAAGTCATCACTAAATAGCAGACTGTACAGCCACACTTGAATCAGGCCATAGACAGTCTGTTCAAAATCAGTATCATCCACGCAGGCCCTTTCTGCGTAGGCCAATAAACCTGGATGAGAGGCGGGTTACATGAACCCGTCCTCGCCTTGGGCCGTTCGCATGGACAGCCAGCCATGCGAATGGGGCACGTGCCTTCGCATGGAGGCGCGTGCTGTTTTGGGTCCCTGCCCCCCTGCCAATAGGGCCGTGTTATGAGTCCCTGCCCCCAGGACCATGTTATGGCCTGCTCCCTCTGCATGGCTGCTCAGGTGGGAGCCAGGAGCTTCGAGTCTCTAGTTTGACTGCAGCCCCTGAACAGGCCTCACAGCCATGGCCATTCGCTCAGCCACAGCTGTGAGGCGTGTTAAAATAAAAGAATAGCTGAAAACGCGATTCTCAAAAAGCCCACCCTGTGGCCAATAGCGCAGGTGAGGGGCGGGTTAGACCTGTGTTAGCGTGGGAACCATGCCAAGTTCCCTCCCAACAGTTTTTATCCTGCCCTTCACCCGCGTTTATTGGCTTGTGCGGAAAGGGCCTCAGATTGGCAGCTCCCCTCAGTGTCTCAAGCAGAGCTCTTTCACATTACCTACTAACCTGATCCTTTTTAACTGGAGATGCTAAACATTGAATTTGGGACCCACTGTAAGCCAAGGAGTTGCTCTATCACTAAGCCGTGGTCTCCTCTCCCTCCCTCAGTTATAGAAGGGTGTTTTTTTTAGAATTCGCAAAGCTGACAAGCCATAAAGGTTTCTCTTCTGCAATTATTGTATCTACTCAGCCTCTTCTAACTAGTTTGTAATGGTTCCAGTACTCTACAACCCATCCTATCGCTTGCCTACAATGAATACCCCAAAGGCAAGGAAAGAAAGCTACAGTGCTCTTATTTTGAGAATTTTTTCCTGCAGATGGTGTATATATTTCGCTTGGGATCTTTTGGTCTTTTCACAGAGATTATAGCACCATTAGACCAAAGCTCTCACAGACTCTTTGAACAGTCCCCATCTAACTTCGCTGTTCAAAAGCTGAAAATAATTAGTTTCAGAATGTTCCCTGACATCTTCGCTCCGTTAGTAAAAGGTTCATTTAGCAGCAGCACCTTGAGGGAAAAGAAGCCAGCACCAAGCATTCGTTTGGTTTACTGACCAACTTGCTTCACTAAGCCTTGGAGCATGATTCCTCATATTATCTTTTCAAATGTGGGAAGCCTCCTGCAAGTCTACAACATAATATTACTTTAACAGAAAAAGGCAAGGTTATGAAAAAGACTGGCAGAAGGGCTTGGAAGGACCTGTCTTTTTTTTCTTAGAGACAGTGAACTGTATTAAACTATACCATATTACGCCCTGGCCTGGATGGCCCAGGCTAGCCTGATCTCGTCAGATCTTAGAAGGTAAGCAAGGTATTTGGATGGGACGCCACCAATTCTAGGGTCATTATGCAATAGCAATGTAAATCCACATCTATTTGTTTCTTGCCTTAAAAACCCTATGGGAACTCTGTAAGTTGACTGTAACTTGACGGCACTTTACACATGTAACATATGATGTAACACATGTAACATATGATGGGAAGGCAGCATGGCATCGCCCATTCTTGTCAGTTCTCAGCAGCTAAGCAATGCTGGATCTTGGATGGGAGACCACCAAGGAAGAATCTGCAGAGGAAGACAATAGCGCTTCTCACTTGCTTTAAAAATGCTTTGCTTGGATAGGATCACCATAAGTCAGTTGCAACATGATGGCACTTGCAAACATATAAAATATTAGCCATAAAGCCCATTTTAAAATGAAATAAAATGGGGTCTAGATGGGAGGGAAGTAAAGCAATATAGGGCTGTTTCTCCTCTCCCCCCCTCCCCCATTGTTTCCCAAGCCTTGTTTGGATAGGGAAACAGGGAAGGGAGGTGGGGGCCTGGTCCTCCATGATAGAATCAGTGCACTGAGTCCAGCACAGAGGATCGGGCCTGATTCTCCCGTCACCTTGCTTCCCAAGGCCCCCAAGTCTTGGAAAGTAGATGGGGGGTAGCTGAAATGTGAGGAACATACTTCCAACCAATGGGCATGCAGGACTCACTTTGTGAGACCTGCGTGCTCATTGGCTGGGGGTTCATCATTGGACATTCCAAACTCTTAACGAATTATGTAAAAAGAGTAATTTGCTGGTAGTGAAAGGAAAACAAAGTTTGATAAAGGTGTTTGTAAAATGCATGTACATGAAAATAAGTGCTGTCCCCTATAAACCTATTAATGTGCCCCAGAATGGCTTCACACAGAATGAGCTTTCTATGTAAGTTCCACTAACATGACAATGGAAAATGGGAGAATGCAGCAAGCCACTTTGGACTCGCTTGGGAAGAAACATGGGGTATAAATCAAGAAAGTAAATAAATAACATGAACGGCCTGCAGGTTGTGCATGCACTATTACAGGAAAAATAAAAGTATGTGTGCATATTCTTCCAAGCATGCATGGTATGTAATCCCACCACCAATTGGGGTATCCCATTAAACAGGCATATGGTAAAAGGGAGAATGCTGGATTAACCAGTAGGCAGACTACGCAAAGCAGAGGCATGGGGGGGGGGGGGGGGGGGAGTCATCATAAGGAAAATCAGAACTTCGTTGGACTTGGCTGTGGTGGGTTTTTCCGGGCTGTGTGGCTGTTGTCTGGTAGATCTTGTTCCTAACATTTCGCCTGCATCTGTGGCTGGCATCTTCAGAGGTGTACCACAGAGGAAAGTTGTTACACACTGCATCCAGTGATAAGGGAATGTTTTAGTGGGGTATATATTGTCCATGTCCCAGGGTGGGGAACCAATCAGTAAATGTTTGGGTGGAACATGCTACACAAAATTCAAATTCAAATCCTTTATTAGGCATCATGTGAATATACAGTGCAGCAAGCAAAATGAAGGAACATGCTATACAAAGGTGTGGTTGATAGTATTGTATTGCAGGTGGGGTTTTTCAGTTCAGGGAGTGATTCACATTTGCATTCCCTGTAGCAGCAGTAATATTGGTGAATGCAAATCCTATCTGGGTGGAGTCCTTTGTCCATGAACTTAGGATGCCCTTAGCCTTTGATTCTGGTCTTTTTAAATACTGGTAGCAAAGCTTTGTTAATTCTCAGAGTCTCTTCTTTCTTGTTGAAGTTGTCTTGGTGTTTGTGAATTTCAATGGCCTTCCTGTGCAGTCTGACATAGTAACCTTCTGAATTGTCCAGAATTTCAGTGTTTTCAAATAAAATGTCATTGTCCAGTTTTGTTTGTCGGACTTTCTTACACTGTGCTACATACTCTTCCCCCACTTTTCTGTTCTCTTTTTACTACTTCTCCCCGCATAAACCAGTGAGAGGAACCTGTTATTGTAGACTATATAATGTAAGGAAATCAGATCCTGTCATGTTTTGCAATACATTTATGTTTTATCATTGATATATTCTGACTTATATGTACTTGATTCCTTTTTTCTTCACTTCTTTCAGGCCATAAGCTGATGATTGTTGTCCTGGGTCAGTAAGTTTTTTCCCCACAGTCCAGTTGCTTTATACATTTTTCCCTCCCTCAGCACACCAACATGCATCTCTTTAAATGTATTTGGGCACTGTTCGTGCGTTGACATTTATTTCTAATATTTCCTGGGAGGCACAGGTAGAGGCAAGAATTGAAATTCTGGAGTCCTACTCAAAGATTGTAGATGCATAAGAAAGTAAAGCTGATCAGCAATCACAAAAGCAAGAACCTACATTTGAAATAGAAAACACTGCAAACAAGATACAAGAATGATAATTTGTATTCGTGTTGACCATGTGGAATGAAACTTTACGCTTTCGATGCACAAAAGTTCTCTAAGAAAAAGAACAGGATTTGAAAACATGTGTAGACCTCTGTCCATCATTAGCAGACCACTCACAGATGTTGCAGAGAAAAGCATGCTACAAAGTTAATTAAGAAATAGTAAAATTCCTACAGGAAACATGCCTCATACAAAGTCATTTTTGGACTCCTACAGGGCTCCTCTTCTAGAGAGTGAGGGGGGGGGGATATTCTAAATGGCCTGAATAAGAGCACAAGAAAAGCTTTCCTTCTGAGAACATCTGTAACAAATATAGGAAGGTTTTTAATTTCCTTGTTGAATATAATGATAAAATACAATGCTTTGGGATAGCACACTATAAGGCTGAATTATTATTATCCATTTTAGTAAGCCAGGACAACTGAGAAAAGCTCCTATAATAAATCTTTTAGCCATTCTTGTTTTTTCTCCCAACATCTTATGGAACAGCTTATGGTATGTTTATAATCTCTTAATGCATCATGTTGCCAAGAATATTTTGCTGCATTGATTCAAAGTTCAAGACCTCCAGAGAGTTTAGCTCTCTATAGACCTCCCCGGTCTATATTTTTGCGCCTGCCATTTTTAGCAGCCACTACATTATTCATTATTTCTATTTCTATTATTATTTAACTTTTTTTTTGTCATGGGCTCTGTGTCATCCAGCTGAGAGAGGAAATCTCCAATGCCAGATGCTACCCAGACACAATGAAATGCAGCTTAGATGCAGAGAGAAGATAAAGCTCTATTTTATTTCCTGGTTCCGTTCAGATAAACGGGATTCATTTATTTCTTAATCTTAATGCACACTAATAGCATTTTGTTACTTGATTCTGAAAACCAGCTCTTGCTTTCCCAATTTAACTCTGTCCAGTCTCATATTTAGAAAGACAAAAGGAAGTTTAAATGACAGGACTGTAAATGCCATGGTGATGAAGGTTTGTTTTTTAAATTGGTGAGAGAAAGACACATACTTTGCCACTGAGAATACCGAAATCAGCTATGGAGGCCCTCTGTATTTTCATTCCAGGTATACCACGTTGAATTATGCTGTATTCCAAGGCCAAAGTATAGTGCTAAATCCATGTAATTTGTCAGGCAATTTAAAAAATCAAGCATGCAAAAATAACTGACTTGGATCTCACAAAAAGTTTCCTGCAGATGAAGTATCTCTGTTTGCACATGTACAACATCCCCAACTCCCCATTATAGTTCGAAATGCCACCAAAACACTGCTCCCGGGGGGAACATCCAGGAATAGTAGAGTTGCTGAGAATCACCTCTACTCCTGCCAGTGTGGTGTAGTGGTGAAGAGCAGGTAAGACTCTAAGCTGGAGAAATGGGTTTGATTCCCCACCCCTTCCTGCTCCCTAAGCCCCACCCCTGCCTCAGTGCTTATAAAGGCAGGTCTCCGAGGCCGGGGACTACAGTCTCTTCTGGCTTGCCCGGAGGGGAGGTCAGAAGGGACTGCAGGCTGCCAGCTGGGAGTCCAGCCGGCAGGGGAGGAAGGAAGGGAAGGGGGAGCCCTGGGCACCCTAGATCTTCCCCATGTCCATGGTGGCATGGGTAGGGTTGAAGGTGCTCAGAGGCAGCAGGAAGTCCTGCTGCCTTGTTTTCGCTCGCCTCCACCCATGTGTCATCGACATGGGCGGGGTCAGGAGTTCTCGGAGGACCTCCTGCTGCCTCATGGTCTTCAAGTGACCCTGACCCCGCCCATGTTGATAACACATGGGTGGAGGCGAGCAAAAACAAGGCAGCAGGACTTCCTGGTCACGTGGGGGGGCTGATTTTGCTCCCCCCGCGTGACCAGAAGAGTGGCACCTGGGGACAGGAGGTACCCTTGTCCACTAGGTAGATACACCACTGCTGGTTGGTTTAAAGTGCTCCTAGATTCGAATCTAGCTATTCTACTGCAGACCAACACAGCCACTCTCTGATACATTTGATGACCAGAGGTCACCTGTAAATTTGTCTCCTTATCTCTGTAGCACATGGAAAGGAAGTCATCTCTAGCACCTGGCTGGAGAAACCAGAGTTACTGTGACCTACTCCTTAATGCTTCCATGTGGAAATCTATGTGAGGAACAGCAGTGTTCACAGAACCAAACTCAACACACTGACTCTCCACTGACAGTCACAAACAATTCAGGATCTTTTTAGAAGTAGGCGTGCTGCTATTATGACAGACTGAACTAGAGAAAAATAGAATGCTACCAACAAAAGATGGAATCAAACAAGGTCAACAAAACAGGCCAGGGACTGTAAGCAGCTTGATACTTGAATGACGTGTATTTTTTTAGCTCTTTTTTTAAGCCTGATAAAAGCCAGTGTGTGATCTAGTAGCTCTACTACTGGGCACGGACTATAGTCTGCAAAGGCCTGGTTTCAGAACCCAGCTTAATCACTAACAGGGGCCAGTGAGTTTTTGGAATCTAAATTGCTCTGCAATGAAAACATGCATGCCCTGGCATTAGTACCTTCGTGGCATCAGAGCTAACTCATCAGGTCTTAGCGACGTATAATTTGGAGATGTGGAATGCTGCTTTATCTGTGAATGCTTAGGCAAGTTAGAAGCCAGCAACAGGGTTTGATTGCACTCCCCCATGATGCAGTATTCAGAGCAAGGACTGATTATCATCAAATGGAGATCCATTTTTTCAGAGAGCACCGAGGCCAAGAGTGATGGCTAAATTAAACACTGGTATAGATTTATCCTGGTGTAGATGAAGCTGCCACACACAGGCAAACCATTGGTCTATCAAGGTCAGCGCTATCTACTCCGATGGGCATCGGCTATGCAGAGTCTTTCACATCTGATCCTTTTAATTAGAAATCTAGTGACTAAATTAGGGATCTGCATATAAAGTAGATATTCAGCCACTGAGCCAAAGCTCCTCCCTAAAAGAATGCTAAAAACATTGATAGGGTTGCCGATTCTGGGTTGGCAAATTCCAGGGGATTTTGTAGTGGCAGAGTTTGGAGAGGGGAGGGGAGGGGCCCCAGTGGAGCTTAATGCCATAGAGTCCACCCTCCAAAGGAACTACTTTCTCCAGTGGAATTGATCTCTGTCATCTGGAGATGAGTTGCAATGCCAAGAGAGTTCCGGGTCCCACCTGGAGGCTGGCAACTCTAAACATGTTCTTGAGACATCTCCTAGAAGATTCTGTGGGGTGCAGCAGGTAGAGTGTTGGGTCTATTTCAAACCACTACCAAATCCCCTGTTCAGTTATAAAGTGTAGTAGGTGACCTTGGGTCATTCGCTTCCTCTTGGCCTAACCCATTTCACAAGATTGTTCGATCAATGACATTTTCACATCAGCCAGCCTCAAAGGATCTCCAGGTAGCATCTGTTAGGGGAACGAATGTGATCTACCGGTTAGCTAGTTCAAGCAGAAGTAGTAGGGCAGCCAACATCCAGGAAGTGTGGAAGATCTCGCAGAATTTCAACTGATTTTCAGACTGCAGAGATCAGTTTCCCTGGAGAAATGGCTGATTCAGAGGTGGCCTTTATAGCATTGTACCCCACTGAGGTCCTTCCCCTCCCTACACCCCTCCCTTCCCTGGCTCCACTTCCAAGTCTCCAGGAATCTTCCAACCCAGAGTTGGCAACCCTACAAATTGGGGAGGCTTGGGTTCAAATCCACATCATCATGAAACCAGCTGGGTGACTTTGAGCTAGACACTCTCAGCTTGAACTTCCATAGATGGCTGTTGTTGAGATAAGATAGAGGCATGTTCAGTGCTGTCAGCTCCACGGAGAAAGGGTAGATGAAAAAGGTGAAAAATGGAGGAGTGTGCATTTCCATATTTTATTCACAAAACAATCTCCAAGGTAAGCTAAATTGTGTGGGCTGGAGGTGCCTGAAATCATCCTTGGAACCTCATGACTGAGTGAGGATTTCAATGCAGGTCCCTCCAGTTCTTCCACAACACTACGCTGGCTGCTGTTGGAAGACTAAAGGGAAGAACTATGCATGCCACTCAAAGATCCTTGGGGGAAGGGTGGGATAATACTAAATAGAAGAACGCACACATTTTAACCTAAAAGTGAAAATCCAATTACCATCAAAAGCAAAAGGAAGATGGGGAGGAAAAAAGAACATTTCCCATGCCAGCCTTGCTCAGAACAGTACATTAGTTTAAGTATTACATTATTACGCAGCATCAAATCCAGTTAGGCTTGTAAACAGTCATTTGCCTGGTCACCTAAGGTGAGTAGAGACTTTTTTTCCCGAACAACCAAGCAAAGAAGCTTACAAAAGTTGGCTCTTGTTTTTTCCTGGAGTGCACTTAAACAAAGATGAGCATGTAAGATGGGTAATGAAAATGTGTTGTGTTCTTTTTATAAGTACTTTAACTTTTACCATCGCCACCCTGCCCAAACTTTAACTGTTATTACCAAGTTATCTGCAAGTCTTTAAAAGAGAACTATGTATTTGTTTCAGAATTTCCCATGGTCTTTCCTTTATTTGGTAAAGCAGTTGCAGGTGTCTTCAGGCAAAGTGGAAGACAGGTGAGGAGCGGGGACTGCCCACCCAAAACAACATTCACACATATATCAGCAAGTTTCTTTTCTCCCCAAAAGCCACAAAATCCACCTTGCAGAAAAGGCAGACAATGTGTGTATAAATAGCCTCAAGTCTCAATTGATTTATTATGCTGACTTCTTATGGGGTTTTCAAAGCAAAAAACTAGCAGAGGTATTCTGCCACTGTCTTCCACTGCATAGCAACCCTAGTATTCCTTGGTGGTCTTCCATCCAAGTAGTAACCAGGGCCAGCCCTTCTTAGCTTCTAAGATCTGATGAGTTCAGGCTAGCTTGAGCGATCCAGGTCAAAGGAGAGAAACAATACGTTAAGTAAATAAATGAATACAGATATGGGGTCTATATCTTTCATTTCCTATAAGTAGCTGGGGGGGGGCTTCTTATTAACAGGATATATGTTAGGCAGGAAAGGGGTAAACATTCTGAGCCTACTTTACCTGATAAAAGGAAGTCCTCAGGGGGGAAAGTCATGGAGTGACAGTACACCTCCTACCCTAAAGTTTCATCTTTTAACCACTCATTTTAACCATTCACCATTACATGCTGAATCCTTGAGACTGAATCCAGAAGATCCAAAGAACCTTGTTCACAGTGGCACATGGAAAGCCAACCTACACAAGCCCTGTTCACATGTTATAATGAACACATGTACACACCCACATCTGCTTATAAGAAAGAGCAAGGCATATTCACTATACAAATGAAACCTGGTAAACATTATTATCTAGGCCTGCCCTCAATCCTAACATTTTACCATGTATGCTGGCAGCATCCACCTCAAAAAGCAGCCATGGCTCAGTGGTAGAGCATCTGCTTGGCACGCAGACGTTTCCAGGTTCAATCCCCAGCATTTCCCACTAAAAGAACTGAACAGCAGGTGATGTGAAAGATTTCTGCCTGACACTCTGCAAAGCCGCTGCCAGTCTAGACCAGGGGTAGGGAACCTGCGGCTCTCCAGATGTTCAGGAACTACAATTCCCATCAGCCCCTACCAGCATGGCCAATTGGCCATGCTGACAGAGGCTGATGGGAATTGCAGTTCCTGAACATCTGGAGAGCCGCAGGTTCCCTACCCCTGGTCTAGACAGTACTGACTTTGACGGACCAAAGGTTTGATTCTGTATAAGGCAGCTTCATGTGAAACTGTCCAGGAGCAGCAGTGGCATAGTGGTTAAGAGCAGGTGCATTCTAATCTGGAGGAACCAGGTTTGATTCTCCGCTCTGCCGCCTGAGCTGTGGAGGCTTATCTGGGGAATTCAGATTAGCGTGTGCACTCCAACACACGCCAGCTGGGTGACCTTAGGCTAGTCACAGTTCTTCTGAGATCTCTCAGCCCCACCTACCTCACAGGGTGTTTGTTGTGAGGGGGGAAGGGCAAGGAGATTGTAAGCCCCTTTGAGGCAACAGGAGAGAAAGGGGGTAATATAAATCCAAACTCTTCTTCTTCTTCTTCCACCTTGCTGGCAAAGGCCCTCTTCCTGGCTCTACAGCATCAAACAACACAGGGAGCGATCCTAAGCAGGTCTCATCAGAAGCAGGTCCCATGTTATTCACTGGGGCTTTCTCCCAGGACACTGCCTTTAGGTGGCAGCCACATTTTCTTCAGTTGAGAGACCTTTTCAAACCATGGCATAGCACATTCTGCATTCAGTCATTCAGGGCATTCATTACACATACACAAAAA
This sequence comes from Sphaerodactylus townsendi, assembly GCF_021028975.2. Taxonomy (NCBI): domain Eukaryota; kingdom Metazoa; phylum Chordata; class Lepidosauria; order Squamata; family Sphaerodactylidae; genus Sphaerodactylus; species Sphaerodactylus townsendi. The sequence goes on from NC_059430.1 coordinate 31,010,268, forward strand.
GTTACACACTGAATCAATAGCATGATTCATTAATGTTGCTCTAGAAATAGTAGCAGACCTCACAGCTATAGCATGAGCTGATTGTGGCCTCAGTCAACCAACAGGAAGATATTACCCACCTCTTTTTTTTTTAGACTAGAAAACATATTTTTGGAAGGTGTGAATAGTCCTCGACTACCCTGCATTGAAGGGAATATTATTTTTGTTTAAGCAACATCAGCTGTCCCCAGAAATTATCCATGACAACAGAGATTCCACGAGGAGTATCCAGGGCCATAACGCTGGAGCCTCTAGAAAGAATTCTCTTTTCTTCGTGACAGGAGAGGGACATAAGCTGTCAAAAGCAACATCTGGATGCTGCCTTTAAAAAGATGATGGGATTGTTTTCTTAATATCATTTGATTGTGGATTTTGTTTAAAGGAAAGGGTTTTTTTAAAAAAGTATTATTACTATTTGCAAGAATGGAGAGGCAGGCTTGGCCTCTAATCTACACGTCTTTTGGAGAAATGTACATCCTAGCTTCACAAGCTAAAAGGATCACATGAAGGGCAGCCTTTCTGTACCCAAAAGGAAATCATGTGGAAATTTCTTAATGAAAGGCCTGCTGCATGAACAGAAGTTGCACAAGATCACATCTGACATAATCATGGAGCAACTAACATCGCATGTTTGCCAAATCAAGTTTGAATACCAGTCTAGTGTGGCTCAGTGGTCTAGTGGTCAGAACATCGCAGTAGAATCAGGGAGAGGGCAGGATTGGGGGAGAAGAGGTATCTCAGTGGAGGATAATACCATAGAGTACCCCTCCAAAGCAGCCATTTTCTCCAGGGGAACTAATCTCTGTCACCTGGAAAACTGTTGTGATTCTGGGAGATCTCCAGGCCCTGCTACCCAGAAGCTGGCAAGCTTGTGCCCTTCCTCTCCCTCCTTGCAGTGCTGTGCGGGGCCTGTTTAGACTCCCCTTTTGTTTTTTTAAGATGCAGCTCACCACAGCAGCTGTGTGCCTGCAAAGATCATGGGGAGACTAGCACAAACAAGTGAAGAAAAGTATGGTGTAGTTAACTCACAGCCTCACTGCAAATAACAAAGGCTGGAAACGGCAGCTTCTGTCAGCTTATTTAAAGGAATATAGAGCTGCGTGCAACTGGAATACTGATGTCACACAGCTCCAAAGCTCTGGACAATCTCATTGAGTGACTGCACATAAATGTTGAAGAGCATGGGGGATAATACTAATCCTCGCAGGACACAACACAGCAGATCCTACATAGCCAATCTGGTATAATTTAGATGGGTTTGTTGTGTAATAAGGTGTAGCGTCTTATGTAAATCACATTGATACTTGAGGCTGCCAATCTAGAAATCCAATAAATAAATAAATACATGGAAGGGCTCATCTATCTTAAAAGTGGAAGAACCACCATTTTTACACCAAAATCGTAAACTAGTCTAAAGAAAAGCCCCAGATTTGATAACATCACAAGCAACCACATAACAGAATAGAGAAACAGTTTGATTGGAAGAAAATGAAAATAAGCAATCCTACCTATAAGGAGATACCTTCTCAAAACTGTTTTTTCCACCTTAGTTCTGAGACGGGAAGTTACCTGTTGGTGATTCTTTCCTTTGAGAAATGGCAATGCAAATTCACTATGCACATTAGCGGTGCAATCCTCAATAGCTGAAGTCAATTGACTTCCAAGGGTTTAGATCTACTTAAGATTCCACTGTGAAACTAGATTGGGGTCTGCAACCTGCGGCTCTCCAGATGTTCATGGACTACAAATCCCATCAGCCCCTGCCAGCATGGCCATGGTGTCAGGGCTGATGGGATTTGTAGTCCATGAACATCTGGAGAGCCGCAAGTTGCAGACCCTGGAAAATTTAAAAAGCTAAACTAGGGTGTCAGTTTAAAAAGCTAAACATTTATAAAGCTAAACCCAACATTTCTCTGAGCATGATCTTCCAGCTTGAACCATATGATCATCTTTTGTTCTGAAGACAAACTTTGGTAGTCCATCTATCATTCTGCTCTCTGTTCAGGATTCTATACAATGCTAGGTTGGGACAGTCTTTCCGTTTAGCAGTGGGATCGAATAACTGCAAATAGATCCTTGCATTCTCAGTAATGGGTGGGCCAAATTTTAGGGCAAGAAGTCATTTTGTCTGACTGTACACGCACTGGGATGTCATTGTGGCCAACTCACCAGTGTTAAAATCCATACAGTAATACAATTAGAGGTTCCACGGTGCCATCTGAAGCACTGGGATTAGAAGGGTGTAACTTGGGCAGGAGGGTTTTGGCTCAGTGATAAAGCATCATGCTTGGTTTTTTGCTAATCAGAGATAAACTGGCACAAGAGTCTCATTATTTTTACAAGATTTTACATTTTTCAGTCATTCTTACCCTGAGTGGGCTGTAAATTGAATAAACAAACTAATACTGATCTAAAGCAAACATTGTCCCAGTTACCTACTGCATTGTCCCTTATAGCAAAGACTTTAACATCATTACTGGGTAGGGAATGAAAGGAAGCCACCCGTTACTCAGCCACACTCCCTCCTGGCAGATTCTGTTCTCTTTCCCTAATTGTCTGTGAGTGCTTGGTTCTTTTCTAATCCCCGACTGAGCATTTCATTAACTCTTTACTTTGCTAAGCCCTCCCTCCCTCCCGCTTACAAATTAAAAGGTCACAGACAGAAGCCAACAAAGAGCTAGGAACACCCTGAATCTCAAATGAACAACGGGACCAAATTGAAAATGCTGTTTTATTTTTTAATTTTATTTTTAATTTCTTGCATTTTACAGCAGTCCTTTTGGTAAACTGTTCTGTGGCTTTTCATGAACAGTAGCAGTCAGTCCCCTTCTGTCTGGCTAACCTTTCCATACCGTGAGGTCATTTACATTTCCCAGCAACATCACAATGGATCACCCTTTGAGGTCTGATCTGAAGTCTCAATATTAGATTGCAACTTGAATGAAGTTGGGGAAAATCTTGCCCTTCACACTGTGACACTGTTCTGAAAAGATATCCCGAAATGAAGACCTGTCTAGGAGACACACAAGCAAAGTTGTACGTGAGATACTTATCTAGAGTCTGTATGTTCTTACCCTGCCTCTTTGGCTCGTAAAGATCCTGAAATCCTTGGAGATGTTAACACAGAACTTTTCATTGGTGCTCTGCTAACCTTTTAGCAAATCCATCAACCCCTACTTCACCCTGACTTATTTGCTACCTTGCTGTCTCAACTCATATTCCACTCACCTATCTTTCTACTTTATTCCCTTGCCAGCCTCTAACAACATGAACAGCCTGTGGTGTTCTCATGATCAGGGAGGCTTCAAAATGAAAGATTTAATGCTTAGAAAACCAAAAAATGTCAATTTCAACAGAGTCAGTTCCATCCATCCAGCTAAAAATACCCCACAGGTTGGTCATGCCAACGTTTTTCCTCCAAAACATGAACTGAACATAAACTCAGAATTTTTTAAAACACTCCTGGAACAATATCCAACTGGATTGTCTTTAGCTAATCAACAAATGATTCTGTAGTCACAGTACAACATGCTGAGCATCAATGTAAGCCAGCAGATAAAAAGATTGATTGAGTCCTTGAACCTATGCTCAGCAATCTGTTTCAACCATGGATAGGCATGTGGAAAGTAGTCTACATTGAATAGAACTATCAGTGTGAGGATTCACAAGTGTTCTCTTGGGTTTTCCAGTTCCATGAAACCTTTCTTTATAAGCCTGGAGAGTTGGACTCAGAATGTGCAACCGTACAGTATGGATCATTTTCAGCCATAAGACACTGGCTGTATTATTACAGTAAGAAAACAGTAGATTGGTACCACTGGTCACTGCATATGTTGGGACTGTTACAAATATATCTCCATGAAAGCAAAGTGAGCTTGCCACACAGAGACAATGGATCTAGTTTTCCATGAGCACATGACCTCACCACAGTCATTTCTAATGGTCATTTCTTCAGCGTTGCCTCGCAGACGCATTGAGCCATCATGTTTACTGATAATCCAGTGCCAATTAGCCTCTCCATTTCGTAGATAAAATTTAGCACCATGGTTGAACATTCTGATTAGAAGAGACAGCTTATTTTTGGCAAATACAGCATGTAAACCTGAGGGGGCTTGGTCTGATAGGGCAATCTGAAGAGCGTTCCCTTAATTCTGGCATTGCAGACAGTGTGTTGCAAGCTGTGGTGAAATGTAGGCCCTTGCAGAATTATGTCGTTTCCCACAGTTACAGAAAACTGTGCATAGTTAAAAAGAAAATGATCCTGTAAGAAGAGTTTCCTTTTAAAAAAGTGACAGAGAGTTTTTTCTAAAAAAAAAATTACTGTATGTAACTGTGAATTTAAAACACCTCCATATTTTTCTGGTTTTCCTTTCAGGTAAACAGGGCTGATAAATGCCTCTGAGGGGACAAAAACTTTTGTAGTTGTAGTTGAAGATCTGTGTGGTCTTCAAGGACATTTCCTATGATCTGGGATGTATTTTGAGGATGTCTCAGCTGGTTCCTGCCAGAATCTGTCGTGCGGAGTGCATGCAGAATTTAGAGTTTTGTTCAGAGGTTTTCTTGCTGTCTTTGGTGGGCTTGGCATTTGCTTGAATAGTGTCCAGTATTTTGATATCATCTCAGGTTCTGGTTATAATTTGCTTCCATAACTGGGCTGCAGAACACCCTCATTTGTGCTCTGATCTCATGATCTATGTCCACAAATTCACACAACTGTACAATCCAGCATGATATTTTATTAACCTTTGTCCTTTTCCTTCCCAGATGTGCTTATGAAAAAGTATATTCCCTGAGGGGTTTCAGTGGTTGAAATCACTCTAGAGTACCACCTTTGCTTCTTCACTTTAACTGCTTTCTGCTTTGACAGATAATGTTGAAAATGTGGCATACCACTGACTTATGGACAGGCAGTACACTAAATGACTGTTGCTTCATCTTAGTGCAGGACTCAAAATGATGCAGTATGATGCACAAGGAATAACTGAGGAGGCAAAAGTGCAAGACTTCTAGGAAGAGAGCTCCACTGAAAAGAATTTCTATTATTTGTTCTAGAGTGGCAGACTGTGCCCAGCACAGATTCGTTTTGTGATCAGCTCTTATGGTATCTAAGTTGCCAGTAGAACGGCGATTTTATTAGCTCACATAATTTTTCATGTTTTGAAGAAGCTGTCCCTGGCTTTATGATTAGCACTCTTCCTGTTTCTTTGTGTCTCCTCTTATTTCATTGAGAGTGCTATGTCCTGATGAACAGAGAATCTTGGGGCCAGATCAGATGAGATGCTATGAGTTCCATATACAGAGCTCCCAGGTGTTTGTATTTCTTTTTAAAAGCAGGCACACAGGACGTGATTCAGATCAAGACCAGAACACAGGAAGGCAAGCTACATACTGAACGCCAACATCTTATCTAATAGGCTTTTACAGGCTTCATACTTTAAAAACCAAACAGACACACAGCCTAAAAACAGTCTGTGGTTTTCTCTTCCAGAGGGCCTGTGATTAACTCAGCGCGTTCTAGAATTCTTGCTTGGATCAAGACACCAATCGGTTACAAACCCTTTAGCAATATTCCTCCAATGTCAAATGGAGTAACTCTTCCCCATGCCCTGGAATAGAGTTGTTAAATCCCACATGGAGACGTGGGGCAAAGTCTGGGGAAAAACCTCAGTGGGGTATAATGCCATGAAGCCAACATCCAAAGCAGCCATTTTCTCCAGAGCAATTGAGATCTGTCATCTGGAGATCAGTGGTAATTTCTGGAGACCTTCAGGCCCCATTGAGGGCTTAGCAATCCTATCCTGGAGTGAGAAGTTTAGACTGGCAGTACCTCCTCAGTTACTCCGATTTGCTTAAAAGGATTATTTTAGCATCCCTCTTTTTACACATATACGTGTCAACAACCTTCTATCAGAATTCTGGTTTTCTCCTTCAGTCAATAAGTTCTTAGACAGTGGCCTTTCCCACAAACATCATTTACATTTTCAGGAAGGATTAAAACATTTCCTCCATAGGATTCCACACTGTTTTCCCCCCTTTGGTTTTGGGGACATTTTATTTTTCTTTCAATCCATCATTTCTGAAACTCCTTTTAGAAAAATCTTTGTTCCTGAAACATTTCTGAGCCAATTTCCCTTGCAGTGCAGTCAAACTTGAAACGTCGTAAATTTCCCAGCAAAACCTGGTGCATTTCCCAAGCTCCTGTGCTGTTGCTTATCTCCTCGCCTCATTTCAATGCATCAATGAAGCAACAAAGCTATGAAGCCAAAAAATGAAGGGGAAAAATGCCAGCTATGAAACGTTCGGAGGAGGTGAATGCAGGTAAGTGGTAAAGGTTTTTTTAAAAAAAAACATCCTTGGAACATTTTAAGCAACTTGTGTAGAAAAGGCTATATTTGCTACAAAAGTAAGCAACCCTGTGATTCCTACCCATTAGGTCACCCTTGCAAGTCTGCTGGGCATCCCTCTTTTTAGGACCTTGTCTTTGGTTAACCAAAAGAGGAGAAGGTACACCATGAAGAAAACCAAAGAGTGGGAAGTGGTAAACATTAATACTGTTCTAGGGGAAGCAATGATAATTTACAGTATTCCTGCCATAATCTCTCTCTCTCCCTCCCTCCCTCACACAATAATATTATAAGTAATATAGTGAAACAGAATTTACAATCTTTTCCTCATTATCCAGTCATCTATAACAAATTATCAGTGCCATATACTGCCACAGCCTTACTAAGAGGTAATTCGCTTGGCATGTGGAAGGATGACATAGATATCTCAGGAATGCAACTGTTAGCTTTGTCAGGCCTTACCAAGATGATACAAAAACAAATGGCAAGCTATTGAGGGCTTTCAATGATTAATTCCTAGCACCTCATTTGTCTTTTTGCCTCCTCATGAGGTAAGCAGAGGAGCATTTACATTTGGGTACCGCTCCCCCCTCTCACCCGCCCATTTATTCTGCTCCTCCAACAGCCTCGCTCATCAACTTCTTTATTCAGTTGAAGGCCAGTCAATGTGAAAAATTACGGAAAGAACAGAGATGAGCACCCAATTTGGATTATCCAAATTTTACCAGCCAAGGAAACAATGTGCAAATAATTTGATTAATTCTTCACTCCTATTGTCAACCCAAGGGATGAAGAAATTAAGTTTTGGTAGGAAATTTGGTAGGAAATTTGTGTAAGCTTTTAGACATCCTGGCAAACAACTGCACTAGGTTATAAAAGGGTTGCTGACAGGAGTGCAAGAGTGTAAGGGATGGGTTCTTAAGTCAAACTGAGTAGCAACTGGCAATGCTATAAAATGCAAAAAACAAAACAGACACCTTCTATCATGCCTCAATTGGGACTCATTTAAACCAATGTTCTATTATTATGCTAAACCACATGCTTTAAATGGGGGTGGAGGAATCCAGGCGCCACTGACAGCACAGTGAAAAATACCAGAATATTATATCTAACATCATATTTAGCTAGAGACCTAGTTTAAGAAAATCTTTACCTCCAGGGAAAACATTAAAAGCCTTAAAATATTAACAAGGTTTTAATTTCTCCACTCGAAAAGTTACCCTGTGTCACAAACCATCGCAATTTTAAATGCTAGCTAATAATTCTTTTTGATGGTAAAGATAAAGGTAGTCCCGCTGTGCAAGCATCTGGTCATTACTGGCCCATGGGGTGACATCCTGACATTTACTATTTTTACGGGATGGTTTGCCATTTCCTTCCCCAGTCATCTACACTTTACCTCCAGTAAGCTGAGTACCTGATGAGGCCCACTTAAACCATTATGGGAGCAAATCCCTCTAGCTAGCTGAACTTGGAGGTTCCCCCTGGTTTGCAGAAATCTCTCCCTTAGTGTATTGTCGAAGGCTTTCCCAGCCGGATTCAACTGGTTCTGGTGGGTTTTCCGGGCTGTGTGGCCGTGGTCTGATAGATCTTGTTTCTAACTTTTCGCCTGCATCTGTGGCTGGCATCTTCAGAGGTGTATCACAGAGAGAAGTCTGTAACAGTGCCACCGCCACAAAGCCCAGAAAACCCACCGCAACCATTCTCCCCTAGTCCCTACATGGCCCATTGAAGATTTTTTGATCTGCACATTTGGCCACACGTGGATAGCAGATATAAGAGTTAAGGCCTAAGTGAGCCCTGACAAAGGCATTTTGTTACTGATCCCAATTCTTCTTGCATTGATGGCCTCTGCTCATGCCCCATCATTCCACTAATGCTCTGCACCTGAACTATCAGAACCATACCCACTTTTCCTTTCATATTTTGGAAGGAAAGCAGCAATGTAGCACGGCCAGTTCTACTCTACACATTATGCAGAAGTGAACTCAGATTTGCCACTGAGCCTGAAGTCAGCAAGAAGCAGCTACACAATTGCAGCCGCCTGACATATACATTTTTGATATACCTGTCTACAAAACACATCACTCACATTAACATATGCATTTTAAGTGCACCTCTAAAATATTTTTTTTCTAAGTGTGCACCTAAAGACGGAATGTGTAACCTGGCTCTAGAATCGACTACAGAACAGATGGAACCTGAGTGTTTTGTAGGTTTGTCCAGACATATTTCCAGGAAGAGACAAACCATAAATTGGTTTTATGCCCAGTGCAAAGAGAGGCATTGTCTGGGGATAGTCTTTCATAAAATGTAGTCCTCAATCGTAATTTAGGATTCCTAGAAATGACTAAAAATCCAGATAAATAATACATAACTTTGACTTTGCAACTGAGTTAAATTAGGTTTGGCATGACACGGCTTCCTCCTTCAGATATCAGAAATGCTTACGGTGCTTTTCTCTTCTTACATGGAAGTGAGATAGAAAAGAAATCAGACTGACTGTCCTAGGAATATATTTGGATACAGGGATATTATTATGCACTGACACACACAAATACTGTAACCTATCTCCCCCTCCTGTTTGATATTATCCTTTGTTCCAATATCATAATCTGTTGCTACGGAAACAACCATGATGTCATACAGGGAGGATTATGGATGCCTCTAACAGGAAGGAAAGGGATAAAGTCAAAAGAAGGGAGAAAAGGTACCCAAAAACTGCTGTTAAGACCTAGACCTTCCAGTTGTGAGAAATATTTAGACGAAATCAGCTAAGGCTTTCAGTAATCAAGAGAAGAATGGGGTACATGAAAAAATGCTTCTGTGCCATGAACTTTAACTGTGTTTCAAAAATCTTCGCCACTCGGAAGTGCTTTGCAATTTTCGAGCAACCAGTTATTTTCTAAATCTTATTATGCCAGCGCACACTGCTGCCTCACTCCCCTTTCATGAGTAACCACCGTGTCATTTTTCTACGGGGACTGCATTCTTTCAGCAATGCTTGATGGCAAGAGAACGTAGGCAACATTAGATCTGGCTTTAGTCTGCATCATGGGAGCCCTGAAATAGGAAAATTATCACTAAAATTAAGCACCACTGATGGTGCCCCTTTCAGACACAGGACTGTAGTCTACGTTCATGGTATGAATTATAGGGTTTTTTTTATCTTATCCCACTTTCACTGCCTTGTTTTCTATTTTTGTAATTCCATTTTCTGAATTGTTTTAGATATTATGTTTGATAATTTTCACATGCTTTCTAAGTTTTGTAATCTTAGTGGGGTTGCCACCTCCTGTCCAGGCCCTACCCCCCCCCCCCCCCCCCCCCCCCCCCCCCCCCCCCGCACCCGGCGCTGAAAGCGCCAGGCCCGGACCGACCGCCCCCGTCGTGTGGGGGGGGGGGGGGGGGGGGGGGGGGGGGGGGGGGGGGGGGGGGGTGTGGGGGGGGGGGGGGGTGGGGGGGGATGGGGGGGTTGGGGGGGGGGGGGGGTGACCCCCCCTCCCCCCCCCCCACAGCTGGCTAGCTGTGAGACTTACCAACAGTGGGAGAGACCTATACCAGCATCTCAGAACTGACATCAATTTCAACACGCATACCAATGTTAAAAATTACTTCTACTATGTAGTAGTAGTAGAAGAAGAAGATGAGGAGGAGGAGGAGGAGGAGGAGTAGTTTGGATTTATACCCCACCTTTCTCTCCTGCATGGAGACTCGAGGCAGCTTACAAACTCCTTTCCCTTCCTCTCCCCACAACAGACACCTTGTGAGGCAGGTGGGGCTGAGAGAGTTCTGAGAGAACTGTGACTAAAGGTCACCCAGCAGGAACATAGGCATGCAGAAACACATCTGGTTCATCAGATAAGCCTCCACCAATCAGGTGGAGGAGCAGGGAATCAAAACCAGTTCTCCAGATTAGAATCCACCTGCTCTTTACCACTACACCATGCTGGCTTGCCCAAATATCAGAGTATTGCTAAATTGCTGGTGATGCAATAACATCACTTCTGGTGTCCTGGAATAGAGGTCTCTGCATGCGGACAATGATGCTGAGATGCTAGTCTAGGCTTTCTACTACCTAACAGTTGCTAAGGGCCTCTGGCCACCCTGAATGTTAGTCCTATTGCCTTGCTTATTAGATGTCACACACTATTTGGTTGCACTGTTTCACACTGTGTAATCCAAGCTGAGCATCAGTGAGAAAGATGGGCTATGAAGTGAATAAATAAAGCAAATAAACTAATAAACTTTGCAGCCAAGTATGTTTTCAAACCTGATATAATGGCAAGGAAAAAAGAGGAACTATACAAAGATCCATTCAGTATTTTCAGTTCCTTATTTTAGGGCATTGAAGGATTTTAAGCATGCATGCTTCTTCCCTCAACCACAGGGTTATTTTTTCTCTGGCACACACACATATTTCTTGTACAGAAGTGTTAAAACAATGCAAGAATAAGGCAGTTAGCACATAATCAGAAAAGTTAGCACAAGAAAATGGTACAGCAAAACACACACACACACACACACACACACACACACACATGTATTGATCCATGTAAAGGTAACATAAATGGATTTACCCCAGAAAGCACAGCAGATTTCTGAACTGTTGCCAGAATTTTCAGATTAAAATTCAGAAGGGAAAGACCATATTCAAATAAATCTCAGCCTTTGCAAATTTCAAAGTCTAGAGATTTTATTACTGAAATAATTGATTTATTGGCCAACACATGAAAAACCCCTCTTCCTATGCAGCTATCATGATGTACTGCAATGTATTGTCCGAACTAGTTCAAAGGCTTTACTTAACCAATGCTAATAAATACATACTAGGTTTTGTACAGAACGTCCTATTCTGAACACTCCTTAGACATGGGTTACAGTCACAATCTGCAGATTTCATTTGACCATGTGAGAACATGAACGAAATATCTGCCATCCTGATTTACCAACACCTAAAAACCAATCTGAAATGTTCCCAGTGTTTCATAGCTTTCCTAAATACAACTTCACTTCATGTTCCTGGGTCTTCCTAATGCTGTGAGTTCCAACAAGCATTTCCAAAAGATCTTCTTCCTCAGTTCTTCCAGCTATTTTACCTCATAATTTCTTAGAATGACGTATCAGCCAAGACTCAACAACAAAATTCGCTCTATCATCTTTGGCACTCTCTTGGACAAGCTTTCTGCCGTAACTAAGGTGCTCACCAAGTCTGGTGTCTCCTTGAATGAGTCTCACAAGAGGAGCTGAACCCAAAAGGGTTAGGTCAGAGGTCTGCAACCTGCGGCTCTCCAGATGTTCATGGACTACAAATCCCATCAGCCCCTGCCAGATCTGAAGCTAAGATCTGAAGAGAACAGACCAAGTGTAGGCATTTTATCGGAAGGCACAAACAGAAAGCCCAAACCAAAATCAAGCCAGGGACAATCTTAATCAGTGGGCAACAGGGGTAGACTCTGCCCCTAGGAAGGTGGATAGTCAGTTTGGTAGCAGAGGATGCTTACATGTGTCCCCATCTAAAGCTCAGGCAGAAACCACTTCTGCCTACCCTATATGAGGCTTATCTGGTGAACCAGATGTGTTTCTGCACTCCTATGTTCCTGCTGGATGACCTTGAGTTAGTCACAGTTCTCTCAGAACTCTCTCAGCCCCACCTGCCTCACAAGGTGTCTGTTGTGGGGAGAGGAAGGGAAAGGAGTTTCTAAGCTGCCTCGAGTCTCCGTACAGGAGAGAAAGGTGGGGCATAAATCCAAACTCCTCCTCCCCTTCTTCTTCTACTTGTCTCTTCCCCCCAAGTAATCTCACTATATATCTGAGCAAACCAAGCCAGGGTGGCGACTGTGGGGAGCATCCGAGATGTGTCCTTTCCTCTTAACCCCCACCACCCCCAGCCGAAATCAAAGGCAAAGGCTCAGGGAAAATCACTGTTCTCCACCCACTTAGACTTTTCCAGTGCACACTACATTTCTTTATTCAGTGGGCTATAGTGCTAGTTTTTTTATATATTCTGCTTTAGAACAAAAATAAAGGCACTCAACCCAAAACATATCAAAGTGTTTGCCACTCTACTAAGAAAACAAAAATATTCCAGGCAGGTTACAGCTCAACGAACTGAACAATAATAAATCTAAAGCAGCAACACCCCAAAAGAACAGCTAACACAAAGCAATAACAACCAGCAGTAAAAATAATTTTAAAAAAACAGCAGGTTCAGCAAAGCAATACATAGCATCAGCAAGCCAGAGCAAACATAAGAAACAACCGTGTCTGAAGGTACATTACAGTAAGTAACCTCTATGGGCTCTGAATGATTTGCCTCTAGTAGTCCTATCCCCCCCATACCTAAATATACAACTGAACCTTCATCAAAATTGGCCTGGTCTTCATGTAGTCCCTCTCCCATTTATTGCCATTGAGATTTTTCTTCTCTTTGTGTTCATTTTAGCACTAAATAAAATGTTGCTATGTTTTCCGGAGCAGGAAGGAGTTATTAGATTATTTTCTCTGTCTGAGAACACAATAAATGAATCCCATTTTTCTTCAGTCTATCCTTTTCCTTCCTTCCCTGCATTGATTCCACCTTATAAGAAAATGTCAGGAAAGTCCTGCTGGATCAGTCCAATGACCCCAGCATCTTATTTCCGACAGTGGCACCCAAGGTCCCTTGACAGAACACAAAAGCAACAGCTTGCCTAGCTGGATGAGAGGAGCTTTCTAAGGGTGCAGAGCTGAGCTTGTAAACGCACACGTCAGTACAGCTTCCTCCATCTTTTATCTTGAATTAAGGCACATATCTACAGTCAGTGCCGATCTTCTGGAGGGTCTGACCTCAGTTTACCCTCCAAGCATCTGGAGGACTGTCTGTCCTCCGTTTCAGTGTTGCCTATAGCAATGCTTGTACCATTTTAAAAAGCATAGTTTGTAAAGAACACTTTAAAACAAACACACAATCATTTGTTTGTAAGTTGAAAAACTGCTTTAGACAAAGGGAGGAGAGTATTTCGTAATGTCACAGATTCACAGCCAGTGTTCCCTTCCATCCAGCCAGGAGAATTTGTCCCTTCTGAGATCAGTTCTCAAAAGATGATTGTTCAGTGTGAGATCTTTTCAGGGAATTGTGCATACGACAAGTCTGCCGACCACGTGTAAATCCTCCTGATATGCATCACTGCCAAGCTGACTGAATAAGGGGCAATGATTCTGATTCTCATTGACCTTTCCACCTATTCATGAATTAATTTGCTCAGTTTAATTTTCTCTACATTTATATTTTTAATGTTTTTTAAAAATATATATATATTGTTGGTCACTTTGGGGACCCTATGTTGGATGGAAAGATGGCAGGCAACCCCATCCAAAGGGCTGGGCAGCTGGATGTGGCAATGGAGCTGCTCTACCCTACTGTTCTCAAAAGGACTTTCCAACAGTGTGGGAAGACAAAAAACACAAAAAAGTTTCCCTGTCCCTGTCTGCTTAATGGACTTACACCACCAAAAGGTGGCATAAGTCCAAAATCCTGGTGCCAGAATTGTTGAGGCAACCGCCGGGGGGAAGCCAACTAGCATCAGCTCTTCCCCTGGCCACATCTCCAGATTGCCCCTGCTGCACCAGGGGCGGCTCAGGGGTACAAGAACTCTAGCGCAGCAATCTGCACAGTGTTTGACCACCATGGCGGGTCACAACAGCCACCTGCCAACGGATCTGCCCCTTTGCTGGGGCAAGTGCCCCGGGGAGGGCAAATCCATCAGCGCAGCCCCACGCTGCCTCCAGTGGCAGATCCCCCCCCCCCATTTGGATGGGGCTCTTAAATATGTTTGAAATAGATATATAAAAATTCGGGTTGTTGCCTTTGGGCTTCAAAATTTACGGAGATTTGGGAATGGAGCCTTGGGAAGGTGGAGAGGGGAGGAGTGGAGGAGTATAATGCCATAGAGTTCCTCCTTGCCATTTTCTCCAGGGGACCTGATCTCTGTCATCTGGAGGTCAGTTGTAATTCTGAGAGATCTCCTGGCCCCACCCTGAGGTCAGCAACCCTATATACCATGCATATACCTCTCTGTTAAACAGGAACTGACTTGTGTGTACATGGTAAAAATGAGCACTACCCCTGTTCACCTAATATTGTGACTGTATGTATTGGAAAGACCGTGCGTACCGCACACTCCCGTTATGCACAGTTGTCAAGTTTCCAGTATATACAACTGCAATGTCTAAAAAGGGCTATGGTGTTTAAACTTTCCAGAGATGAGTAGTTCTGTTTGTGTAAAGACCTTCTTACAGCAAAAATGTCCAATCTTTTTAGGCACTGTTCTTTTATTGTTGGTCCTTGTACTTGACTATTTTTAGTACTCTTTTTTTGTTCCGTTGTAATTATGTATGATGATGTTATTTTTCTTCTTCAACTTTTGTTACTGTTGTTTTGCAGATTACAAAGGTTTTTCTCAAGGTTTTTTAAATACCATTAATTGCCATTATGGTACTAAAGGGTTTTAAGATAAAGATAATTTGGATTTTCCAGTGGCTGACACTATTTTTGAGAACCACACTGCAATCCTATCCCTGCCAAAATAGTTTAATGCTTCTTTCAGGATATGAATGATTCCAATGAATTTTATACTTATCTGCCCCACAATACAAGAAGTCTTTTTTTAAAAAAAAAACCAGATGCAATAAAAATGTAAACATACAGATGTGCGTCAATCCTTTATTCGATGCGGATATTGGCAAAGATCGGCCAAACTGGTTGATGCTCACATGTGAGCCACAATGTTCAGAAAACTGACTGCAGGAAATTTCCACAGTCAATGATTCTTTCCAGAGACTCCCTCACTTTCACTGGTTCAATACAAATTGAATCGCAGTTGTGTGATTTAGCAAAGGGAAATAATATGTGGAGCAATGTGGGGGATGCCCCAAAGGTTTCACCCTTGCCATTCGTTTTTAGCACTTCTTTTTTTAGGATCAGCTAATACAGCACATGGCTGTGTCCAAATTTCTAAGTTCGACAGAATGCTTCATCAGATTAGATGCTAAGGTGGGAGCAAGAGAAGTCGTTGAACACGAAAGGGTGGCTGCCTCTGCATCTTGGAACTGTCTGGAGGCAGAACAGGGGAGATGTTTTTACAACTAATTAGGGTAAGCTGCATTACATACAAGTTTTTCTCCCTTTGAAAATCTAAACACCAGATCTGCAGTGCTAATGAGGACACATACAGTATTTACTCCAATGCATGACTTTCCCCCCTCGGGTATCCCATCAAAAGGGGGGGGGGGAGTCATTGTGTGTTCGCACACATGTTACAGTTATGTCCACTAAAATAATGGGGGGTATAATAGCATTTTTTAGAGTGGCTGCGTTCAGAGGCGTTCCTCCCATTGGGAAAAGTGGGCAGTTGCCCTGGGCGCAGCCCTGTGGGGGGCGCAAAAACTGCAGGTTTGTGGGATTTTTTGTATTTTCAGTGTTTTTCCATTTTTGGCTGCAGAGGGCGCAGTTTTTAGGCTAGCACAGTGGTGGCGAACCTTTGGCACTCCAGATGTTATGGACTACAATTCCCATCAGCCCCTGCCAGCATAGCCAATTGACCATGCTGGCAGGGGCTGATGGGAATTGTAGTCCATAATATCTGGAGTGCCAAAGGTTCGCCACCACTGGGCTAGCAGCACCAAAATTTCAGGGATGTTTCGGGAGACTCTCCTGATGCTATTACCCAGGTTTGGTGAGGTTTGGTTCTGGGAGTCCAAAGTTATGGACTCCCAAAGGGGGTGCCCCATCCCCCATTGTTTCCAATGGGAGCTAATAGGAGATAAGGCTACACCTTTGAGGGTCACAATAACTTTGGACCTCCTGAACCAAACTTCACCAAACCTGGGAGGTATAATCAGGGGAATCTTTTACTGATACCACCCAGGTTTTGTGAAGTTTGGTCCAGGGGTTCCAAAGCTATGGACTCCCAAAGGGGGTGCCCCATCATCCATTGTTTCCAATGGGAGCTAACAGAAGATGGGGGCTACACCTTTGAGGGTCCATAACTTTGGACCCCCTGAACCAAACTTCACCAAACCTGGGTGGTATCATTAGCAGAGTCTCCTAAAGATACCCTGAAAGTTTGGTGCTGCTAGCTTAACAACTGCACCCCTGACAGCAGGCACCTCCCAAATTTTCCCAGATTTTCCTTTTAAATCCCCCCGCCTTTGACATGGATTTAAAGGGAGAATCTGAGGTCCCCAGTTTAAACATTGAAAGTGATGCTGTTTCAGGGTGGGGGAGAATCAACCCCAAAATAGCATCACTTTCAATGTTGTTTAAACTGGGAACCCCAGATTCTCCCTTTAAGGTGGATTTAAGAGGAGAAGCTGAGCTCCCTAGTTTAAACACTCATTGAAAATGATGCTGTTTGGGGGTGGATTCCAGCATCACTTGTTTAAACTAGGGAGCCCAGATTCTCCTTTGAAACAATGAAAGTGATGCTGTTTCCCCCAATCGGGGGGACTGGATACAACACCATAAATGTTTTCATAGCAGTAATAAAACATTTTGAAAGCATTTTGAAAATGTTTTCAAAAAATATTTCTGCTGTGTGGCATGGCTTATTGCTGTGTTCAGATTTGTGAGTTGGGGCATGTTCTATAATGTGACTTTCAAACAACCTGGTGTAAAAATCATTGCTTGGTCACAGTGGGGGAGGGTGGCTGCCCATGGGGGCGCCAAACTCCAGCTTGCCTAGATACGCCACTGGGCGTAGCTACAAGGGGGAGGGTGGACGTTGCATTGGGCACGCGCCTGGGGGGGCATCAAACTCAGGTTTTGCCCAGGGCTCCAGTTTGCCTAGTTACGCCACTGGCTGCATTACATTCAGGGTCACCTTCCTTTTGTGTTAATATGGTAGATTCCTTGTAAGTCAGAAAAAGTATGTAAGTTCTTTGGCAGAAATGGAGATGAATTTAGATTGTATAGCAGAGAAGAAGGCCATAGGCCCCTTCCGCACATGCAGAATAATGCACTTTCAATCCACTTTGAAGCTGGATTTTACTGTGCAGAATAGCAACATCCACTTTCAAACAATTGTGAAAGTGGATTGAATGTGCATTCTTCTGCATGTGTGGAAGGGGCCACAGATGCCAAATGATCTAGTGGCTAAAGGGTGGATATTTCCCCTCCCAGTGTACAGATTCAAATGAACATCCTACTTGGATCTACTCAAACTCCTATTCAGATCTATTCAATAAAGCTTCAACTGCCCATTTCCACACATTAAGCTTCTGTTAAAAGGTCAGGACAGTTATTTTCCCATCAAGGCAGTTAACAGTCTTGACTTTGACTCCTTCCCCCCCAATCCCCATTACTTTCTTATTTCTCCATTATGCAGATCAAACCCATGAGCATTTTCTTTTTACATCATTTCCTGTTCCCTTGCATTGAATTGTTCTCATAGACTGTGTGCATTTTCACTGTTATTTATCCATCAGTGAATCTGCATTATATATGCATTACACACATATGTGTTTATATGTGAATATTATGTTAGTTACATGTGGAACAATAGATAAAAAGAATCAAAATGCAGAAGATTCACTCCTTCCTTGCTCAATGGAATTCACCAAGAGGTGAGCACAGGATTACAGGCTCCACTGTCTCACAGGGCAATCCTATACATGATTTCTCAGACATAAAGTCCCACTACATTCAACTGGGCATATCTCCACATAAGTGTGTATGGGCTAACAACCACAGGCTAAGGAACACAATTAAGCATGAGCGGATTGTATCGTAAGGCTTTTCCCTTCTGCTGAGCCACCTGTGCTAAATTTTCTTTGATTCCCCCAAAATGCCCTTTCAGATCCCCTGAAGGAACCCTGATTGTTCATGAGGGTCCCCTCACCCTCCCATGAGTAGGATTTTATTGAGCACATCATGATAAATAGGGAACAGAGTTCCATTATGTGATACAAAAGGTTTAGGATCCACGCCTGTTAGAGGGGCCAGGCCACAGTATCTTTCAGCAGGGGATAGGGATGCCAGATCAAGGTTGGGAAACTCTTGCAGATTTGGGGATATAGCCTGGGGAGGACAGGAAACTCATTGGGGTACAATGCCAGAGTTCAACTGCCAAAGCAGTCATTTTCTCCAGAGAAATGATCTCTGTAGTCTGGAGATAAGCTGTAAGAGCCAGTGTGATGTAGTGGTTAAGAGCAAGTGGATTCTAATCTGGAGAACTGGGTTTGATTCCCCACTTCTCCACCTGAGTGGCAGAGGTTTATCTGGTGAACCAGATGTGTTTCTGCACTCCTGCTGGGTGACCTGCTGAGAACTCTCTCAGCCCTACCTACCTCATAAAGGTGTCTGTTGTGGGGAGAGAAAGGGAAAGGAGCTTGTAAGCCACCTTGAGTCGCCTTACAGGAGAGAAAGGTAGGGTATAATTCAAACTCTTCTTCGCCTTTAATTCTGGAGGATATTCTAGTGGATAACCTCCCACCTGGAGGTTGGCATCCCTAACTCCTACATTTCCATGTTTGCATAGTATTAAATCAGAAACAATCAGGTTATTCCTGTCATCTGGCTGCCTCCTTCCTTCATTAACTACTGTTTACATGCTATCCTAAGTTTTCAGAAGGTTGGAGTACTAACCTCTTAATTATAATGCTAAGTCTTTTCAATTAGATTTGTGTGTGTGTGTGTGTGTGTGTGTGTGTGTGTGTGTGTGTGTGTGCGTGCGCACATGTATATCAGCAGTAATACTTAGAAAGGAGTTACTTATAATCTAGGCAGGAACTGCCTCCATCTAATTACTGAGCAAAATGAAAGGTTGGCTATTACAATTTGGGAAGAGATAGGCCCCTTCTGCACACACAAAATAATGCGTTTTCAAACCACTTTCACAACTGTTTGCAAGTGGATCTTGCTATTCCGCACAGCTTCAAAGAGCACCGAAAGCAGTTTGAAAGTACATTATTCTGCATGTGCGGAAGGAGCCGAAGTGACTTCTCGCTGTTGTCTGTGCACCAAGATTTTGATGGAAAAGATACCCTTTCCCCAAAGCACCTTCACGTTCTGCCTCTCTGAAGTTACAGGCTTGTAAACACAGCAAGCCAGTTGGTCAATGCAGCAACTATCACATAATCTCTAGTAAAGTGCTTATTTACAAGGTAACAGAAACGTCTGCATGCCTGTTTTACCAGCAGCCACCTGAATATTTCTAGAGGATCAGTTGTGTTGCATGACAAACAAACAAGAGTCTTGTGGCTTCAAGACCCCTCCCCACTTCCAGAAACCTAACAAATTTGCATTGTAGCACATGCCTTCATGGACTAGTGCCCACTTCATCAGATGCATGAGCTGAATCCTCAGCTGGCAAATATACATACAGTAAGTTAAGAACAAATCTAGCCAGCTTGGTCAATAAAACTTGAAATATAATAGGAAGCACAAAGTGAGACTTAATTACATGCATTTTAAATAGGGTTGCCAACTCTGGTTTGGGAAACTCCCAAAGATTTGGGGGTAGAAGAAAAGGAGCAGTTTGGATTTATACCCCAATTGTCTCAACTAGAAGGAGTCTCAAAACGGCTTACAAACTCCTTCCTTTCCTCACCCCACAACACACACCTTGTGAGGCCGAGAGAGTTTGGAGAGAACTGTGACTACCCCAAGGTCACTCATCAGACTTCAGGTGTAAGAGTGGGGAAAAAACCTGGTTCACCTGATTAGAGTCCACCACTCATGTGGAGGAGTAGGGGATCAAACCCAGTTCTCCAGATTAGGGTCCAGTGCTTGTAACCACTACACTGTGCTAGATAGTGTCTAAATGGAGGGAGCTCAGTGGGAATGTGATGTCACTCTATGACTTCCACTTCACCTAGACTTTCTGGTTTACCATAGCTATGGAGGTGAACTTTATCATGTAGCATGGCACAGAATTTGTGCTCTAAATCCACCGTTTCCTCCAGGGGAAATGATCTCTTAGTCTGAAGATCCAATGTAATTCTGGGAGAACTTTGTTCTCCACCTGGACATTGGCAAACTTAACTGCAGATGTTATCAAAAAAGAAAAGTACACGGATTATTTATGAAAGCAGTAATCAGCAATTTTCTTCATTATGCTTAGTTGATGAACCCCAGTCAAGGCCAAGGAATCCAAGTTCCCTGTTAAAACTTTGGGGGGGGGGGGGGCAGGGAGAGGAAAATACATGTTTCAGGATCAGTATAATCTGTCTGTACTTACAAGAACTAGCATGGTGTAATAGTTAGAATATTAGACTAGTATTTGGGGGAATCAAATTCAAATCTCCACTCTACTAAGAAACTCACTCTCCCTCAGTCTAATGTACCTTATAGGTTTGTTCCTGTGAGGGTAACATGGAGGATGGGAGAACAATGTAAGCCTGTAAACTCACGTGTAAACTCACGAATACTCCTGGCACAATGTTCCTGCCTCTTGACCTTGCCTTCCTTTTGCTAGCTGGCCAAGCCAGCATTGTCTTGCCTGACTGAGTTGCTACCAAAAGACTTTCCTCACAGCAGGTTTCATTGCTCCATGTCTTGAAAACACGCTGAACTGGATTCCTCCCTGCTTACTGAGAGACTGTGAACTGCAGTCTAATCAGCAAAAAAATAGAATACCTGTTAGCTAGCAAAAACCATGCGCTCGCTCCAGTTGTGGTTACTTTTGCTTTTCATTTGTGGCTTCGTATTATTATGTTTCTCCTGTCTGTAGATTGTAATCTGGACACCTGTGTGGATGAGTTCTGTTTCTGAATATAGGCTGGATTCCCGATGTATAGTTTTATAGGAGGCATTGTCTGTGTATATAGGATGGCTTTGATCCTTCTGTTTGCAATCAGGGTAGTTTAATTCCCTGCTCTCTTGTTATATTGATTTTGGTCTTTGTTGTTATTTTAAGTTCTTTCTTTCTCTCTCTCTTTCTCTCTCTCCCCATTGTTGTAACCACTGGCCAAAACAAATAACTTCCAACTGAACAGAAATGCTTTCACATCTCCTAAAGGGAGATTCTGTCCACTGCTCATTTGAGATGCTGATTTCTTTAATGTTTGCAAACCAAGAGTTGGTGGGGTGTTTTCTTTTAGTTATGAGAGGGAAACTGTAACAATTCTGGATTCACATTCTGGCTCAGCTGTGAATTTCCCTGGTCCTTCTGTCTGTTATTCATTTGTACTGTGGAGATCTATTTACCTCCAGGCCCACAGCACCAGGGTCAGGATCAAGGGTTGGTATGGCTAGGACTCAGGAGGGAGTGACGACTTTATACTCAGATGTTAGGATTACTACTCCCATCAGCCCCTGCCAGCATGGCCAATTGGCAGGGGTTGATGGGAATTGTAGTCCATAACATCTGGAGTGCCAAAGGTTCGCCACCACGGGGCTAGGTACCTCCTAAAGTTCACCTACTATATTCTAATGAGAAAAAAGCGCTCAGCAACAGCAGTGGAACTACTACACAAGACAACATCATTTCATTGCCTTCTACAGGTTTTCCTCCCAAAGTGCCCATTGTACATGCAGATCCATGTTCTGGAGCAATGAATATGGGAGGGCTCCCTTTAGGATATTCTGGCATTATGACACTCTACTCCTTCCAGTGTATCTGTAATAGGGAAAAGGAGGACAGCCACAGCTGGAGGGAAAAGGTGCCATGACTAGAGTGAAGTGTGTGTGTGTGTGTGTGTGGGGGGGGGTTACAGAGAGAGAGAGAGAGAACAGAGCCACAATTTTGGAGGGAAGTTAGTTGAAGTTGAGGAGAATGAAGCTGCAATTAAGGGCCCCAAAGACAATCTGTGCCAAAGGCCTCATAAAAACCTGCAGCACTGCACTTTTAGACTAAGGAACACAGCTGCTTTTCTCACCAAGGAAACTGTCAGGGACATTCTCCACAAAAGCACTGGTGAGACTAGAACACCCGGAATTAGAACGCCGGCTAAGGAAGCCACAGGGAAACTCAGAATCCATTGAATGGATTCCCTCCAATATCTTCCAATCCACTGTTTGTGGTGACCAGTAGAAATCGGCAGAAAACAAAATAAAGCAATTCCTTTTTTCCCAGAAGATAATGGTTAATTTAGAACCATTTAAGAGGAAAGCTAACTATGGTGGATTCCACACAGGGCAAGTATGAGGGGTGTAAGCGCAATAAAACCCGGGGGTTGGGGGGGGGCTTTGCATAGGTCCTGTTCCCAAAAAAGTTTGCCCCATTTTATTTCCCTCAACCCAGGATTCCAAAATCCCTAAACCAGCGATTCTCCCGCACAAACGGCCAATCAGGAGACGCTTTCCCTTCCTTCCATTACGCCGTCCACAGTCAGGAAAATCTGCCTGCTACAGCAATACATTCATTATTGCCCTGCTGTTGCAGATGCAGCCAATTGTGTTGTAGAATGATTGGCATGGCTGCACGGGTTCATTTCTGTATGCCTGCACAGCTACGCATGTGTTGCAAGAAATAAAAAGAGAGAACCATCTCCGTGCGAAGACACAAAAGCAACCCAAATTGTTTCCATGGGTTCCAATCGCTGCCTGCATAGCATGCATGTGAACGAGAAAAAGGAAAATGGGTTCTGTAACAATGACTGCAATCCATTATACATTTGCTGTGCGGAATCCACATGCGATATGTCTCCAACACTCTCCACCCCATCTGTAACACCAACTTTGGAGGAACCGGCCGCTGATGGTGCCCCCTCCCCCCCTTTCATGGCCCTCTACCTCATGGCCCTCTACATCTGGGACCTGCCATTCCTCCCTCTTGGGGAGAGGATTTTGAATATGGAGCTGCGGGACACAATTTATATTTATTATTGTATTTTTATTGTATTATATTTATAAGATTTAGCTTTTACCGTTTTATCGCTGCTTTTAAAGATTTAGCCATTTTATGTTATATTATGTTTACTGTTGTACACCGCCCGGAGCCCCTCGGAGATTGGGCGGTATAAAAATCTAATAAATAAATAAATAAATAAAACTTTTGTTACAGAGCTATAAGGAATACAGAGACAGTGAAATGGGTGGAGGAAGGTAACCCAAACATATCACCAGAAGTACAGAGAAGGGAGTGTACGAAGCAGGGGCTCAACAGGAATGGTCAAGCTATAGTTTGGCTATTTCATGAGACCTAAGCCAGTGTCACAACTAAGACCACCCAGTTAAGAAGTGGGTTTTTCCTACTGTTTCTAAGTAATGGATTATACTTGCTTGTTGTTTCTGATTGTGAACTTGAGTTTGTCCTTATGCCAATGCCTGGCTTAGATTTCGACCTTGAAACCTCAAAAATGTAGGCCTCAGAACCTGAACACTATTCCTTAACAGGTTAAAGCCCAAAACTCACACAACATTATTATATGAAGCGACACACATTGGTCCTACTGTGCCTTGAGAGTGGAATCACTCCTGTTCCACATGCCAACAGTGTCAGAGACGCTGTGTACAATTTACAGAAATTACAGATATTAATTCCACAAGCCACCCACATATAAAACTACCACCTACTGCTGCTAAAAATATTCTGCAAATTGCTATAAAAGTTGTCAAGGAGAAGCAGTAAGCAAAGCAAAGGGAAAAAAATGAAAGAGATGACAAAACGAAAACACTGCATGATGATCTGTCGCTAATATTGCCAACACTGATTAAAGCACACGAACATCTCTGACACACCCCCGGGGCCTCCAATCGAAGCGGTGCTGCTCGGTTTGATCATCCAGCAAAGTACAGCTGATACTTGCCCTGAGATAAAAGCCTACCAGAAACCTGAAAGGCAACTCAAAGCGCAGTCCTAAGGCAAGTCACACCCTACCAAGTCCACCCAAGTCAATGGACTTAGAAGGATGCAGATTTATTTAGGACTGCAATGTTAAGCAGAATTACTTTATTGGCTTAGACTGAAAAGTCTCCGCTTATACAGGATCACAAGCAGTGCTCGCAGATTTCCCTCGGTCTATAATTTACTATTCTGAATTGAAAATCTCCTCTAGAAGAGTTTCCTCCTGGGATAACTTTTGTGTACTAAAACACAAAATAGGCACAAAATAGAATGATGAACTCAGTCTGTTTACTTTGGTAATAAAAAAAAAGTGTCCCTAGACAACACAGGCTTCATTCAGATCTCTTTTAACCAACACTTTTACCCAATGTTGTGCACAAACCCAATTTGCAGCAGGACTTGTATCCGCACAACTCATACTTCCCCATCTGCTGAGAATCCCAGCTACAAACAAACCCCATGAGGCAGGTTAGGCCAAGAGTGAGAGCCAAATTATACGTTGCCTTTTTTCATGCGTTTCCAAGCATCATCACGTGTTCCCAAGGTTGCCATCCAGGGGTTGGGAAACATCTGGAGATTTGGGGAGTGGAGCCTGGAGAGGGCAGGCTTTGGAGAAGG
The DNA here is from genome assembly GCF_021028975.2 of Sphaerodactylus townsendi. Lineage (NCBI taxonomy): Eukaryota > Metazoa > Chordata > Lepidosauria > Squamata > Sphaerodactylidae > Sphaerodactylus > Sphaerodactylus townsendi. Next base: position 31,035,037 of record NC_059430.1, read on the forward strand.
AGCTTCAGCAAGGTATAACTCCATACAGTTCTTTTGAGCTCTCTCAGCCCCACCTACCTCACTGGGTGTTTGTTGTGAAGGGGGAAGGGAAAGGAATTTGTAAGCCCCTTGGAGTCTTCTTAGAGGAGAGAAAGAGGGGGGGGATATAAATCCAACTCCTCTTCTTCTCTTCTATACCATCCACCTTCCAAAGCAGCTATTTTCTCCAGAGCTCATTCCACACATGCAGAATAATGCACTTTCAAACTGCTTTCAGTGCTCTGTAAAGCTGTGCGGAATAGCAAAATCCACTTGCAAACAGTTGTGAAAGTGGTTTGAAAATGCATTATTTTGTGTGTGCGAAAGGGGCCCAGGGAAACTGATCTCCGGAGACCAGGTGTAATTCCAAGATATCTCCAACCACCACCTGGAGGCTGGCAACTCTACATGTTCCCCACAGCCACACATCAGCTGGAGGGGGAGGACAGGCTCCTGCGCTCCCAATCGCAGCAGTTTTTTTAACATAAAAATTGGCTAGGGAGAATTATTTTGCTGCTCCATGTGGAGTATTTGTGCTCACAGAGAAGCAAACACAGCAAAATCACTCTCTCTCAGAATGGTTTTTGCGTGAGAAAACTGCTTGTGGGGAGGCAGGGGCCCTTCTCCCCCCCTCCCACACACAGCTGCTGTGTGGCGTTGTGAACCAGATGAATATCCAGAAGAAAAGGTAATGTTCAGTTTGGCTCTAAGTGGGTAGCCCAAGGTTTATTTTTTAACTTAAACTTTATTTTAGATTTTTATCCCACCCTACCCTGACCAAGTCAGGCTACGGGCAGCAAACAACACAACAGCCACAATATAACTCTGTCAGTTTCCGCACGGCCTTTATATGGCGCCCTGGGGACGGGAAAAACGCCGTCCCCAGGGAGCCATTCGCACAGGCGGCGCTGCTGCAACGCAGCAGCGCCGACCTGACTGCACTCCCCCTCCCCCAGGGCGGTGTCAGGCCACCCTAAAAAACAACCCTTTAAAGGATTGTTTTTGCCGCAACATAGCTGCAGTTTCGGGCGGCTGTGCGCTTAACCGGGCACACCACAGGGAACGACGCTTGTTTCCTTCCTGTCCCCATTTCACGAATTGTCCCCGTCCAGTCGAGCCTGCATGCTGAAGCCTTCTGCAGCCCCTCCCTTCACTGTCCTCCCCGGACCCTTCTGGAGGTCGGAGGGCAGCGTGGGCGGGGCTTCAGAGGCCAGCAGCCCGACGACGGGGACAAGGTGAGTGGGACGGGGAAGGGGGCAGAGGCGGCTCCATGCGGAGCCGCCTGTCCTCTGCCGGCCTCCCCTGAGGCCGCACGCACGCTTGCGTGCGAATGGCCTCCGCCCCCACGCCAGCAGAATTCTTGCCGGCGTGGGGGCGCCTCGGGGGCCGTGCGGAAACGGCCACAGTCAATAAAACCAAATAGTTTCTACTATAGTTAAAACACAACCATATAATATTACAATTTGACTGAAAACTGGCACAGTGGGGTATTAAGACTCTTAAAATTTCCCAGTGGTTCAGGCAAAGCAAAAAAAGTTATCCCTACAGGGACCATTTTCCAATAAACTACTTACCCCAAACTCCTCCCCCCACATCTTAAAACTTGTCTACCGCTCATCAATAGGAAAAAACAGGGGAGGGGGAACAGCAGAGAAGGGAAAAGGACATGGAATGTGATAAGAGAAAGAAAGGGAAAAGGGAGAGGGACAGAAAGGAGAGGGACAGAAAAGAAAGGGGGAAGAGGAATAAAGGAAAGAGGGGGAAGGGAAGGGGGTAGAGAGGAAACCAGGTTAGATGTCAAGATCATAGCTGCCTCAACCATGGACCTGGCAGAACTTATCTGTTTTCAGGACCCTGCAGAACTGTCCTAAATCCCGCAGGGTCCTAATGGCAGATGGTAGAGAGTCTTACCAGGCTAGCTGATTATCCTTCGGGCCAGGGACTTCCCAGAGATTGCTGCTTGAGGAGCATATTGTCTTCTGGGGGTGATAATGGGAGATGCAATTAGCTAGTGAGACTCATGGCTGAGGTAGGATTTGAACATGGGGATCTCTAGTATTGCCTTAACACTTTAACCACTGTACCACACAGGCTTCCTGTTTTCACTAAGTGCCTGTAATTTACTACCAAATTTCCCAGTGTTTAAAAATAACTGGTCCTCTGTCTAACAAAAATGTTCCTAATCTGTATGAATACTGTCTATATTCATACTGCACACAGAAAGCAAAGCATCTATGTTTTAAATCAGCCATCCCTTGCCGGCTGTATTAATTGGGTCATTCTGTTATGGTTGATGTCCATCAAAATAGCTTCACTGAAAGCTGGCTTATTGATTTTTAGAGGGCTGCTATAAAATCATATTGGATTTTGCCCTACTGTTGCTTATATCAAGCCAAATATGTGTCCGACTCTTGATTAAGAATAAGGTAACTAAAAACTAAATCATGCCTCATGAGTTTTGATTTGCCATAGAGTTTTGGGCAAATCCTAGAGTGCTGCTCCAGTTTTTCGCAGGAAGTGATGTCATTTGTTGGCACAATTCTGGCATGCACACATGCCCATTTCCTCCCTGCTGGCCTGTGAAGCATCTCCTACTATAGCAGAAATCTTGACTTCCCTACTTCATGATTTGCTTTGCTGTGTCTGTTTGATATCTTTCCACTGATCTTACCCTAGTGAAAGGACTTCCTGTTATGGCTAGCTCCATAGGGCAGCAAAATTAGGCATTTGCCATGCCCCCCAAGAATCAAAGGATCCATCAACTCTAATAACAAGATACTATTATAATTTTGCCTTGGATACCCCAGCAGGGGCGTACCAACTTAAAACAGCACCCGGGGCTCACCCTGCCTGGCGCTGCTCCCTCCTCACAGTTCCCCTTTGGGACAGAGGCAAAGTTGAATGCTGGCAAGTAGGTCTGGTCCTGACCCACGCTCCCATATGGAGACTGGGATTGGGGCCAGCTGGTCTCACCCCGAGACTGGAGCGGCAAGGGCCAGTTTGAGTCTGGCTCTAGCCACATTTGGGTCCAACTTTAAACTGCAGGCTTCAGACTGACCTCAGAGCCTGTCCCCCCTAGCTTTATACGGTTGGCTCTGCCCCCAAGCTCCACATTGGATTGGAGGTGAAGCAAGCCCAGCTGGCCCCAGACCTAATTTCCATGTGGGGCAGCCTGAAATACAGTCCCAGAAAGTGGCACCTGGGGATAGAGCCTCCTCATGCCCCCCTAGGTACGTCACTGTACCCCAAAAAGTTGAGGCTGCTGAGAATTAGCCATTTGCACCTACTTTCTGTGCTCTGCTGTCAATGCCTTGCTGGAAATCCACTTACCCTGCAAATGGAATTACTTTCAACTCATTGATAACACTTCTAGTCAGCATGGAGTACCAGCCCTCTGTACCACTCCTGCAGCATATCTAGTTATCATGAGAGAATTACATTGTTTATGGTCAACAATTTACTTCTCTGCCAGTACAAGGCTTTTTTGCATGGCAAGATTGATGCAATGGAGACATAATATAGCAGCAGGGTTGCTAGGTCTCCTGCTAATTGTCCCTGTTGCCCGAGTGGCATTGGGAGAAAGATAAAAATAAAACCAAGTGTCAGTCTCAGTCTACACTAACACATCACTTCCAGATACAACCTGGAAGTGACAATAGATAGCTCTGGAACCTGCCAGAAACTCTATGGCAGGGCTCTGTCCCACTTTGCATACAGGAATATTGTTGGGAAAAGAGAAAACATCTCCCATATGGCTTTCACTGATCATTGGGTTATTAACATGTCCAATTAACGGCATTGGCATCTTACTGTAGGAACATTGGTCCTAGAACGATCCTGCTACACAGCAGAAAATAGCATTGATCCAACACATCAGTGATCTAGCAGTAGCTGATGCTTTGGGAAGCTAAAATTGAGAATGGGGGAAATCTTGTTACAGAAAAATAACTCAACACCAGCCAGCCTTGGAATAATTAGAACATCACATCCTATAAGCACGTTCCTGCAGACTCGCTCGACTTCAACACCTTGTCACTCTGGCCATTTAAACAATACTTCAATCGTTCATCCCAGTTCTGTGCCTCTGACATCACGCCCATTGCTTTGGATCATATACTAAACACAGAAACTGGTATATGGCGCTCTGAGGATTTCAGCTGTCGTTTCAAATCAGCACATTTCTCTCCTGCACGGTTACAACAATGCTCGGAGAGATTAGGACTTCAGTTCTCAAACCCTTTCAAGTGAGAACCATTTCGGATTTCGCTCTGCCTTTTCAAGCCCACCAAGGCAAAGCTATTAGGCTGCTGGCCCTACAGGCCTAGAGAGAGCGGACCCAGGGGTGCCAACCTCCAGGTGGGACCTGGAAATCTTTCAGAATTACATCTGATCTCCAGATTACAGAGACAATAGCTACTTTGGAGGGTGGACTCTATGGCATCATAGCCCACTAAGGTCCTTCTCCCACCACCACCACCCAAGCCCTGCCCCCCGCAGGCTCCACCCCCAATCTCCAGGAATTTCTCATCCTGAAATTTGCAACCCTGTTATCACCACCTGCCCCATGTGAGGCTGGCAGTCAGTGGAGCCTATGCGGATGACAGCAAACGTAGGTAGAAGCGAGGGAGGACGAGAAAATTAGGCAAGTTCCACTCTCTTTTTTCCCCATTGCCCTCCATGGTTTCCTATCTCAGATCAGGAGCTTAAACCTCAAGACCCGGCTGCAAGAGAGCTGTGACTCCCTTTTGGATCATGACCCACAGCTTGAGAACTATGGAAAGCTACTGCATCAAGGGACTACCTGGCCAATCTAATCCCACAGGGGTCATGTGGCAGAGCATGAGAGAATAGGAGGACTTTTCAGTGTCCTGCGGCAGGTGGTTAAAGATGTGAGCCAAAAGCCCCCAGTTCAAATCTCATGTTAGCCATGAATACAGGCCATGCTCTCTCAGGCCCCTTCTCCTTATATGGAGAAAATAACTGTTGTTTACCTTATAGTTCGGCTGTAAGGGAAACTGAGATATACACATGAAGCACACCAAGTGTTCAGAGCTCTCCAAAATCTGAGCAACAAAATTAATTCTGTGCAGCCCATGTACATTTTCCTGATGTTTCAACCATGAACAGAAAGAGTTTGCCAGTAACAGTTAGGCTTGAATATTTGCTGACTTAGTTCACATCCAGCTCATGGGACTCAAAGAGATTGTGAAGGTGCAGAACACAGGTAAAATGTTCTCTCCGAAGTCAGTCAGTCGCAAAGAGGAGACGAGCTGCAAACAATTCCAAGCTTTACTCAGGCTGGTCAAAAGAATAACCGAGATGACTGTGAATCTCGGGGATACCAACTCTTCCCCAGGAAATGAGGCTGTTTAGTTCCTGAGCTGGTCAAAAGCTGCCAGAAGATGCAATGACCAAGCAGCTACTGTGCAGGTGCAAAGCTGATTGACAGGGTCCTGTGCTCATAACAAACTTCACTAGGGAACATCAAAATGATCTGAACAGGATCTCACCTCCTATGTAATTGAGGGAGCTCAGAAAAGTATGTTCTTCTAACAAGAACGTTCCCTGTAAAGTTCTCGGCGCACTTGGCCATCAAATAATCCCTGTTAACAATGGAGCCATGATTCATAACTGACCTTACAACCTTACATATTCATATATTCAGGGAAACTAATCCTTGCACTCCTTTGCAGACAATCTTGACCAGTAGAATTTTCCTCTGAATCCTTCCCCAAAGCAACGTTGTGTCCTGGGGCTTCCCATGTTTAACAATGAATAAATAATAAATGCTTTAAATAAAATAAATATTATTGTGCTTAATGACAATTAAACAAATTCAAGACACAACAGGCAGCTGAATTCTGAGGTGGCAATAATTTACACTGGTTGCTTCCAGGAGCCAATTCACACAATATGTTTTTTAGTGTACGCCTTTAATTGTACATGAAAAAAACCCCCATGATCTGAACTCATTTGTATAATGCTATAGACAGCAAGAAGCCAGGATCAACTCCAGGTCCCTGTTGTGTGTACACTTGGCAGCAAACCCAATGGACTTACTTCTGTCCTGTGGGTAAAGAACTGCAACAATTAATGCAATGGGCAGACTCTCTTTTTAAGAGAGATAGGACAGGGAAATGGCAAACATCCTGGCATCCTTGGGAAGGAAGACAGTCTAGGAATAAGGCAGGGAGGAAATGATAGAGCAGAACTAAGATACATGGCCCCATATCCAGGGAAGGTTAGTCATGCCTACATCCTATTGAAGCCAACAGAACAAGTAAATGCTTGGAGAGCTTAGGACGACAGTTCTCAAACCTTTTCAAGGGATTTTGCGCAAAGTTACTTCAGTCCAAGCTGCTGTACATAAGACTGCTCTGTGGGTGAGTTACAGCTGACCTGTATCAGCAAGTTCTGTGACTTAAATATGACAAAGGGATGGTTCACATATTCCTGTACTCCACTCTGTTTTCTGCACTATTGTACACCCAGGCCTTGTTCGTATACTCATGTTTATCCCTCAGTGGATGCAATACCAAGCAATGAATTCAGTGTTTGACAATGAAACCCGAAGCAGAATTTATACCTATCTGAGCCTATTAAAGCCAATGAAGTAAAGTAACTCTGCTTAAGATTGCACTGTGAAGGGATCATCACACACCCAGCTTTCTTATCCCCTTACATTATCTCACTTCTTCTCAATGACGCAGGTCACAAATTCCCTTGCCATTTATCAGACACAGGGAAACCGAGTGACTGGCTGTAGAATGTGTGTGAATGTCACTAAAAAGCATTCTTGTTCATGGGGATATGAACACTCTTGTCTCCCATTCACGTGTGCACAAGTCCTCTCATGCCATTCCATTCATCAAGTGGCCAGTGAGGTGAATATAGGGGAAATGAGCATTAACTTTCTCTGGATCTCTGCATGATTTCGTATGATGGATCATGCATGGATCCCCTTGCCCTGAAAATGGGAAACTACAATGCCTGAGCTGAAATTAGCTAACAATTGTCCCCATGGAAATAGGTCCGTGAAAACCGGCAAAAGACCTGCAGTGCTCCTAGCACAATGGATCCAGGGCTTCTCCTTGTTAAGAATCCCCCCTTATAAGCTGCCAGCTATTATCAAAAATAATATATCGAAAATATTTAGGTGGGGTTTTTTTAAAAAAGAAATAAATAAAAAGGTACTTCCAGCCCCTACTACCCAGAGGTGTTTATTAAAACTGCCAAGGAATTTCCTCCCACTTTCCTAGAATAGTTCCTTTCCCAGAATAGCCCCGGCTGCCGCGCAGCCGTCCAGTAGAGGGCGCTTGAGGGAGGCGATTAAAGAGACACGCCAGGCAGCTCCAGCCGTCGCAGACGCTGAATTGTGGCCTCTTTTTACACACACAGTTTTTAATAATACAAATATAACTCCTCGCCGGCTGCCTTTGGCAGCCACAGCGGGATTCTCGTCTCTCCGCTCGCGGACCCCGGTGTCAATCCCGTGCGCCGTTTTCTCTTGCCATACAGAATGGAATACCAGTCTGACCTGCAAGCTTTCTCTTTCTAAATGGGGGGGGGGGGGGGGGAGACAGAAACCCCCAATATGTTTCTTTCCGCGAAAGCGCAACCAGCGCGTCAGCCACGCCGGCCGCATCTGCTTCTTCTGTAAGATCGCCGGTGTTTCACACGCCGCGCATTGACTCGAATCGACCCCGGATCGGGAACTTTAGAGCGGCTGGTGCAAGACCCAGATCTGCTCGACCGAGCCCGGCTTTCTCCCTAAGTTTGATCGCCCTCCTCTTCCTCCTCGGAAGGTGCCAAGTCGCGCTTCCCACGCACCACAGCTTCGCCCGGGCATTACGGCGACCCCTTTTCCCGGCTGGGCTACTATACAAAGGATCAGGCGAGGCGATTCGCGAGTTAAAAACCAGCATCAACCAGGAGGACTTCTCTCTCTCTCTCTCTCTCTCTAATTCCTCCTGTGCAATTTATGTAACGCGCTTTGGTCCATGCCAGCTCAGGACGATGGCACAGCTACACGACTGGCTCTTTTTATTTTATTTTATTTTAAAGCCAGGCATCCTGTAGCTCGCTGCCAATTCAAACCTGACAAACCAACTTCGGGCACTCCGCTGTCACCTCCGACCCTTCCACCACCCGGGCTCGTTTCAGCACGAAACTGAAAGGACTAACCGGCTGCCTCTGGGAAAAAGCCACACAACAACTCCGCAAGCCTCTCTTGCTATGCACCGGCACACACTCGACCTGTAGAGAGATCACCCCCCGCCCCTATAAAACAATACAATGGTGGATTCCGCACAGCTCATTTTCCTTTCGGGAAAACGAGTTCATTTAGAACGATTGGAACTCGTTATAAACGTGTCGTGCGGAATCCACGGATCGCCTCGGAGCTTCCGCGCGGCCAGCCCGGCTCCGGCTCCGACGCGGGCTGCGGCTGCGGGGGCAAAACCCGCGTCAGGCTCATTGTTCCCACCGGCGCGACACTTTGCCCACTTCCAGCATCCTCCCTCGGAGAGGAGAGAGATTTCTCAAGACCATCTGAAAAGGGGGCGGGGAGCGTGGGGGGGGGGAGACGACGACGGAGAAGGAACAGCCTCAGACCTGCTCTTTTGGGGGGGGGGAGAAAAAAAGAAAGCCGTTCCCTTAATTTCTTTGGGAACGCACAAAGGGATCCACACCGAGAGACATGTAGCAATAAAGCCGGGGGGGGGGGGGCAGATCGATGGTCATCAATTTTTCTTCTTCCCCTCCCCGTTTTTTTAAATCCTGCTGGTCGGCTGGCTTTCTAACCAGGAAGAGAAACAATAATAAGGATTTTTTTTTAAGATCCGGAAAAAAGCTGCCTTACCTTCGTACACGGGGGCCATCGGCGCAAGGATGTCTGTTATTCATGGCAACGAAAGAGAAGCGAAGCCGGATTCAGGGTCCCCCCCTTTAAACTCAATCGAAATCTGCCATCTTGAGCCTGTGTCTCTCCGTGCAGCCGAGGCGGCCGGCAGCCTCCTGCATCACTGCTTCAATTCATCGAGGGGGGGCCGGGGGGGAGGCCAGGGGAAAAAGACCCACCGAGCCCTCCATAAAGCGCAAGACCCCACCAGCCCCGAAGGGAGCCCGGGATAGGGGGGGCGGGGGGCAGCCGTCGCACAGTGGACAGGTCAAGTGGGGAGGGGGGTGTGGGTGGCTGGAGGTCCCCCCTGACTTGGGATTTGGGGGGCGGGGAGGGGGGACTGGAGCGATCCCCCGAAGCTCTCAGCTCAACATGTCTGTCTGTCTCCGTGTTGGGGCTTTCTGCAAAAGTTGCATTAAGGAGGCGAGAGGAAGCGAGAGCAGGAGACACAGAGAGGGGAGGGGAAAAGCCGAAGGGGAGGGAAGAAGGGGAGGAGAGAGACGGACCGCGGGGGGGGGGGGGGGGGGGGGGAGAAGCAGAGGGAGTTTTCAAATAATCAAACGCCGATGGCATGGATCGCAGTTTCCCAGGGAGGAAGGGAAAAACCCGGGGGTTGGGGAGAAAGGGAAGCCCGCAGCCGAGAGGACGCGAAACCTGGTGGGGAAACACTTTGCAATCAGCGGCGGCAGGAGGCGAAGGCGGATTTGAATTCCGCACAGCATATTTATAGCGCGTTCTGAATATGCAGTGCTGAATCCGAAGAGAGTGAGCACACGTTGGGGAAGCCAATTCTGGGGACCGCTTAAGAGAAAAACTAGAGAGAGGGTCGCTGGATAGATAAACGAACGAACAGAATCGGCTATTAGAGGTCCTGGCTGACCAGACCGACAGATGCTGTGTAGCAGGATAGACTATTCAATAGATTCTTAAGGAAATTGATCAGGACGTTTTTCCAGAAAAAAAAAATCAAATAGGTACAGTTTTAAAATGTATTCTGTTTCCTGGTTGCATTTTACAGCCTTGTTTCGCTGACACGATTTTCTGGCATGTTACTTCTTCCTTTATATTAAAAAAAATTGCTATAAATAGTATGTGTATTTAGGGGATGCATTGTGTGATAAACAAATACTGTTGCTTTTACGATTGTCTACCCCCCCTTGAAAAGAGCCTCATCAAAAGGGTGTTTATATATTGAGGGTGACAGCCGGTGAGCCCCCTCCTGTGTTCATTTTAAGCCGTCCATCCCTTTTGCTCAGTTTCTGCCCTGGCACTGCCAACTCCTTTCTCATAAGTTGTCTTCAGGACATTTCCTGAGGGATCTTGGAAAAACCTTTCTCTCACTTTCACTTCCTAGAAGACTTTCCATCTTACAGCACTCAGCTAGCGCAGAATACCTAGTTATTTTCATAGTATACGAACAACTGCCCTTAAATCGACCTCAGTCAAGCTTCCCTTCCCAGGGTGATCTTGGAAATATAAAACCACTTCACCAGGGCCTGTCTGAAGAAGAAGAAGAGTTTGGATTTATATCCCCCCTTTCTCTCCTGCAGGAGACTCAAAGGGGCTGACAATCTCCTTGCCCTTCCCCCCTCACAACAAACACCCTGTGAGGTAGGTGGGGAGATAGGTGGATAGAGACCCTCTATCCACAACAGTTCCATGTGCACAACAACAGATATTCAGGGAATATTACTGGGGGTATTTTTTTTCTCTCTCCAGAGAGCTGTATATAGGTTTCCAGATGAATAAACCAACAACAGCATAAATTCTATTTGATACACAGTAGGAATATTAATAGTTCTGTTTAAAGCTTAACATTGGAAGCACAATCAGATGCTGTGTTAGTCTGTAGCAGCGGAACAAGATTTGAGTCTTGTAAGACCTTCAAGACCAACATAGTTTTCAAGGAAAGAAGCATTCAGTAGTCAAGGCTCCTTCATTCAGATAAAAAAAGCAGAAATGCCAGGTTTATTTATTTATTTTAAACCTTTTGGTGCTGCCTTTCCATCCAAATAGGGTCCCCGAGGTGGCGAACATCGAGGCATTAAAGCAGCACTTTAAATGGGTAGATAAATATTTCATAGTACAATGAAACTGTACAGAGATACAGACGCAGCACAACCAGGGAGGAAGGCCAAGAGCTTACTGGGGGTCAGCCACATGAAACAAAAAAGTTTTCACCTGCTGGTGGAAGACGGAAGGAGACAGACGAATCTCCCTGGAGAGGGTTCCAAAGTTTTGGGTTACAACTGAGAAGGCCCTTTTTTGGGTAGCCATGCACATACCCTCAAATGGTAGGGGCAGCCAAAGCAGGGCATTTGAAGATGGATTTAGTGGACAGGTGGATTCATATGGGCGAAGATAGTCAAGTTATGCTGGTCCCAAGCTGTACACAAAACCTACAAAAGGGTTCAAATCATTTCAGCAGTGTAATCATAAGACCATGCATTGATTTTAATTGACTTAAAGGTGACTGCTGAGAGTTTCATTGCACACATATTTCTTATTAGGATTTGTTTGGGGAATTTATAGGGCATCTTTCCAGGGTCCTGCTTGAGATGGCTTACAAGTAACAACAATATCATAAAATCATGATGCGAAAAGGATTGTCAAGTCGCAGGTGACTTATGGTAAGCCCAGCAAAAGGGCTTTCAAGGCAAGTGAGAAGCTGAGGTGGTTTGCTATTGCCTTCCTCTGCAGAACCCTCAGTGGTGATCGTTTTTCCAGTTACTGACCCTGGTTAGCTTCCAAGATCTGACAAGATTAAACTATATACTATGCTGCCTTCCCTTCCCTCATAAAATCATGACATCATAAATTAACAATGTTAAAATGGCATCAAAAAGAGCTATTGAGCAAGAGAGCCATCATAGTGTAGTGGTTAAGAGTGGCAGGACTCAAATCTGAACTTGATTTGAGGTTTGATTCTTTGTTCCTCCACATGAAGCTTGTTGGGTGATCTTGGGCTAGTCACAGTTCTCTCAGAACCTCCTCAGCCCCAACTATCTCACAGGGTACCTGTTGTGGGGAGGGAAAAGGGAACATAATTATAAGTCACTTTGAGATACTTTCCTATCCAGAAAAACAGGATATAAACACTAACTCTTCATCTTCCCTGAATCCATAAAACAGAACACAGTGTAAGCCAAACTCATGCTGTCTCCCTTCACTTTCCCCACAGAGCAAGAGGAAAAGTCACGTTTTCAGAGGTTTTAGAAACTGCACAGATTCTCTGATCTGAGGTGTGATGCGTTTGGGGAAAACGTGTGTATTACAGAGAATCCAATTTGAAAGGAATGTGAGCTCAATGTGAAGTCGACCGCAAGTACATAAATGGCCCTCAACACAGCTATAAAGGTAAAACTCCCTTTTATAACTGACATATAATTTCTGCCATTTAATTATTAATTAATTAATTATTAATTACTATGTCCCCCTTCCCCTTGTGGGCTCAGGATGGCTTCCATCATAAGCCTTGCAGTAACTCTATAAAGTAGGGCAGAATTAATATCCCTATGGAGTGAAGGAAGGTTTAGACTGGGGGTTTCTTGATTTATAGCTCAGTTGCTTTACTGCTGAATAACACAATCCCTCACTATCCTGTTGGGCTAATAATCATCAGAGAAACTGATGGTCTTCCTTCTGTATATGCCGCCACATGACCAAGTGGCACCATGCTTAAAGGATCAGCTGTGTTTTCCAACCTGGTGTTTGGGACCGTTGTGTCAACCTGACACATAAGATCAGAGCAAAGGTGCATCCCAATGCTTGAGAGTAATAGTATTCCATCGGTGATAACAGAAATTTGCAGAAGTCACACTCCTCTGCAGGAGCATTGTGCCCCTTACTTTGTAGAGAAGGCATAGTACTTTTCTCTCATTACCTATACCACAGGAATACATTTTCATTATGAAATGTGCTCACTTACACACTAGTGATTATAACCTGGGCTACCATCACACACCACGCACACTGAAACATTGTTTTGGGGTGCAAATTCAGTGCCCTCAGATAAAGCTTTAATATGGGCAAGGCCTCATGTACACAAAGCTGAGGAGTGCAGAAAAAGTGTATCATGACCAAAGTAAACATTGTGTCAGGAGGGAAATTGGAACGGTACCGGCTGGATATTAGGAAACCTTTTGAAAGGTGCCAGGTAGGTATTAGGAAAAATGCATTACAAAATGCATTTTCAGCAGTGGAATTGGCTTCCTAGAGAGGTTGTGAGCTCCCCCTCACTGGCAGTCTGGATGAACACTTGCCAGGAATGCTTTAGGCCGATCCTGCACTGAACAGGAGGTTGGACTAGATGGTTGGTATAGCCCTTCCGACTCTATGATTCTATTACTCTAGTTATCTTTGTATTAATGTTTCTACCAAAATAACTACTAGGAAACTAGAAGGAGCATAATTTCATGTTCTTGCCTTGGGTGCAAAATTAGCCCATTACGGCTCTGCCCTCAGATTCTCATCTGTCGTATGGAAGAAACAAGTTCCTGGCTCTTATGGCTGCTGTGATAACTTGTAAAAATGTGTGGGCCACTGCTGCTTTCATTGCTGAGTGGGTAAGGTTGCAGAGCTCTGCTTCTCCCCCTTGCTCTCTCCCAAAGCTGATAGAGACAGAATAGATAAGCAAGGTACAAGCAAGGTACAATATACTGACATTGTGTACAGAAACTGGCACAGATATACGGCTGACTTTCATGCATAATCTACATGGCATTGGAGGATAAGAGTGCAAGTACCAGTGCTAACAACTGCTGGGATCCCTGATTGGATATACATTCCCCATAGGAGTTAATACCAGTATGCTAACAGATGATAAGGAACTGCCTAGCACTGAGGACTTTGTATGTGCAGGGATTTTTTATGAGGAAATTTCAAATTACACCCGAGGGCTGAAAAAGATAGTTGTTTTGCACTTCTACCACCTCCTCTGCTGGTCATTTAAACTATGTATTTTAGTTTTGGCAGAGTCAAAAGTCATCAATCAAAAGAACACTATGACATTTAATCTACCTGTGGTAGAAGAAGGGTGATTGTAATGCCAATCAGGTAACTATGATGCCAGTTCCTAAACCCAGACTATTGGAGCAGTCCTAAGTGGGTAGTCAATACTAAGTCCCATTTAATCTTGTTCTTCAGACTGCAGCCTGTGCTTACTTCAGTATGCAATAGGGGAGGGCCCAGCCTGCAAAGAGGGGGATTGCACAGGAACAGAAATTGACGCTTTGAAAAGCAAGTCTTCCAAAAGTTGGCAGCAAATCCTGGGGACGTTTCCAGGGGGCTCACCAGAAGGTCCTCTGCTTTGCATGTAGAAGGTGCTCGTTATTTTGTTTTTGTTTTTACAGACACACACATGTACATATATCAAATCTGGTATTTTAACAGACTGCTCAAAGGCTATCATGTTCAGCACTATCTATCATTATTTATCATATTTATATGCCATTAAAGGTATTCGAAATCGAAAATTATTTATCATAGGAACTCAATTTCTGTATAGGATACACTGGGAACCGCCAGTGCAACTGTGTGTGTGTGGGCGGGGTGTGTGTGTGTGTGTGTGACTATTCTTTAATTTTTAACATTTCAAGTCATCACTATTTATCGAAGGAACTCAATTTCTGTATAGGATACAGAGTAATACAAAGGATGCACACATATCAAATCTTTTTGTGTGCCAGGAACAAAATTACTTGGAGCCGTTTTATATATTTAAATGAACACACTTAATTTATTATTTTTATATATTTTTTATATTATATTTTAAGCACCATCAAGTCACTTTCTACTTATGGCGACCCTAATGAATTATTTGTCCTCCAAAACAGCCTATCATTAACAGCCTCATTCAGGTCTTGCAAACTGAGGACCATGGCTTCCTTTATTGAGTCAGTTCATCTCATACTGGGTCTTCCACTTTTCTTGTTATCTTCAACTTTTACTAGCATTATTGTCTTTTCCAGCGATTCTTGTCTCCTTGTACTGTGACCAAAATACAATAAACTCAGTTTAGTCGTTTTAGCTTCTAGGGACAATTCAGACTTGATTTGATTTAGAACCCATTTGTTTGTTGTTGTTTTTGGCAGCTAACAGTATCCGTAACACTCTCTTCCAACAGCACATTTAAAAGGAATGTATTTTCTTTCCATCAGCTTTCTTCATTGCCCAGATTTCTCGACAATGCATAGTAACAGGTTATGGCATGAGTCGACTTGGTCTTGGTTGCCAGTGACACATCCACACATTTAAGGTTCTTTTTTTTAGCTCTTTCATGGCTGCCCTTCTTAGTCTCCTTCAGATTTCTTGGTTGCAGTCTCCCTTTTGGTTGATGATGGAGCCAAGGTGTCCTGGGAAAGCAGCCGGGCCCAGTGCCAAGGCAGGGACCCCCACCCAGGACTTGAAGCCGCCACCTGCCACTGTCCCACAGGGGTGCCTCTTGAACGTATGGGGAATAGCCACAGCCACCGGCAAAGAAATGCTGCTGGACCTGACCTTCCCCACCCCATTTTCAACCGCCAGGAAGTCTGTGGAGAAAGTAACTTACTGTTATGCCCGCCCTGATTTTGGAGGGTGGGGACAGGCAGCTGTGGATGCTCAGGCTGTAAGCAGGAGGAGTAAAATGCTGGCCTGGGCAGGGAGGCTGAGCAATGACCCCAGCAATGATTCCCCAGTTGTGTGAAGCCAAGCGGTGGCTCAGTGCAGGGAAGGAGGTCCGCAGGCTAGCCAGAGGACTCAGGAGACATGGCCCAAGCAAGCACAAGTCCCGTGATGCCAGCGAGACCTCAGTGTTTGGGCAGGAAAGGGGAGGTGAGGCAGAGGGCAGATAAAGGGGGAGCAGGAATAGAGGAAGAGGGGCAGAGGGAACAGCCGGTGCAACTGTGTGTGTGTTGGCGGGGGGGGGGGGGGGGGGGGGAAGCTGACTATTCTCCTTTAACTTTTAACATTTCAGGTCATCACTATTTATCATAGGAACTCTATTTCTGTATAGGACACAGAGTAAATTTAGTTTCCCACAGCCCGATCTGGGGAGATTGGCCAAAAGGGCTTGAGGGAGAGGTGCAGCCTTGCACCACCAGGTTCACCCTCCCCAGGGACACTTACCCTGGTGAAAGAGGTGGGCATGTTGGTGGCCGCTATCCCCTCAGCTGCACCACTGCAAAACCCAGAAAGCCGGGCCATGACAGAGCTACGCTGGCATCCAATTGGACACCAGCTTGGGTGGGGGGGGGAAGACTGGGGCGTTCCCAGGGGCAGAGCTGATGTTTGTCAGCCTGGGAGCACAGCACCATAGCCCTTGGACAAAGCCTGTAAGCCCTAGGGAGGGCTTTCCAGAAGTGGCATTTGTGTGCATTTTTTGCCCCACTGGAGAGTCCTCTTGGAGGCAGTGGGGTGGCATCACAGAAGTCCCACATCCCACTGCTGAGGGCTTTGGATGTGGCTGCTGATCTAGTCTAACTAACTAGGATGGAGGGAGATATAGGACTTGCATCTTGTCCTCATGGTTGCAAGATGGAGAAGAATGTGTGAACATGACCAAAAGTGTGAAAAGGAAGAAGGAAGTTTCCTGAGCGTAGCAATCTACACATCAAAGGGACAGTCTCGTAGCGGCAGAGAGGATGCCCAGTGCACTGACCCCTCTATCTCTCTGACTCCCTAGTTAAGTCCTACTCTGAAGTTTGAGATTCAGAGGCAGTGAAAATCCCTTCACTTCTAACACCAGTTTCAATCTCCAGCATTTCCTGTTAAAAAGGGCCAGGCAGTAAATGATGTGAAACACCACTGCCTGAGACTTTGGAGAGCTGCT
The DNA here is from genome assembly GCF_021028975.2 of Sphaerodactylus townsendi. Classification (NCBI taxonomy): domain Eukaryota; kingdom Metazoa; phylum Chordata; class Lepidosauria; order Squamata; family Sphaerodactylidae; genus Sphaerodactylus; species Sphaerodactylus townsendi. Next base: position 31,051,764 of record NC_059430.1, read on the forward strand.
GCCAATCGGAGGAGACCAGATGGGCCAAGGATCTGATCCAGTATCAAGGACGTAGATAAGGGGGGGGGGGGTTCTCGGGTTCAAACCCCAACATTACATATCCGAAGCTCCACCCCTATTTGTGGGTTTTTTGTATTTTTAGTGTTTTTTCCAGTTTTTGGCCTGCAGGGGGTGCAGTTTTTAGGCTAGCAGCCCCAAAATTTCAGGAATTTGTTGGGAGACTCTCCTGATGATACCACCCAGGTTGTTTGATCAAAGGTTGGAGGCTGGTTACCAGGATAGACATGATGGGGTGAAAAATGTACTCTGCCAGGATGTTTGTCAGTTTCAGCTCCTTTGCAGGCAGAGTCCCAGCAAGGTGCGGATGTGGTGGAGGAAGGTTGTTGCTTGCTTGCTTATGGTCAGTGGCTTCACAAGCCTTTTCAACGAGATGAATGTGATGTTCATGTCATATAACTGCCCTATGGACAATACTCCAGGCTGCAATGAACCTGCTGACAGGAGGAATCGCATTTCCCCAGCAATACCTTTGAATTATGAGAGCTGAGAAAATACTATCTGTCCTTGAAAAGGAAGCTCGGATGCTTGGATTCCACCACAGTTGTACATTTGCAACACTGATCATCTGTGAAATTCCAGTAGGCTTTGCATTGCCGGGGACACCACTTTTTGAAAGAATGCGCACCCAGATGCTTTTAATGCCCTCATTCAAGTGTCTGGATTCATTTTACCCGACGCAATGAAATTAAGGGGCAGCTGAAGCCCTGAATATTTGCGCTTTGGTTTCCTCCCCTCTTAATTAACACCTCCGCATCCCTCCACCCCCGAGAGGCTCTCAAAGTGGTCTTTTAAAAAAACCCTGCAGAGCAACCAAATGCAATTTACAAATACCAATAAAAAGCATTCCATAGGATCAGCAACCCAAACACATTTAAAGCCAGACAAGAAATGTTATTGCTGTGTTCATGAGTCCGAAATGGAAGTCGGGTTTGTCTCAGATCGTTGTGTGCTGCGCTGTGACTACACACTAAGATCATTATGACTGTCTGACTTATATTTCTAGGCATTTTATTAATCCCATAACTCTCCATTTATATGATAACTGGAAGCTGAGCATTTTGTCTAGGTGCCCAGTATTTTATATTTAACTCATACCTCAGGCACCTAGTAATGCCTGGAAACAAGCTTAGAACCAGTAGTAAAGGCTAGCATCGTTTTTGCACTGACAGTTTACACTGAAAGTAGCTGGAGTCGATGTGAAGGAAACTTAGGACCCTGATTCCTTCAAGTAATTATTTCTATAGAATGACAATGGCTAGGGTTGCCCGGCCTCTGATCTTCTGCATTGCCTGCTATGTGGGAGAAAAATGAAGAAAAAATGTTGCCAGCCCCTGAGCCGATTTGCCATTTCCATGTGCAATCCAGAAGCGATAAATGGTAGCTCTAGGAATCAATGGAAACTCCACCCGGAAGTGATGTAGTGATGTCATTTCCGTTGCTGATGTCACATGCCCCTGTGTCCCCACATCTCAACACTCCCACTGGTTGCTAGGCTCAGTCTGGCAACCCTCACAGTTGCCATTTCCCCCCTTCCCCCGTTGTGATTCAGAAGGGGCTTACTAAGTTGATGAAAAGGGAATGCTGAAAAAATTGACTGGACCAGACGTTTAATCAATTTCACTCTTTGAGAAAGAAAATGTTCTTGCAACTGTGAAAGGGGAAAGCAAGTCACTGTGCAAAATTTTGAAAAATTATATGGAGGTGGGCTGGGCCTTTAACTTGCCACAGAAGTTTCTAATGGGGGACGACTACCTTGGAGAAGCTCTGGGTGATAGAATCAAGCTGAGACAAGTATCTCCTGAGACTTCAGGGTTTATTGATTGATTGACTGGTCTTCTGGGCTGCTCTCCCCCAAACAGGGTTTAGTGCGGCTTACAATAAAGAACAGTAACATTATAAAACACCAACATTACAAAATTAGTCAAATCTGACAAAAAAAAAAATCTCATAATTTCTGTAGCATACTTTGGCATCCTTAAATAAATCCATCCGGATGTTATCATCCCCACATCAACATAATCATTATCCAATGTGTTGAGGGAGGGAAAGGGGAGAAGACCAGTAAGAATGGAACCGTTGCTATCCTCAAACATGGGCCTGGTGGAACAGGTCTGTTTCCCAGGTCCTGCAGAAGTGCAATAAATCCTTCAGGGCCCTGGTCTCGCTCCGCCAGAGCATTCCACCAGGCCGGGGGCAGGGCCAAAAAGGCTCTGGCCCTGGTTGAGGACAGGTGGACTGTTTCTGGCCAGAGACCACCATAGTTGTTGGCTGAGTGCAAAGCTTTTTGGTGGACATATGGGGAAAGGCAGTCTTGCAGGTGTGAAGTAATATGCGGGGCTCAATTTCCTCCTGTGCTCATTTAATCCCAGCCTGTTGTGAGGGGGGAAGGGCAAGGAGATTGTAAGCCCCTTTGAGTCTCCTACAGGAGAGAAAGGGGGGATAGAAATCCAAACTCTTCTTCTTCTTCTTCTTCATAGGAAAGTCACCTTATGCCAAGTCAGACCATGGGTCCACCTAGCTCAGTAACATCTTCTGCTATGAGAGCCAGCATGGTATACTGGTTTGAGTGTCAGACTAGCATCTGGAAAACCCAGGTGAGAATCCCCACTCTGCCACAGGAGCTTGCTGGATGACCATGGGCCAGTCACACATACTCAGCCTAACCACAAGTTGTTGGACTGGATGTTGTGTTGTACTTTGGGTCTCTATTGAGAGGGGAGTGGAATATAAATGAAGTAATGAATACCATAACTAGTAGTGGCTCCACACCATATTATATCTTTAGGGAGGGAAAGGACCAATGTTGGAGGCAATAGAGGTCAAAATAATTGTGTTTATTGGAACACACAGCCAGCTAACTGGAGAGATTACAACTAGGCCTCAGTAACTCTAACACCCTCTCCAATTATGGTCACAAGATCTGAGCTTCTCCTTTCTAGAGAAGGTCTGGGAGTTGTCCTTCAGAAAACTTACCTAGGAGCTCCATGGTTCAGAGTGATAAGCTGCAATACTTCAGTCAAAGCTCTGCTTATGATCTGAGTTTGATCCTGACAAGTTGGTTTCAGTTATGCAGCTCAAGGTTGACTCAGTCTTCCATCCTTGCTGGGGGTAAAGTGTAGTCAGTTGCAGAAGGCAATGGCAAATCACCTTGTAAACATAATCTGCCTAGTAAACATTGTGATGGGATGTCACCCCACAGGTCAGTAATGACCTGGTGCTTGCATAGGGGACTACCTTTACCAATATGCCACACCGCACCTGCAGGGGAAACTGCTTTTCCAAGTACCTCAGTTCATTTTAGGTGGAGTTGCTAGTGACCGAACCTGGCATCTTCTACATGGAAAACACTGAACCATGGACCCTCCCTTTAGAAGAGTTTGGATTTATATCCCCCCTTTCTCTCCTGCAGGAGACTCAAAGGGGCTTACAATCTCCTTGCCCTTCCCCACTCACAACAAACACCCTGTGAGGTAGGTGGGGCTGAGAGAGCTCCGAGAAGCTGTGACTAGCCCAAGGTCAGCCAGCTGGTGTGTGTGGGAGTGTGCAGGCTAATCTGAATTCCCCAGATAAGCCTCCACAGCTCAGGCGGCAGAGCTGGGAATCAAGCCCGGTTCCTCCAGATTAGATACATGAGCACTTAACCTCCTACGCCACTGCTGCTTTAGCTGCCTCTATTTCCATATTTTCGTGTAGAAATGTTTGAAAGTACTCAGTCATGCATACATGCCTGTGAAACCCATCTGAACTGGGATTTCTCATCCCCATAGTTATAGATGAACATACATGTCTGTGCAGGTATCTGTACACATTAGTGAATGAGGTCCACACATCAGGTGCTGGCTAGAAACATTACGGCAACATTAGTACTTCTTGCTGCAATTGTAGTGCTTGAAGCTGCCTTTAGGTTGGTGTGTGTTAAAAGTGCCATCAGGTTGCAGTCAACTAATGGCGATGCCTTGGGATTTTCAAAACAAGAGACGTTCAGAGGTGGTTTGCCTTTGCCTACTTCTATGTGGACTACGAGTGTTCTGAAAGAACTGACTGGCTCAAGGTACATAAAAGAAAAGAAACTATGAAATAAAACATGGGCAGTCCAACCCAGAGTGGGAGGTGGACCTACTTATGGAGCCACTGCAAGGGGCAAATGAGCTGGCAGAGAGGGCCCAATATGTGGGTGTCAGGGCATCCCGTAGCCCCACTGCTGCAAAGCCGTGTGTCCCAGCCACTGGCTGTGCTGGTGTTCAAAACAGAAGCTGGTGTTGGGAGGGCGGGGTGTTCCTGGGGGCAGACGCAACATTAGCCAGCTACCACCCAGGCTTTATGGCTAGTTGTGCTGGAGCCCCAGCCATGGACTTACACAATCCTTTGGCTGCACTGGAGAGCTTTCTGGAGGTGGGGAGGGTTTTTCCTGTTTCCTCCCTCCCCGCACCTCTGGACTGGGCTGTAAGGGTTTTAATGGGGAAGGTCAAGGTGGATGTCAGTGGAATAATTTGTCCACTGTTGTATGAAAGTAAGAATAAAGTAGCCACTGTAGAAAAGAAAGCCAAGTTTCCAAACCCCTTGCATACAGCAGACCTCTAATTGCAAATATTTCTTCAAAAGAGATCTTTGCTACTATTATATATACAGTTTGCTATATAAATGATCCCTGCAGTTAGCATCACAATCATTTAATGAAAGTGGAGTTATTACGCTATTGTCAAGGGAGCCTATTTTATTTGCATCAGTCTCATATTTTTATACAATGATTCATCAGCCCACAAAATACTTACTGTTGTACTGAATGCATTTATTGTGATGTTTCCAGGCAAGAAAGGAATGTCACCGAGGAATGACTGACTGCAGTGCATTTGGCTTGCAAGTGCCAGCATAGCCAGCTGTTGTGGACGGCCGGTCAGAATGAACCCCTCACAGATATATAAATAAATAGCAAGGAACATTAGTATTGATAACAATACATCCTAGAGTTCTTTCAGCCAGTTCAAAACCAACTCAGTCCAGAGTGGAGAGGTTAGATAGACTAACTCAGAAAATCAAAATCATGCACACTGCAACAGGACTGTAGGTCTTTTTGTATATTTGAAGGTGGTTGTCCTTTGCAGTACTCAAAACTTTATGGAATGTGGATGATATTAAGTATTGTAAATTTCAGGCATGTAGGATCTTGTCTTCATGCACAGACCTGGATCCAGCTGAACATTTCCACAGGTTATTTGGCCACCCCTCCCCCCACACCCCAATCCACCAGACTCACTCACTCACCCGACCGGCCTGCCCACCACTCACCTGGCCCACCACTTGCTGCCTGCCACCCACCCACCTGCTTGCTGTTTGCCTGCTGGAGAGGTAGGCATGAGGTTGAGGGAACCGGAGCACAGTTTGGGGGGAGGGCACAATTGGGGGCGAGCAATTTCAGTACATGCCCTGAGAGCCATTTTCAGAAGGTTACGTCACAGGGTCCAGAGGGAATTCAGGCACAGTCATACTGAGTTATGGCTGCCTCGTCCCTGATTTAAGTTACTCTTATAGCTCCAGGTTGCAGCACAGTTTGACCTTCTGCTGAATGTTTGTACCTGGAGTCCTCCTGAGGATGGGTATCAAAAAGGATTCCTAGTGAGAAGACAAAGGTTATCAGCATGTCCAGCACAGTGTAGTGGTTAAGAGAAGGTGGACTTTAATCTAGAGAACCAGGTTTGATTCCCCACTCCTCCACCTGAGTGGCAGAGTCTAATCTGGTGAACTGGATTTGTTTCCCCTCTCCTACATTCCTGCTGGGTAACTAGTCACAGTTCTTCAGAGCTCTTTCAGCCCCACCTTCACAAGATGTCTGCTGTGGGGAGAGGAAGGGAAAGGAGTTTGTAAGCCACCTTGAGTCTCTTTACAGGGGAGAAATGGATATACATAGATAGATCCTCCCAAGCTCCGTAGCATATCAGGCAACAAGTGCTCCCCAGCACTTCCGGTCTTGGGCGAGTGTTTCAGCCTCTTCCCATGCAATATTCAGGTCTTGCTCAAATGTTCTCCTCCAGGTGTTTCGGGGGCGTCCTTGCTATCATTTGGCACCAGGAGGTATCCACCTCACTGCCATCTTTGGGATCTGACCATTCTCCATGTGAAGGACGTGGCCAGCCAGTCGAAGTCTTCTGTGTGCAACAATGGAATGGAGTTTGCACATATGGCTCTTTCGGAGCACCTCTTTGTTAGTGAGGAGAGAAAGGGGGGTATAAATCCAAACTACTCTTCTTTCTACCTTGCTGCGAGCCTTGGCTGTCCATTATTTGCTCCAAGTGCCATTACACCATGATAAAGTTCCCACTTACACCTTCTAACCCCTATGGAAATAAGGGTAGGATGACATAGTTCAAGTCATGCACCTCGATGCATGAGATCAAACTTTCCCACAACATTCCTATATCCTGGTGGTATGCTGAGATTGTCTGCCCAGTTAACTGGAACCCAGATCTTCACTGCAGCCATGGAAGCAATGATACAGGAAGTGAAAGGGCTGTTGTAACCCAAGAACCAATAGATTTAGTTCAGGAGAGTCAGTGGTTACCAACAGAAGGAGCATGTTTGCTGGGGAGCTGGATAAAATTTTCTGGACTTTTTATCACCTTCTGTAAGTAATGGAACTAGATGGCCGCAGGTTAGCCTGATCTATTCAGATATCAGAGGTTAAGCAGGGAGAGCCTTGATTCGTTTTTACATGGGCCACCTCTGATGAATACCATGGCCATGATGCAGAGGGAGGCAATGGCAAACTATCTTAAGTGTTTCTTGCCATGAAAACCCTACAGGATCACTATCAGTCAGTTGTGACTTGACGGCATGCACAACACACACACAAATAATTGAAAATTATGTTTGTGAAAAGTTAATTGCTCAGGGAGTGCTTAAATTTAGTATTGCTGATATTATTATCGGAATCATATTGTCCTGAAGTGCTGTCAAGTCACAACCGACTTATGGTGACCATCAGCAAGGGACTGTCATGGCAAGTGAGAAGCAGAGGTAGTTTGTCAGTCCCTCCCTCTGCAGAGCCGTCCATGGTAGTCTCCCATCCAAGTTCCAATCCCACTTAGCTTCTGAGATCTGACAGGATAAAGCTACACTCTGCTGCCTTTCCCTCCCATATTGTTATTGCAGGGCTGTATTCTTCAAGCCAATGATTTGTAGCCTGGTTTTTGCAATGTCCTCTTTGTTCCTTCTTACAAGAGAAGAATTAATTGGAAGACCTGAGCCTGTGATGGATTGGAGACTTTGGACTTGTCTCACCACAAATAGTTCCAAGCAAGAATCAGTTCCTTAATTGAATTCATAGGTATTATCTGTTGCAAGTTTCTGTTTTTCAATATATCTGTATGTTGAGGCAAATAATGGCAAACCGCTTCTGTTGGTCTCTTGCCTTGAAAACCCTGCATGGTCATCTTGACAGCATGCACACACACACACACACATACAAGCTTTTCAGTCCCAATCACAAGTGCTGCACACCCACTCCCAAAGGGACTTCCCAGCAGCACGGGGAGGCTGCGCAAGCCTGCTGGCAAGAAATCCACATTGGGCTTTGCAGACTTACACCACCCACAAGCAGTCGTGTAGCGCCAATGGGAAAGGGGGGGGTGCAACGGCCCAGGCGGAGCCATAGCGGAGATGTGGCCAGGCCACAGAGGGGGCTTGTCGGGGGCATTCTGGGGTGGGGTGGGCACCGCTGCGGCAGGGACACAGGGGTGCACGCACCCCAGGCAGAGTTTCCCCTCACTCCACCTTTGCCCGAAAAGGTAGCATAAGTCTCAATTCCAGCTCACCAGCATAGTGCACTGAATGGCTGGGAGGGAGACAACTAAAATCGGCTCCTCCCCTGGCCAGGTTCCTGACCTGGCCCCACTCTGCCAGCAGCAGGGGCAGGGGTGCTGAGACGCTGGTGCCACATTCAGCGCCGTGTTCCAGTGCAGGGGGGTTACAGTAGTTGCATGCTGCTGGATTTTCACCTCTGCCAGGGCAAGTGCCCCAGGGAGGGCAAATAGACCAGTGTGGCTGACATGCCGTTCCCACAAGCGGACCCACCCCCCTCTTTAAATGGGGCTCTTAGAGAGTCAAAGCTCCTTTCGTCAGATATGAATCTGTTAAAGGGAACTTTTACTCTCAAAAGTTTATACCCTGAAAATCTTGTTGGTTTCTAAGGTGCTACTGAACTTGGACCTAGCTATTCTGTGCATGCTTTCTTGGGGGATAAGCTTCATAGACATCATGCAACTTGCTTCTGAGCAGACATCTTTATTAATTCAGAAAAATTCTAATTTTTAAAAACCTTGCATCAGTTTATATGCTTACGGCAGGGGTTGATAGATGGACTGAAATCTTCCGGCGCAATAAACATTTTTTTTTAAAGAAAGAAAGAAAAACTAGGTATCCTATCAAAAGCTGAAAATACTTGTTTATCTTCTAAATTTAGCAGCTATTTCATACATGTATGAAAGTACAATCAGACTTAGAATTATTATTTTTTTTAAAAAAAGATCACTTATCGGATAATGAAATTCTAACTGTGGTCAAATCATTCAAACATTAAGGGCCACGATTTAATTGGAAGTAATTACAGTCTTGTCTGAAACATAATTATAGAGTATTCTTTCCCTTGACATTTCCACAGTGGAAATGAAAAAAAAATGATGTCAGAATCGCGCTATTTCAATTGCACAACTCCAATCTGCCTTCAAACAATCACGGGGGCCAAGTGTCAGAGGAGGAAGAAAGTCTGGGGAATTCTTCGAAGCCAATTTCATGAGGGAGGACGATGCAAAGGAGCTGATTTTATATCCAAGCAGAAGATAACAAAACTGTATTTTTCGGAGCTCAGCACCTTCCCCACCCCCCTCCGGCAAATATAACTAGGGAAAGAGTAGATCAGTCTTGATATCTTTCAGCTAAAATTGGGGGTTTTTGTGCAATCATAAGTGCATGTTATTTGTGTGCATCTTGTTTCTATAATCCATGTGTCTTTCCTGCTTATGATTCTGGTATATTTTTGAAAATTTGGGAGTGGTGGTGGAAGGAAGGAAGGAAGGAAGGAAGGAAGGAAGGAAGGAAGGAAGGAAGGAAGGAAGGAAGGAAGGAAGGAAGGAAGGAAGGAAGGAAGGAAGGAAGGAAGGAAGGAAGGAATCAGGATCCTCCAAAGCAGCCATCAGGGGTTGCCAGTGGGTAATGTCTTGCCCAGGATTTGGGCCGATGGCTCATGGCTGGAGCTACTTGTGCCTGATCTGTTAAGAGTTCAGGAAGCCAGCTTCTGTGGTGGGTCTGGCCTGCTGCATGGGGTAAGGAACACTCCTTGCTTGAGGGCGATGATGCAGGAGTGATTCTGAGACACCATCCTAGACGCCATTTCTTTCAAGGGAACCGATCCCTGCAGTCTAGGACCATCCCTGGCCCCACTGTGAGGTTCATAACTCTAGTTCCAAGAGTCCTGTACAAAACAACCGTGAGATTGGTTTTATAATACAGGTTTCACTGGCTGCTGTTTTAAAATGTGGAGGAATGGCTGTATTCCGATGTTTTGGTCTGTCTGGTTATTTTATATTTAAGTTTTTCAACTTGTTTTATTTGGTGTTGTTAGCCACCCCAGGAAAGTTCTGGAGAGCACAGTTTATAAAAGCCTCCAAATAAGCAAACAGAAAATAAACATTCCGAGGTCTTGATTCACTCTAAACGTTCTATATACTAGGTTGCCACTCTGCCAGCTCAGGCAAAATGACATTTCTCTTGGTGTGTAAGGAAGGTATGTGTGGTTCAGTTTCATTACTAAAAACACTGTGAAACAAGATTATGACGAACAAGTACCAGGCACCTCAGTCCGAAGTCCATGCATAATTTGGTTATGGCTTGTTTATTGCACATTGCACAATGTTTTTTTTTTTTGAGGTGCTCTAGTTTGCGTATAAGAAAGTGCAGGGTCCTCATTATGATTGCTGTTGGCAAGTTACATAAATACTTGGAGGTGCCCTCTAGGCGCACTAGAATCCATCTAGTCTAGCTTCTTGCGTTACATTGCAGCCAATCAGTTGTCCAAAGGCGAAGATCTACCCTTGATATTGCCTCCTAGCACTAATATTCAGAGATTTGTTTCCTCTGTATATGGAAGTTTTCTTGAGTTCCCATGGGTATTGGGCATTGATAGACTATTACTCCATTAATCTTTCCAATCCCCTTTCAAACCATCTATGCAAGTGACTGTCACTATATGCACTGCTAGTTCGAACAGTCAATTTTTATTTGCTACTTCTCTCCCAGTTGAGAATTAAAGAACTTACATCAATAAAGTACACCATATACATGTGTGTATATGAATGCGTGTCAAAGAGCTGATTGAAATTGAATCCATCGAAGGAGGTTCTGAGGGAAATTTAGGACTGGAGTGCCAGTTACCCACTCTTGATGGTGTTCAATGGACACGAGCATCAACTGTCAGGAGTTTAGGAGTGACTCTGGATGCCTCCCTATCAATGGAGGCACAAGTCATGAATGTAGCCACAGTGGCATATTCATTCATTCATTCATTCATTCATTCATTCATTCATTCATTCATTCATTCATTCATTCATTCATTCATTCATTCATTCATTTTATTTATACCCCACCCTACCCCTCAAAGGAATGTGCCAGTTCTGACAACAAGTCCTTTTCCTTTCTCTGCCTGACTTAGCCACTGGAATCTATTCAATGGTCACCTCCAGATTATAATACTGTAACTCGCGCTATGGAAGGTTATTCTTGAGACTGTTCTGAAAACACCAGTTGGACCAGAATGTGGCAGCATGGCTCCTTATGGGGATCCCATGGAAGGCATGTATTCAGTCAGTGCTTCTCCGGCTGCAGGTGGAATACCAGATCAACTTCAAGGTTTGGGTGTTGACCTTCAAAGCTTTAAATGGTCTGGGACCATCATATCTGCAAGACTGATCTATCCCCACAAAGAGCATTATGCTCAGCAGGAAACAACTTATTGGTGGTCCCTGGCCCAAGAACCATCCAACTGTCCCCAATCATAACCAGAGCTTTCTCAGCATTGGCCCCAGCCTCTTTATCTAGTGAGACCAGGATCTTGTGGGATCTGTTTGGCCTGGCCTATGAGGACAGCGATGGTTTCCATCTAGCTGGTCTCTTTCTTTTCCCTTCCCTCTTCCCTTCCCTCATTATCATTAAATTCATGTTTATTTCCCTTTTCCTCTATTGAGTTTAGTTGTTCTTATGCCCTTTTGTTCCACCCCAGACGTACCCATCATTGTATCTGTTTTATGACACCATCAGCATTTTTAATGTTGAGTAATACTGAAGATTTTAACTGAAAATGTGTGATTTTAATTGCTGCTGTAAGCCACCCTGAAGGTAGGTTAAAAACCCCCAAAAGAAACAAACACACAAACTGTACTGTGTATCACGAGTTTAGCTATCCAGTTTGCCACAGGCCACTGGGCACAATCCACAGGCCACCCACCAAGAGCTCTTGTGCCTCAGGGCCCATGCCTCTGGCCATGCCCAATATTTATTCCTGCAGGTTTGGAAAAAGAAGAACAAGCAACAGCACTGCTTAGATGGGGCTGCTGGCAGTCATGTTTCTTCTAATGAGCTCTCCATGCAATAAATTCCACAATTTAATGTCTTGTTGAGTAAAGAAGTGTTTTCTTTTGTCTGTACTGAATGTATTACCCATCAGCTTCACTGAGTACCCCTGAGTTCTAGGATTATGGGAGAGTGAGAAAAAAAAAGTTCTCTATGGCCGTTTCCATACAGTCCAAATATCCTGGGAGGGCGGTATAAAAATCCAGTAATAAAAAATAAAAAATAAATATCCCGGTTCGTGCAAGTTTTCCACACGGAAAACTTCTTGCCCTGCTATTGCCCCGTGATAGTTCCCGTATCCTGGGGTTTTCAAAAATTGCCAAATTGGCTATTCTTTTCAAATATCCCAGGGTGACCCCGCTGCCATGCAAACACCATGGGAGCAGAACCGGTTTATTTTTACTGCCTCTCCGCTCTGGTCGACCAATCAAGAGGCACCGCATTTTTGTGGGGGTGACCACAACCCATCATGGTCCTTGGGCAGGAAATGGCCAATTTGAATCTAGTGGTATTAGGGAGTGGTCGACAGAAGGCGGGTGCCAGCAATTCAAAAAACAGGGCAGAGATGTTCATTCAAGCTGCTGCCCCCAAACAACAGCCAATCAGACTGTGGGACATGGGGTGGTGGTGGGGATGTTTGCGCATGCAGAGATGCCCTTGCGGTGTAAATACAAAAGACCCGGGCTTGTGCGGAACAAACTACAGTATTTCCTCCCAGTCCTAATTCGGCTCCTGAAAAGAAACAGGCAGCCATGCAGAGGGAGAAACTGAAATAAAATAGACCCGGTTTGTATGATACCGGTTCTAACCCAGTATAATTGTGCTGTGCGGAAATGGCCTCTATCTGCTCTATCTACCACATGCATAATTTTATAAACCTCCATCACATCTCCCCTCAGTCATCTTTTTTTTAAAACTGAAAAATCCTAGACTCTTTAGTTTTTCTTAATGGGAAGATATCGTTCCCAAAACTTGGCATGGTATTCCAAATGAGTTCATATCATGGGGGACATTACAATATTGGCTGTTTTATTTTGAATGCTTTTTTAAAGAACCCCTAGCAGGGAATTTGTCTTATTTCTATCACTGCCATACACTGAGTTGACATTTTCATCAAGCTGTTCCCTACAACCCGAAGATCTCTTTCCCTCTCAGTTCCTGCCATCAACATACATTTAAAGTTTAGATATTCTTTTGTTCTGAAGGGCATCACACCTTTCGTTTACCCACACATTGAATTTTGTCTGTCGCACTATTGTCAATTCACCCAACCCCAAGATATCCTCTTGGAGTTGTTCATAGTCAGCCTTGGTTTTCACCATCCTGAATAATTTGCCTACAACTTGGCTGTGGGTTAACAGTCATCTTTTTCTGAGCATGTGTTACTCAGTTAATTTATACATTTGTGGTCCGTTTTCATCTCCCACAGAACCCGAAGCAGCTTAGAACAAATACAGTAAAAGAAACACAAGAATGAATTGTAACTTGGGCTTTTGCCTTTGGTTCATATGTCCTGGCCACCCCATATCCCTGAAACTGGGCGATTAAAAAAAAGATATTACAGGTTACAGAAGATATTACAGGTTATAGAACCTCTCAATCAGCCCTTCCAGTAGTAGCCTTCTCTAGACATATTTTTCAATACATAGCCATCATTATTACATGGTATGCACATTCAGAATACATTGACACTTTTCTCAGTCTTCTCGTGACCAAATTGCTCCTAATCTCTGCTGCCTCCAAGATTCATTTTCTTCAGTTTTTTTGTTCGTTTTTGGCCTGACAGATAAGACACTTGCTGAAATTAACATGACATTCTTCTCATGACTCTCTCAGAATTGCATTCCTTCTCCCCACATGATCTGCAGTGGTCTTACTGCATCAATCTGAAAAGCGAAACAGAAAACAAAAATAGATACTTGTGAGTTTGACAGCAAAAGTAATGAACACACAACAACAAATAAAATGGCAGTTCAGAAGTTGCCAATGATTAAAATAATACACAGTAAATAAAAGACTGTGCAATGGACTGAGCAATTTGAAACCTAATAAAGCCTAATAAAGGTCAGTTGAAGTTGAATTTGAAACCATTAATTAATTAACATATATAACACAATAATTATAAATGGAAAGGAGGGTCAGTATGAGAATGCCAAATGAAACATAACCATCTTTGCCCGCTTGTAGAAGACAATCACAGAGGGAGACAGGCAAAGTTGTCTGAGGAGGGAGTTCCACAGCCTACGTCAGTGGTGGTGAACCTTTGGCACTCCAGATGTTATGGACTACAATTGCCATCAGCCCCTGGCAGCATGGTCAATTGGCCATGATGGCAGGGGCTGATGGGAATTGTAGTCCATAACATCTGGAGTGCCAAAGGTTCGCCACCACGGGCCTACGTGGTGTGACTGAAAAGGCCCTTTCTTGAGTTACCACCTATCTAACATCAAATGACACAAGTCCCTGAAGCTGAAGATGGCCATCATTGTTGGGTAGGTTCATATGGGAGGAGGGCATCTTTAAGGTATGCTGATCCAAACTCATATAGGGCTTTAAATGTCAGTGAGACAAAGAAACAAATTGGGAAGCAGTATAAATGGAATAAGACTGGATTATATGGTCATTACAACTGACTCTAGTCTAGCTTTATCTCAGCATTCTGTGATAATGTTAGTTGGCAAAAATTCTTCAAGGGGAGCCCCACATAGAACACCTAGGAAAGGCTGCAGCTGGCTCACCAGCCGAAGTTGCTAAGCAACACTCCCAGCTACCACTACCATCTGCTTATTTAACAGGAGGCCCATGTTCAACAGCACTTTCAAACTACCAACCTGCTCCTTTAGGGGGAGTGTAGCCCTAACCCAAATAGGACATGTGGTGTGTTTCCATCTGTGTATTATTCCTGCAGGAAAATTTGCATGAAAAGGGGTTGGTACAATGAATAGGAAGGTACTGGCTTTCCTTAAGAGCTGTGAAAGCCCTTAACTGTCTCCTGTCTCTTAGGCTCATTCCACACATGCAGAATAATGCACTTTCAAACTGCTTTCAATGCTCTTCGAAGCTGTGCGGAATGGCAAAATCCACTTGCAAACAGTTGTGAAAGTGGTTTGAAAACGCATTATTTTGCGTGTGCGGAAGGGGCCTTTGGGTTGTAATCAGAGGTGGGATCCATCCAACCAGTTCTCACCACTTCTCTAGAAGTGGTTACTAATTTTTTCTGAGTGCCGAGAAGGGGTTACTAAAGCAACCTCCCTGTCCAATAGGGACTGGAGGTGCGTGTGTGCGGTGGCCCCACTGTTTGAATCCCACCACCATCGGAACCTGTTATTAAAATTTTTGGGATCCCACCACTGGTTGTAATGAACTATATAATTTGGGCTTGTTGCATGTATATAATAGTCTGGTCTACACATCTAGGTTATCTTGGGATGCAGATTTCTGAGATGGTAGAATGGATTTAGTACGTCAGACTCAACAGAAAGCTCTTTTTTTTTTAAATGAAAGGCTCACTGTAAGTATAAATTTAGCATAGCAGAGAAGAGGCTGGGTTGGAACCTTTTTCTCCCTAGTTCTCATTTTCTACTTGCAGGGAGTATTCTGGCATGTGGACATATTAAAAAATGGTACTTCGGCCTGCAAAAGACCATTCTACAATCCACTCTACTGCCTCATTCTGTTGCAGATGTAGACCTGGCCCACTTGGTTAATCAAATTTTTGCCCACAGCTGCCCATTTATGCACCAAATTGTAGGGTTGCCTGCCACTGTTCAAAGTATTGAAGAAAAAAGCCTGCTGGCATCGTGCATGGTATAAAGTCACTCCCAAGGAAAGCCAGAAGTGACATCACATAGTTCTATGCTCTGTCTCAGAAAAAGATGTTAGTGCGGTCAGTTGTGATGCAACAGCGAAGAAAATTGCATGCATCCGCATTAGAATATAGTCCCGAAAGAATATGAGAATTATTCATTTTTATGTGCTTCCTTTGTCAAAACCATTATTTTGTGCATTATTGAACATGATACTGTGATACAAGAGCATTTATGGATCACTGAATGACTATCACCAATACTTACCTTTTGCAAACTGTGTCATTCCTAGGTAAGCACTAGGACCCAGGTAGAGTATTCTATAACAAAGAACGTTTGGCATGTTGAGTTCTGTGGCAGAGGAATATACAACCCTACCCTTGGCCGTTTCCGCATGGCCTCCCTGTCGCCTCCATGCTGGTGAGAATTCCGCCGGCGTGGAGGCGAAGGCCATTCGCATGCACGCATGCGGACGGCCTCAGCAGAGGCCGGCAAACGGCAGGCGGCTCCGCACGGAGTTAAATCTTTTTTCGTTTGTCCGGTCAGCCGGCTGGTCGTCGAAGTTTCGCCGACGCTGCCCTCCGACCTCCAGGGGTCGGAGGACAGCTTACGGGCTTCGACGGCCAGCAGGCGACGACGGGGACAAGGTGAGTGGGACGGGGCAGGGAGACAGCGTGTTCCCGGCAGCGCGGTTCGCACCGTGCCGCCGGGAAGACGCTTTCCCCCCAACAACAACCCTTTAAAGAGTTGTTGTTTAGGGCGGCCTGACGCCGCCCTGGGGGAGGGGGAGGGCAGTCAGGTCGGCGCTGCCTGTGCGAACGGCGGCCTGGGGGCGGCGTTTTTACCGCCCCCAGGCCGTCGTTTTTGGCCCATGCGGAAAGGGCCATTGTCTCTTTTTTCTGAGACAGACTATAGTAATCACCAGCAACAATATGGTTTTACCTTAGCGTTTCTGGTACTTTCTAGAGCAACATGCCACTTCTGGTTTCCCTCAAATGTCACTGCCTCCAAACTCCCTCCAGTTACCAGATGTGGGCTGGCAACCATATTGAATTGTATTGTTTGTGGTAGTGGCTTTTATCTATTGTATTAGAACTTCGGCTCCTGTTATTTAACAAGATACACCTACATAACAACATAGCTCCATCCTCTATTCTGACATTATCTAAGCCATACTTGTTAGGGATTCTTTTTGCAAAATGAAAGTATAGTTGTTTCTTCAGGCTTTTGTATAGCTTGCTGATCAAGCATCAATGTTCTTAGAATTTGGATTATCATTATATCATCCTACTAAAGAAGGGCTAAAATTAGGAGAGGTAGAAGGCAGCTGTTTGTGTTTGTTTCATTTTTAGAAAAAATGTGTACAGAAGATAAATGATTTGAGCTTCTCAGAACTGAATCAACTCTGGGGACCTGTAAAGGTGTCCCATTGCTTTGGGGAGACTGATATGTTTGACTTGAGCTGCTTTTCCACGTGCCCATCATTCAACCTATGCCTTTATCAATAAGCAGTTCATGAGAAAAGGCACAGTAATGGTCTCTAGCACTTTCTTCCCTCCAGCAAATTGGCTCTGTGAAGCTACCTCTGGAACATTACGTGGGGAGCATTAAGTACAGGTGTCTTTTCAGCATCCATGATCACAAGTGATCATGTTGCGCACTTCATAGAAAACAACTGGCATGATTTCATTATGGTTATTATTGGAAGTAAGAAGGGAGGAGGGATGTACTAGCTCTAGGTAATTTGCCTCAATTTGGCAGCCAATCTACATGGCTGCCTATCAGCATTCATCCCACATTTAACTGCCTTTTCCAATAAGGAGCGGCATTATTTACAGTAATGAAGCTTCGGGGAGGAGTGGAGAGAGGAAAAGGTTACGTGGCCGCGTCCATTTGTTTTATGTCTCTTTGCCTGGCAACAGGCCCTTACCTCAAACAGCGCTTTGTTGTCAAAGGTGTGCATGCAAATTCAGTACACTCCTGTCCTGTGGAATGGGTTTATGTGTGTCTCTTGTCATAGCAAAGCAGGCTGTAATGACTCAGGTTCATGCTTTGTGGCCTAATTAAGTCAGTTCAGATCTATAAAACTTTTAGCTGACCTGCAGCTGGCTGTGCTCTGCATTTGGAGCCCAGAAACAAGTTCAACATGCATTCAATTGGAACCTTGGAATCTGCAGAACCTAATTTTTAATCACTTGCAACACTGGGGTAAATGTAGATTTGGAGATCGTGCAGCTCAGAGAGATGCCAAGACTGTCAAGAGAATGTAGGGTTTGTGTGAAATGTAACCTTGTCTGAAACAGCATAGCCAACAAACATGCACTTGTTCCCATACATATGGGTGAGGATAGAATGGTCCCAAAGTGTTGCAAAAAGTGTTGCCCCATTATCTTTTCCAAAACTCACTGTAGAGCCTTAAAATGCATTTTTCCCTTGACAGCTGTTGTTTGGGAACTATTGGAGAGAGCCAATCTTCATTTCCTCCTGTGCTCACCATCATGTATAGTGCCAAAATTCCTAGATGTATCAACCTGTCCCCTTCTCACCTACTATAGCTTGCAGGAGTAGGAGGTCCTCCACTTCTTTGCTGTCCTCTCCCCATCTATATCCTCGCACATACATTACAAAAGAAACATGACAACAAACAAGTTTGTGACACCCACCCCACTTCCATTCTTCTCTGTCTCACAGCAGGTAGATGCAAAATATTTCCCCTGCCTCTCAACCTACCACACTTGTACCTCTTGATTGCAAACTGGCTTAGATAACTAGAAATGGCGGTTTTGTAGCAGCTGAAAGCCCACCCCTAAGCAAGTGAAATACTGCGATGATTGGCAGAAAATGGAGGGGGGAAGTATTTGGAATAATCCTTTTTGTCAGGAACTCTTCCACCTGGATGGCATGGCGGTCAGTCATATATTTCCTGATCCTGATTTGCTTTTTTCCCTGGCTCTCAGTTCCTCGTCCTTTCTCTCGTAATGTGGCACTAAAATTCTTAACAAGCTAGAAGGTTTTATGTTGGATTAGGAACATTGTTGATGTTTACCAAAGGGTGTGTGGTTTTGGTTGGCTCATCAGAAATAAAGTTTGAAATGTATTTATTTATGTGTTTAAAACATTTGTATGCTGATTTTCCATGCAACTTGGCACCCCCAAGGCAGCAAATAATTGAAACATTAAAACAAGCTTTAATACACATACAGTTGACAGACATGTCTGTGTCTACAACTCCTGGAAGACTGTAGGGTGGGGCATGGGGAAAAAGATCTCTTTGACACATTGACCAGCATTGGGATAGACTCTGTAGTAAAAATCCTAATGACTGGCAAAATCCTACCATGGTAATGACATATTTTCCAGATTTCCAAATGTCAACCACGTCAACAACCCCAGTATTCCCCACCCCTAGCCACTCATTTGAGCACCCAGGGGCATGGGGAAGCAGCAGTAAGAGATTCTCTGCCCAAACTTTGTAAGTGGCAACTCTATGAATACATACATACAATTAAAATTAATTAAACAAAACACACTCAAGTGGAAAGGAGAGTCAGTGGGGATCACTGAAAAATAGAAAAGTCCTCACACGCTGGCAGAAAGCAATGGCAGACAAACATCTAACTGTGCTGCTTATTAAACTTTCATATCCCAGTGCTGGTTACTTTATAGAATGATTTTTACTGCCAGCAAAATACTGGATCCTTGGAAATCCTACAGGTAAATTTAGTTGTTTAACTTTTATCAACAAACCATATGGATTGAGTTCCCAATTTCTACATGAAGTTTTGTTGATTCGGGTCACTATGTATACTATTCTAACTCTCCAGCAAATCTCAGGCCAAAAATATTGCAGATTACAGACACTACAGAAAAAATGCAGGAGATGTTGAAAAATTCATAAACCTGCCATTCTCTCCCAAAGCACCTCACATATTGTGACATGTTTATTAACCGAATACTGACATAAACTTGAGTTCACCAAAATAATTTGAATGTATAAAATAAAGGTACTTAGGTCTCACTTTTAAATAAGAAACATCCAGGCAAACATCTGAAGGAAAATCCTTTTTTTTTTTTGCATCTTTGTAAATCTAAAGGGTTTCAAACTTTGTAAGTGCAAAATAAATGCATGAGGGAAACCTAAAAAGCCCTATTTTTAGCCCAGCTATGGGAAGAGGAACAATTCCTCTCTCACCTCAGAATATCTCCATGCTCAGTTGCAGATAGAAACTGATTTTCACCTGCAAAGAAAAAAATGCAGAGTCATGCTATGCACAAACTAAAAATATCAAGTGAGAAAGCACTTCATAAACTCTGGCTGATCTTCTAACTTCCTTGAAGTTACTTTGTCAGCTGGAAACCATCACATAAAAATACTTCAAGCATATTTTATTAGTGATTGCAACAATGCATGTTTGTTATGCTGGGGAATTCAATTAAGAATATTCAAATTCTTTACAATGATTATTCATTTTGATTTTCAACCTCCAGGGTAGAAATTAAAGAAACAGGTGTACTTAAAAGTTAGTCCCATGTTATTCAATGGGACTTAACTCCCAGGAAAGTGTTGTTAGGGTGGTAGCTAAGACTCTTGTTTGGAATCTAAGAACAGATGGTTTCTTTTTTTTTTTTGCAAAAACTAGGAAAAGTATATGCAGCTGTTCTACACCAAGTCAGAGCGTTGGTCCATCTAACTGTCTACTTCAGCTCCCCCCTTTTTGAGCCTGTGGGCACCTTTGAGATTCTGACACAGGGTGGTGGCTGTAACCAGGGCTGTTTTAACAGCACTATATGCCCCCGGCAAAGCAGTGCACAGGGCCCCCTACCTATGCAACTACTATGTACACATACATGCATGTATTGGTTACAGAGGTGATGTAATATTAAATCAGAGGTGAATACCAATGTCCACATATTATCATAAAATTAACATTAATATTGCTCATAATCTTTAGTAAAACATGTGCTCCGTATACATTTTCCAATAACAAATCTTTATAGTTTAGTATGGTGTAGTATTTATTTATTTATTGACAGCAAGTCACAACATACATACATTAGCATAGGGCCCTATGTGCTGCCCAGTGTGCCCTCTGTTAACACATCCCTGGCTGTAACCACAAAATGGTGGCCTCAGGAGGCAAGTCAACCACGAACTCTTATATGCAGAAATTCTAACAGAAACTCTTCAACATTTCAGGCAGCAGCTGGTTAACATATGAACATACACTGTTAAAATATTTTCTAGCACATAAACACGCACAGAGCTTCTCTTTTGTCACACAGGAAAGATTCTAGTCTAGTGCTAAAGAGGCAGCTGCTGCCAAATCAACATTAAAAAAAACTTTGCACAGCTAACCAGATCACCAGTAGCCAATCGGAAGCCATGCTGGGCAAAAACACTAGATAGGCACTAAGAAAGGTATTGGCAGGTGCCTTTGTGCCCACAGGGGCCATGTTCAGGACCTCTGGTCTCCTTTGACTGGCAATGGCTCTCCGGTATTGCAGAGGAGAATTTCCAAACATCTGTTACTTGAGATTGTTTAACTGGAGATAATTGTTTACTCTTTAACCTGGGAGAAAGAGAGAGACAGAGAAAAAAAAGCTAATGTCTAAAAGTGTACATACCAAATATATACGTGAACCACACAACTTGTTGACAGTAGATTTATTAACTTTTAACTTGAACACAAGTATCTACAAATACTTGTAATTCTATGCACACTTCCTTGGGAGTTAATATAAAGACTATCCCAGCTGGAGTCTGCACAGCATATGTATAACAGGTTGTAGTCATTATAAAGGAACCCATTTCCCTTTTTTCTCGTTCACATGCATGTCGTTCAGGCAGTGGTTGGAGCCCATGGAAACAATCCGGGTTGCTTTTGCCGCCTTCTCCTGGAGATGCTTCTCTTTTTTAAAAAAAATAATAATAATCCTGCAATTTATGTGTATGCACAGGCATACAGAAACGAACCCACGCAGCCATGTTGATCCTCCCACAATACGAACTGTTGCACCTGTGTAGCTGCACATGTACAACACACAAAATTAACAAAAAAAAGAACAATGGCAGGGCAATAATGAAGGTGTTGCTGTAGATCAGTCATGCTGCCACAGGGCGAAAATGTGCTTGGGGGACTTTGCACCCCAGTGGACGCTCAGAGAATCTGCCCACAACCTGAATATCAGGCTGCCAGATTCTCCATGACAGTGGACAGCATGCAGTTTAAAGTGAACGGGTAAAAGGGAGGGAAATAAAGCGTCTCCTGCCTGGCCATTCGCACAGGAGTGGCTCCAACCCAGGATTTTGTAAAAGAATTGCTGGTTTCATGATTTTCAAAAATCCTGGGTTGAGAAAACAAAAATGGGGCAAACTCATTTTGGGGATGAGACCTGTTCAAAGTCCCCCCCCCCCCTTCCCCAAAGGTTTCTATTGCACTCTACATCTGTTATTTTTGTGCAGAATCCACCACAGTTTTTCCCCTGCTTTTTACCTTTTAAGAGCTCTACGTCTTCTGATTCATTCAGGGAAATGCCTGATTAACTGCTGGCTTTTATATTCTCAGAAGGAGTGTGGCCTTTTTTCTCCTGTTCTGTTTGGTTTTCCTTCTCTGTTCAAGAATGCTGAATGCTTTGTTGTATCCTGAAATCTGTTTTGCACCCAAGTCCATGTAATCCAATTAAGTCTGTAATATCCTGTATTCTATTTTAAGATTTTACAAGCTGTAGACAGAGACTTTTCCATTATGTCCTGAAACACCTTCCCCCCCCCCCCCCCCCGGGGGATAACATTCAACCTAACGTTCTGGGTAACTCAAAAACTGATATACTCTTATTTACATTTTGGCTGGCCTTTATAAAAAGGTGCTACATGACTTTTGTTGCTGTACATTTGCATAGAATTAGGTTGAAGTACCTGCAGCCTTGTATTAATATCCTGGGTATACCAGCAGGCCAGAATCTGAAGAGCTACGTGAGGCATTTCCCATAGTTTGCAGGTTCCAATGCAGATGTACCAGCCAGGTGAGATTTTGAGAAAGATACTAATTTCACAGGAAGATTCAGCTCCCTGCTATATTCAAAGTCTTACACACTCACACACATATATTCGAAGAGAATTTGGTGCAGTTGTTTTATCATAAGTGGAGACATGTAAGCTCCCATTTGCAGCTAGTAGCATATCCATGAGAATCTGATTATGTGGGTGAGTGCACATCCAATTACCCTGTCTGACCTCCTGCACTATCATCCCTGGTCCAGTGGAATTTTCTCTTCAATTTTTTTATTTAATAACTTGAAGAATTCTACACTGAGAGGATGGTGGAGGAAAATGCATCAGTGACATCAGCTATTTTTTGTAGATACCAGAGATGTTGGTATATATGTTAATTTTCTCATGTGTAGCCTTGGCATGCATGTGTGTATTAAGTGCTGTCAAGTTGCTTCCAACTCATGGATGCTGTAAATCAATGTCCTTCAAAATGACCTATTGTTAACAGCCTCACTCAAGTCTTGCAAACTGAGGGCCATGGCTTCATTTATAGAGCCAACCCAGCTAATGTTGGGTCTTTCTCTTTATCTGCCTCCTTCAACTTTTCTTAGCATTATTGTCTTTTCTAGTGACTCCCATCTTCTCATAATGTGGCCAAAGTATGACAGCCCCAGTTTAGTTATTTTAGCCTTGGAATATGCTACACTTATTTGAGAATAACCAGACTACCAGAATTATACCCCTGCCCCCACCCCCCAAGATATTGGAATAAAGAAAATAAATGGAAGAATCCAGTGCCAGTGAAGAGCTGTACAGTGATTTAGCTGAATATTGACATAATAGAAAATTAGTCTTCTGCCTTTCTGTGCCATCCAGCAGAGCCTCAGATGTACAGAAGATGCTATTTAGTGCAGGACAAGGATACTCTCTATGCAAATTTGTGGCTCAGAAAAATTATAATACCATAAAGGTTTTGAAGAGTAATGAATTAAGACCAGACTTTTGAAAGGTATATCTTTGTCCTGAGAACAGGGAGAGAGAGAAAGACTGTGGAGCAATTTATGAATGTGTGCTGTGTGGTTTCCGGGCTGTATGGCCGTGTTCTAGCAGCATTCTCTCCTGACGTTTCGCCTGCATCTGTGGCTGGCATCTTCAGAGGATCTTGCGGGTCGTGTGGATTCTCTCACGTAAAAGCGTATGTTCTAGGTGGTTATAGATGCGGTGAGCCTGTGGTGTTTTGAAAGTCCTTTTGGCTGCAAGAAATGATGGGATAGTACCTGTGTCGCTGCAGCGTAGAAGAAAGGTTAGAGAACACAGTAAGTGTGCTTTCCTGAGCCGTAGTTTTTCCAATTTCCATGTGACTTGGAACAATTTCTCCCTGTAGAGATGTTCAATGTATTGTCGAAGGCTTTCACGGCCGGAATCACTTGGGTGCTGTGTGGTTTCCGGGCTGTATGGCCGTGTTCTAGCAGCATTCTCTCCTGACGTTTCGCCTGCATCTGTGGCTGGCATCTTCAGAGGATGAAGATGTGATTCTGGCCGTGAAAGCCTTCGACAATACAATTTATGAATGACTTCCACATTGCATAATCAAGGCTTTTAGAGTGACACAAACATCTTGATAGGTGACTGCCAAACCAGGAAGGAAAAGCAGACCCAATAGAAGTGGAAAAGACATGCAAGAAACCAATGTGGAGTAAGAAAACTGCAAAATTAACTTTGGAAGGGGAAGAAATCAGAAGCGTAAACAATGGCTATTATATGGAAAGAAGGGCCTGCGACTCAACATCTTGCAAGCACTGTAATCAGGTACACGATGACCAATATAATGGCTTCTGGGCCTTAATAATTCTGAGGCTGTAGAAGACATTTCGCTTCAGGTGTACCCTACCTGGATTAACAGCTTGGCCTTGCCAAAAGTCCCTCTTTTACATACCTGTCAGAACCCTGATCTGTGCTGCTGGTCACTGTCATGGACAACTGCGTCTTACTAGATTTTCTAGCACTGTCATCCATCTTCAAGATACAACAATTTAAGCCAGCAGTACTGAGTTCTAGAAGTGTAGCAGAATAGAGAATAGAATAGAATAGAATAGAATAGAATAGATTAGAATAGAATAGAATAGAATAGAATAGCAGTACTTTGAACTAAAAACACAAGTTCTAGACTCAAAAGGTAAACTGGAATAAGTGTTGTGGTACTTGGGTCTCAATTTTGCAGACAGACCCTTTTGTAAATAAATAGTTCCTTAAGTACAGAGGGGCAGACATGCTCCAGTGTTGCCGGCTAGGCTGGCTCCCATTGTGATTGAATGTTGCGATCTTGGGAACTGAATAGTTCACAGGCTGTGGCCTGCGTCTGCACAGCTCAAACAGGTCTGTTGTAGAGACGCCACCTCTACACATGCAAAGAAATGTATTCTCACCACCACCACCCTGCCAGTAGCAACATAAACATTCCATTAAAAACCCTCATGCTTAGCTCATCACATTAAAGCAATATTTTTCAAAACCCACACCCTTACTGGTTCAGTGTGCATCTCTGGGAGTCCTCTAGATTCCTGCCAATTTGTGTTAATTGATACCTAACCAGAGCATTTTGTGCTTGACCATTCTCACAGTCTTATGGGAGCTGGTGATTTTTTCCCCTGCTTTCCACATCATTTAAGAAACAGCTTTTTACAATTTTTGAACTAGAACCATAACACATTGTGCATTGGCAGCTGAGTGATCAATATTCTTTAATGACCTGACTGATTTACCTACAGATACAATGAATGCTGACTGAATGCTGACTTAATGAAGTTGACCGATTTACCGACGGATACAAGAGTAGCAAAATGAATGTTATCTACCCAAGCTACCTGGGTTGGTGTTTGGATTGGCTTGCAAGCAGCCACAACTGGATTAATGGATTTACAGCTTGACTCAGGTATGGGGAGCTGTGGTTGACCATGATGTGTTTGCCTAGTAATTGGATTCATCACAAAGTTCTCAGCATGCCTACTCAAATTGTACCTGTTTCCATAATTTAAAAACTTGATTAAAACTTTGCTTTCTGAATGCTAAAATAGATGACTGGGAAATTGCCTGTTTTTATGGCTAACTGGCAGCAGTGGGATCTCCTCATAGGTACTGGGGCCATGGTACAGGAGGAGGAAGGACTTACAGCCCCATCCAAAGGGGAGACTGAGCCACCAGTGGGGGTGGCATGCTGGAGGATTTGTCCTCCCCGGGGCACTTGCCCCAGCTGATGGGCAAATCTGCTGGTGTGCAGCCACCGTGGCCCTCCCCAGCAGTGGGATGCAGTAATGGATTCAGTGCCAGTATCCTTGTGCTCCTGTGGCTGCTGCCAGTGTAGTGGAGGTGGTCTGGGAGCATGGCCAGGGGAGGAACCAACACTAGTTGGCTCCCTCTTAACCATTGCCGCCATTGCACCAGCAGTTCAAGCTTAGAACTTGCCACTGAAAAGATGGCATAAGTTCATCAAGCCCAATTGGAGCTTCCCAGCTGCAGGGAGGCTTTTTCACATTTCAACCTCCCCATGCCACTGCAAAGCCTCTGTGGGGGTGGTGGCCTGCCATGGTCATGGCGTTGCAGTTGGGTGCCTGGCTCCTTGGATGGGGCTATAAGCCTTTCCCCCAGCGTTCCCTAGCCTGAAATAAGCTGCTCTTTATCCCAGTGAGTAAATATACTATTTGCCTAAGTATAACCAATATGTCCTCCCCAACATGGCAAATAGCAACTCTGGAGAGGTCAACCTGAGATCATAAAAAACACTGAGGAAAAGGGTTGAGCTTCTCCTCCGTTGACACATTGATTCTAATCTGGACTCTCCTCCTTGCCATGGTTGCTGCTGACCAATAAAAAACTGTTCCATCCATTTAGGGATCACTAGGTATCTCTTCTTTTTTGGGTCACCAATCTTGCTTGATTTCAACCAGAGGTTTTCTCTCCCCCACCCTCCCAACTTGCATTGCAAACCTACGCATTAGCCTGGAAGTAAGTCATTTTGAACATAGTGGGATTGATTTCCAACTTAAATAGGCATTGGATGGGGTGGTGAACATATGATGCACCGGAGCAGTGTCTTCTAAAGGAGAACTGCGGTTCTCAGCAGCTTATTACCCACAAGCCTTACATACTGGCGAGCTGTAACCTAATCAGCCCACTGGGTTTAATAACTCCTTTGGTAATGGAAGTATTCTATATGCAAACAGGCACCAGCAGTAAGCCTTTCTAGACAAAGTTAATCTCTGATGATAGTATTCATGTCGGTAATTCCAGAGTTGTTCTTTTCGGTGGTTGAAGCGGAAAATAGTTATTGTGAAACTATTTAGATAATCAACTAGTAATCTCTGTTAGTCCCTTAACGCACATTCCAATTGGCCATGAATGAACTAGCAAAGCAAGAACCAGTTAGCCATAAGCTTTCAAAAGTGAACACATCAAATCACCATTGTCTTAGTAATATAAGCAGCCATATCTATCAAGGGCTTCGGATGCTCCAGCGGAAGCCCCTCCTTATACTGAAGAAGCTGAAACGGCATCCAGTGTTAGCCTAGGAAGTCCTCTTACCTCAATTACTTCCAGAATCCCTAGTTCAATGACAACTATGGCCCTTTCCACACAAATAGAACGTTTTGGGGAAAGGAATACAACATTTCCTTACACGAGTTCTACACTGCTTTCAGCCCAAAGTGATTCAGAAACATTTCATTTCTGCCTTAAACTGTGTTATTTGGATACTGTAAACCAGTGATCTTTTCTCCAATAATAATTCCTACTTGCTGTGTGGAGATCAGGAAATTTTGAAGCTCTCACTTTTGTTTCTCTGCCACTCGCTATTTTTTGCTGCTCCAGTGATCACTGTGCTGTCAGCCGCTTTATTTTTCTAGGTTATGCAGGGAAAGCCACAAAAACATTTTTTCCCCAAAACATTTCCAAAATGTTTGGCAAATGTTTTAAATGGTTTGTATGGAAAAAGCCTATCAGTGTGAGGTTTCAACTCAGCGTTTTTCTCTATGGTCTTTTCCACACAGTAGAACTATAGCGTCTTGAAGAGACATTATAGAAAGCATTTTGGGGAAGAAGTTTGCACACAGCTCTCTCCCACAAAGCATTTTCAGGACATTTTATTTCTGTCAATCCAGGTTTTTCAAAAAATCACTCAACTAGAGACCTTTCCCCCCCAACCTGGATTGAAGATGTCTCCTGCTTGCTAAGCGAACAAAATCAGGCAGGAGATGCTTTATTTCTTCTGCCTTCTTCTCCCCAGCTCTTACCTTCATTTTTGCTTCAGTTGTGCCTGCCATTTTGTGTGCTACAACAGAGATTTTCCATTAAGGTTCCCCTTGGAGGTTCCCTCTGCTTGCAGCTCATCCTCACACAATTTCCATGTAAAAAGTAGGTGAATAAAGTTTGTTTTGCTTGGCAATCCTGTGCACATATCGTTTTTCTTTTTTTGTTTTGTTTTGAGGGGGATGTCTGCGAAGCTATGTATACATGATTAGAGAAACTGCAATATGCACATATTTGTGTCATCGTAGCTTTGCAGACAGCTCCCTAAAAGCAACAAAAAAGGGAAAATGACACGTGCACAAGATCTCCAGGCAAAACAAACTTTATCCACCTGCTTTTTACACAGAAATCTCATGCGGATGAGCTGCAAGCAGAAGAAACCTCCCTGGAAAACCTGCACCAAATGGCGGAAGCACAGTCGTCTCTGCTGCAGCACACAGCATGGGTACAACTACAGACAAGAAATCCACAGAAAAAATGTACAGATAGGTATGTATGTACATACACACACGCACGCACACACACAGAGATATAGATAGATAGATAGATAGATAGATAGATAGATAGATAGATAGATAGATAGATAGATAGATAGATAGATAGATAGATAGATAGATAGATAGATAGATAGATAGATAGATAGATAGATAGATAGATAGATAGATAGATAGATAGATAAATGCATTTAAGACATTTAAAATTCCATGTCTGATATTTGGTTTTCTGTTCTCAGCTCAGTGGATACCAGGTGCCAGCAAATGGCAAGTGTAGCCCTCCCCAGTACTGATTGTAACCAGCTGACAGCCACTTCACGGGTGTCCTAACAACCTGCTAATTAATTTATTGATTTCAGCTGTAACAATGGGGGGGGGGAGGTTCTTCTGCTTCCAGAAACCTGTCTAAAGGCCTGCTTGCAGAAACCTGTCTTCTGATTGGTTGAAGGTCATAAAATCAGTAACCTATGTTTCCTCTAAATGTAGACTATTTTTTTACAGGTATCACCTTTACCCTTTTACTTTCCCTCTTACCTTTACATGCTGTGTTTGCCTCTAATATGTTATTTTGCCATTACATCTATTTTGGGTTACACAGCTTGACTTTGAACTGAATTTGCCAGTGCTTCAAGAACTTAACATCTGTATTGTAAAAATCTTCCTAGATGTATTTAGGAAGTTAATTTTCGTACTTTGAACCCCCATTGGAGCTGTATTGCTTGTAAACTTAATTCATTTTCACGACAATAAAGTCTATTCAGTTTTATGGTGTCGTCCTATTGTGAGCCGACTTGTTCTGACCGAGGGTAATCTTGGTAATGTTATCAAAGGAGGGTCTCTTGTTCCAGGGTCTTGGGTTTAAGACAGGGAAACAAGTCTCTCAGAACAAGGCAGGTACCCTTGAGACATGTAGACAAAATGCACAAAACAGAGTACATAAAATACATTTAACATTTTCAAAATACAAAACCCCAATTTAGGACTTTCAATAAATTAATCAAATGTGGTCTGAAATAAAACCAACTGCCCCTTAAAGACTGAAATTGAGGGGACTAGTGCACCTTTCTAGGGATGCTGTTGAATTATGGGGTTGCCACCAGAAAGGCCTTCTTGAATGTACCCACCAGGCAGACTTCTTTGATTGACTGGACAGTCAAGAGGGTGACTCCCACTGATCTTAATCCCAGGGCTGGAACATATGGGAGAAGGTGGTCCTTCAGATACCCTAGTCCCCAGCCACGTAGGGCTTTAAATGGCATAACCAACTCTTTGAAGTGGCCAGTTGTAGTAGGTTTTCTAGGCAGTGTGGCTCTGGTCATGCAGGTTTTGCTCCTAACGTTTTGCTCCTAACATTTCACTCACATCTATTGCTGGCCTGTGTAAGAACATCTAAGTGTGGCCTGCCTCTGAAAATGCCAGCCATAGATGTAGGCAAAACATTAGGAACAAAAATACCAGACCATGGCCACAGAGCTGAGAAATCCTACAATAGCCAGTTGATTCCTGCCATGAAAACCTACAATATTTTGAATCGGGTTTGATATAATTGCTGTGGTAGCTAGGTTGCACACTTCAGATAGCTGGCCCAACCAACCAGCAGTGTTGTACACTAGCTGCAGCTTCTGAACAATCTTCAAGGGTAACCCAAAGTAGAGCACTTATGGTTTTAGCATGTTGTCATGTGCTGGAAGCCACCCTGAGTCCTTCAGGAGAAGGGCAGCATACAAATGGAATAAAATAAATAAATATAATTTAATATAATTTAATATAATTACCCTACCTTTCCAGAGGCTCCACCAGTGTCATGTAGCGGCTAAGAGTAGTGGACTCTAATCTGGAGAACCAAGTTGGACTCCCCACTCCTCCACATGGGCAGTGGACTCGGGTGAACCAGATTTGTTTCCTGCTCCTACACCTTGGGCTAGTCCCAGTCCTCTCAGAACTCTTTCAGCCCCACCTCCCTCACAAGATGTCTGTTTTGGGGAGAGGAAAAGAAGGCATTTGTAAGGTGCCTGGAGGGAAAGGAGGGAAAGGCAGGGTATGAATCCAAAAAACTCTACTTCTTCACCCTCAAAATCTCCAGCAATTTCTAAACCTGGATTTGGCAACCCTATTTCCTTTGCGAGTGGAGGGTGAGGTTGGGACAAACAGAAACATGTGTGCTTAAAAAAATGAGCTGTGTGTGCTCTGTCTTTATTGAGAAGAGATTCAGTTTGGAAAGCTGCAAAAGGAGAGTGCAAACTTTGGTCATTGCCAGCCCTTGTTTAGATGGCCCTCCTATTGCGGCTCTAGTTATGCCAAACACGCTTGTTCTTTTCAGCTCAGGCCGCATTCCTTTCCTCTCTTCCCAGCACCAGCCTCTGCTCTTAGGCTAGCAAGTGTTATTTATTGAAAAACGATAAAGAACTCCTCCTGTCTAAACCCAGGCACTGCTGGAAGATCATAAACACATGCTAAAGTTAGCTCGAGCTGATAGCCACCAAGAGGAAAAACATCCACCTCCACTCACTGCTGCCGTTAAAGACCCTGGCCCCTTCACCCCTCTCCTTCCCATTTGGGATAGCCTGGGAAAATTGACAAGCTAGTGCTGGAATGTTGTTAAGGCCGCCAACAAATGCTACCGCTTGCAGACAAGGAAGGGTTTTTCTTTGCTCTCCAGTTTTTAAAAAAGGAAACTTTTTGGAGCAATCAAGCTGTTGGCATCTTGATTAGGGATGCTTAGAAACTTCGGGGAGAAAGTTCTAGCCTGTTCTGTTGCTAAATGCTGGGTTTCTGTGCCCTCGCCCCCCAACTGCTTTGAAATTTGGTTACTTTCATGTTTTCTCCCATTGTTAATGCTTACTGAACATTTTCTTTGAACATACCACCATGTGAATTTCCCCACTGGCATCTCTGGCAGTGGGGGTTGGTTCAGATTTCACTGCATTTCACTGCATGCTGTAGTTTGAAAGCTATGCAAATGTTCCTTTATTTTTATTTGAGTTACATAGGGTTGCCCCGTCTCCAGCCATACCCTGACGATCGATCTCCCAGACAACAATGATCAGCTCCCTTGGAGAAAATGACTATTTTGGAAGGCAATATACTCCAAAGAGTTTCCTCTCCTTACCAAACCCTCTTCTCCTCAGGCACCTCCCACAAATCTCCAGGCATTCACCAGCTTGGTGAATGCAACTCTATGCAACTCTATGCAATGCCCTTTCTGCAAAGAACAGCTTTTCTGGGAACAGGCTCCCATTTGGTCAGCTGGCAGAGCCGATACCTTCCAAAGTATAAAAATGCAACATACACTTTGTTGCAAAGAAGGACAAGACTCTGCAGGGTTTACCATGGACGAGGCGTCCCTGCCAAGCATGACTCCCTCCCGACTCACCCCTTCCATTACTCCTGCCCCCTTCATCCCTGGATCAGGCGAGGTCCTCAACTGATAGCCACCATTCTGGTTCTAGGACTTTTGTCCCGTGCTGTTATAGTGTCCCTGTATTAACTTTGCCCCATTTTTATAACTGCTCTCTTTTTAACTTTGCTATAGTATTCATTTAACTTGTTTAACCTTTGTTTCTTGTTGCTTTGCCTGGGTCTTTCATGCCTCTGTAGGCCATACAATGGGCCAAATTCTCTGTGAAGGG
Organism: Sphaerodactylus townsendi; assembly: GCF_021028975.2. NCBI lineage: Eukaryota > Metazoa > Chordata > Lepidosauria > Squamata > Sphaerodactylidae > Sphaerodactylus > Sphaerodactylus townsendi. The sequence goes on from NC_059430.1 coordinate 31,083,661, forward strand.
GGAGTTAACTGCAGGGCAGTGAGGGTAAAGCCCTAGATTAAGTGCCCATTCCCATCTTCCTGCATTTCTGTGTTTTCCATTTTTCCTTGTCAACATGTATAACAAAAGCTCACAATACTTCCAGTTCAAATAATCATAGGAGAGTCCATTTTTCTTTTTCATACTTATCTCTTAATGTTTTTGTTTTTCTGAAAAATCTGCTGAGGGGATCCAGATCTGGCCAGAGCAGTGGAACTGTAAGACAGGGTTTTTATTTGTTGGTTACTTATTTCCCTTCACTTATATCCCACATTTCTCTCCAGTGGGGACCCAAATTGTCTAACATCGTTCTCCTCTCCTCCAACTTATCCTCACAGCAACCCTGTCATAAGGCCATCAGGTTCCTGCTGCCAGCGGGAACCCTCCTGCCCCCCACCAGCCCTTTCCAATAACCCTCACCTTGGCAGGTGAAAAATGGGAAGGGAATGGGGGCTGACAGGAGTCACTGGCAAGTGCTCTAGCATTCAGCCAAAACTCTATGGTTACACCTCAGTTTTGGCCAAATGCTAGTGAATCACTTGGGATATCACAATGTTGTCAGCGAGCCCCCTCTTCAGCTGTTGATTCTGGAAACCCTATATGAAGTAGGTTAAGTTAAGGGCCAAACTAGTTGAGATGGTTTATCCAGGGGATGTACTGTGCTGTTAAGACATGAATTCCTAGCCAGAAACTCCCTTAAACTGTGCCACAGGGTCCCAATTCTAGTTGGGGCCACAATAGCATGGGGGAGGAGGAGATTCTGCCTTCTCCTGCACCATGCTGGTCCTGACCCTCTGTACCATTTTGATACAGAAAAACAGTATGTGTCTGTGGAGGGGACAAGATCCCATCCTCGCCCGACCTTCCACACCACAGTGGTCCCAACAAGAACCGAGCCCCAATAGCATAATTTAAATGACTTCCTGCCAAGTTTGGCCCTGAGAGAACGTGAGCAGTCCAAGGTCACCCAGCTGTGACGTAGGAGGCTAAGAGCTCGTGTATCTAATCTGGAGGAACCGGGTTTGATTCCCAGCTCTGCCGCCTGAGCTGTGGAGGCTTATCTGGGGAATTCAAATTAGCCCATGCACTCCCACACACGCCAGCTGGGTGACCTTGGGCTAGTCACAGCTTCTTGGAGCTCTCTCAGCCCCACCTACCTCACAGGGTGTTTGTTGTGAGGGGGGAAGGGCAAGGAGCTTGTAAGCCCCTTTGAGTCTTCTGCAGGAGAGAAAGGGGGGATATAAATCCAAACTCCTCCTCCTCCTCCTCCTCCTCCTCCTCCTCCTCCTCCTCCTCCTCCTCCTCCTCTTCTTCTTCTTCTTCTTCTTCTTCTTCTTCTTCTTCTTCTTCTTCTTCTTCTTCTTCTTCTTCTTCCATGGCACAGTCAGCATTCAAACCTGGTTCTGATACTAGTGTGAAACTCTAACCACTATACCACACTGGCTCTTCCCCTGTGTACATAGTTTATCCCCCTATGGAGGTACACAGGAGAAACCACAATTTGGTTGGAGAAGAAATGTGTGTGTATGCTTTTGTGCCTTTAGTCTTCATTAATGTTATGTAAAATTCTGTAACTCCATGATAGAAATGATGCATTGTATGTTCGCCAGTTCTTGCTACTTTTTGACTGATTTGTTAAAATTTTTATTCACATGCTAAATTGTAACATCCTGTATTGTGACTAAGGGATGTAATTATCTTTTGTCAGCCTGTTCTGATGGCTGTTATGAAAAAATTAAAATAAAGAGTTTTAGAAGGTTAGAAATTTGGCATATGTGGAGAGAGCTAACACCCCCTTCCCCTTCCCGGTCACTGCCACCACATCTCTGATCAAATTCATAGTTCTGACTACTGCTAAGTAAAAATCAAAATGTCAGGAGGTCCAATCCTGCATCTCCTGCTTAACATGTTTTATGACCTTTACTCTCTCTTTTGTAACATACATCTCTTTTATTTTAACATCTCCCTTTGCGTATTTTACTTGTTCTTTTGCAATCTAATTTTATATTTTCATTAAAGGATATCCCAAGGGCACAATATCCCCGTGGTTCCCATGGAGCTCTGTACCTCAGACTGATAAAAGGATCTACTGTTTTCCTTGGCCTTCAAATAGAGCTTGCTTGATTTTGCACCAGGCCCTGAGACATCTTTGAAAAGCATGCCTGCAAAACTGAACTCTAATAGGAAGTGTTGCTTAAATCAGCAGGCTTTCTAACCTCCTCCAGTATCACCAGATCAATTCCTTATGACTTCCTGTGCATGTGGTTCAGGGATGGAAAATCCAATAACCAATTTATTAACATCAGGTTAAATGTGTTGCATTTATCTTGGCATAGGAATTAACTTGAGCATGCATAGAGGAATCAATTCAGCCAGTAATACAAGGGAAACCCTTAACTTTGGGGAGAGAGCAGGACCCATGCCTTCAACACAAAGACCTTTCTGTGGGTGTATATTTATAGTCCTGGATTGTTTCCTTTGCTCTTCAAACAAGTGATCAACTGGTCAGAGATAATAGCATTTGTACGTTCTAAACTTCTGGGCATTATCATCTTTGCATGCATGCAACAGTCCAGATGAGCAAGCCATGTGTGGAAGCTTGAAACTATCATCCCTTAAAAAAAGCTCCCTGCCCGAAACAAACTAGCACCTCAGGGAGAAGGCCTGATACATCTTTCTTTTGGATGTCCAGATTTAGGCATTCTTTTCAATAAATGTGACCAGCTGCACAATCCTAAAGAGAGTTGCTCCAGCCTAAGTTGGCTTAGACTGTAGTAACTCTGCATAGGACTGCACTGCAGGACAGCAACTTTGCACAGGAAGCTGTGTTTTGCCTGTGTTTTGCATACATTGATTGTATGAACTGTATCCTCATTATTTTTCTCCTGCTTGATCTTCAATGCAAACTCCGCTTTGGCCCCCATAACATACACAGATACCTTTTAAAGTGATTGGAAACATACTGACATGTCCACCCTACCCGTACCCCACAAAGGTCTAGTGCAGGGGTCTGCAACCTGTGGCTCTCCAGATGTTCACGGACCACAAATCCCATCAGGCCATGCTGGCAGGGGCTGATGGGATTTGTAGTCCATGAACATCTGGAGAGCCACAGGTTGCAGACCCCTATCGGAAAAGATCTCCTGTTTGTAATGGATCTTAATGACAACTGCTACCTGTGCATAATCAGGAAGAAAAGATAGATGCAAAACCAACCACTTCCAGAATATTAACAAAACCCAGTTGCTTAGAAAAATCTTCTCCTACCTGCTTTTGTTGCATTTGAAGGCAGCAACTTTTTAACACCTCAGCCTTGTTAAGAACCCTACATTCAAAGTAAAGATAAATGGCATCTGCATTTTTTTTTAAAAAAAACACAGTTCTCTGATATTTTTCAAAGCAGGTATAACTCCACTCCCCCCATCTGGCTAAACTTCTGTGCTAGAGTTTCAGTTTCTCTGTAGATTTGTGCTGAAGCTTACGCATAACAGAGAAGGTCTTCAACCAGCTGACACAAAGGTAGTTGTTTTGAGTCCTTTTGAATTCTATTACTCGCTGCAGTAGGTTGTTTATATAATAGTAGATGTTGTTTTTACTCCCAACGGGTCTTGGATGTTGAGCCAAGACACAACATAAGAGATAAGTGAGTGGATATATAATTCCCCACCCTCGAGCTAATTTGTGAGGTTGGAACATCATTTACATTTGCAAAATAAATATTTAAAAGGGCATACCACTGAAATTGAAACAAAGAATCTCTCTTTCCACACTCCCAAATCAATTAGTCTGGGATCCCTGGCATGCAGATGGTGTCTCTCTTGAAGTCCTTTAATATTTTACTTCATCCATGAGAAAAAACTTGCCGCTGTTCTTTTTTTAAATACCCCATAAAAAACCTATAAACTATGCCATCACCTATTGTCTACTCAGCAGATGGGGAAAACAATGTCAACAGAATTTGGGGGAGTGGGGGGTAGGTTACTGGGTGTGTATGTGGGGGGGGGGTACATTGCACGGATCATATAATGCCATGAACACATAATTTTTTTAGCCACTTCCTGGCTTTCTCACATCTTTAATGTTTAAGGGTTTTGCATTTCTTCTTCTTCTTTTCTTTTAACTAATATGATTTCTGGTTTTCCAAACAAAAATGCATAAAAGGACACCCAAGGAGCAGTTTAATCACCATGCGAGGCTGGTTAGCTGCATTTTGTCCTCCAATGGAGCAACTATTATTAAGCAAATGAGACACTGGTGCATTTTTCCATTTGAAAAGCTGCCATTCACCTTGGTGGTCACAACACAGAGTGAGGCCTTAACTGATAATGGTTAAGGTCAAATGGGCAAACACACAAAGCAGATGTTTTATTTATTCCTTTAATTTTAAAGGGGGAAAATGAATTTTCTACCTTTGTCATGATCACATCAAGCCTCATGGAAAGATGATAATAGAAATTTGAGAAGCCTCTAAGAACAGGAAGCAAGCATTTAGGGTTTTTTTAAATGTAAAGGAGGTCTCACCCCAAAATTTATGGCAAATTAACGAAAGTGAAAGTAAACAGATCCATCAACTTTATATGCAGTCTATCTGAATCAGTTTCAATAAACAGCAGCAGCAAGTGGTAAATTAAATGATACATTCCTTGCTTAGGAGTTTGTGATTTTTAGGGTTCATTTTTTATTGCACATTCTGTTTACTGTATGCATGAAGCCATAACCCGTACCAGTGAATCAGCTACCACAGATTCTCCAACAGAATAATACTTAAAAAAAAGATTCTTGACAGTGTACCCTTGCTGATTGCAGAGGATCCATTCTTGGGATAACAGTGAATGGTGAAATCCAGGAAATCTCTTAGCCAGCTTGTCTGCTGCCTCTCATTAGCAAAAAACCCCTACATTTCCACCCAATATCATCATGTAATGATCAGCATCCCTGATAAGGAGGGGGGGGGGATTTCCACGTGCACAAGACCAGCATTCTCATACCTGCTCTCCCTTTCTGTGATTAAACAAACATGCGGCGGAGTCATGTGCTCAAGTAGTATGGCTGCAGACTGCGAGTAAGTGAAATTTACACCACAATCCAAATGGAGGGGGAGGGGGCTGATCCGCTGTGGCTGGAGATGGTGCAGCGTGGCAAGCAGCAGGGCAACTCCTCTGTGCGCTGCCTCCCAGAACGCTCCATAGGAAACAATGATAAGTCATCGACCTGCACCAGGGGCATTCCAGTGGAAGCTGAATTAGGTCAGCTCGACACCCAGGAATGCCCCTAATGTGCCCCCAGGTGCACAAGTGTCCAGGGTGAGGTTAGTGTAGCTCTGGGGCAAGAGGTCGCTTCCAGGTTGGGTACCTCAGAACTCTCCAGAGCCTGCCCGTCTCCCTGTTTGTTCTGCCTGCTGGCATAAGTGCCACTTACACCGGTGGGGTAAGGAAACATGCCACCGCAACCCTGCGCCAGTTTTAAGAACTGCTTCTCCCCCCCCCTTCTTGGGATTGGGCTGCCCAAGTTGACGGCTCACAAATGTTGAGGACCTACTGTACATGTGTGAATCTCAGCCCCAACAGCACATGATATTATGGGACCTGGACATATGACTGCCAACAAACAGTGGAAAACATTAGAATGGTCACTTTGGGTCAGTTAGCAGCTGAGGAGAAAAGCAAGTTATCTTCCTCCCTCTGGTTCCCTCCATTTAATCATGTTTTTTTCATTCAAAACTGGAGCAGATTGTCAATGAGTTCATCATGCATGTCTACTGGGATAGGGGAGGCCCAAAAGGTGTAAGGGCATGTGCTGTTAGACTGTACCCAAATTTTTTTGAATGTCTCCCCGGCTTCTCTGCTGCACTCTTCTCCCATGGTGGTGAACCAATGAGGAGGCTGGCTGACCTGGCTCAATTCAGTGGCACCACATTGAGGCTTAGCAGTCTCCTTATGTGCTCAGGCCCACATAGGGATGCCAGCCACCAGTTGGGACCTGGAGATCCCCTAGAATTCCAGTTCATCTCCAGACTATAGAGATTAGCTTCTTGGAGAAAATGGATGCTTTGAAGGGTGGTCTCTATTGGGGGGGCTGGTTCCTGAGGGGTGTGTGTGGGTTTGGGTGCCATTTTGCCCCAAGTACCATTTTGCCCCCCCCCATCCCTCTATTTCTGGGGCTCGGAAGTTGCAGGGTTCCAGGTGCGAGATGGCAATGGTCATGGCTTGGCAACAGGCCTGTAGAAAAATGCCCTGTCCCAAAAATAAAGGGCAGTTTGGTTTTTTATGGTATGGAGGTAAATATCATCTCATGACGCTACTATTTAAGGAACAGGACTCTCCCCAACTTTCAGGTAGTTGGCAAATTTACCTGTACCTGTTGTCACCTTCTAGACTGAGTTTACCACACACCGCAGAGTTCTTCATCAGTCTTCCTTGGAGCTGCCTAGCAGAAGACATGTGCCCCATCTCCCCTCCAATCAGCCACAGAGACCCACTGCAGCCCTTCTTGAAAGCCATCTTGAAGTGGGGTACAAGTGGAGAGCACAATTCTTCCCTTGTCATCTGTGCTGTTAGGCAATCGACCTTTACTGTTACATACTCTTCAGTTTTGCCATGAAGCTTCCAAATACTGGATTAAGGGAAGGGGGACCATAGTTTTTAGTCTGTGCTGCTCTTACAAATTAGTCTGTACAGCTCTTACAACACAATACCTGAATTTTCGGTTTCACGAATTGGTAAGTGGAGCTGGAAAGAACAGTCCCTGCACAGAGAATTTATGAGCTGTGAGTATCTTTGCAGGTTACATCACACAATGAAAAGTTGATTTGTGGATGCATTTGCCCTAAGAGGCCATGTCTGAAATTGAACTCACAAATCTCAGTCTTTCACTAAGTATTATGTACTTTTCAATTGCCCCTGTTTACTAGGACAGTCTATTTTCTAGTTCTTGACTCTGGAAATTATAGTCTCTAATTAGTATCTATATGTGCCTTTTTTGGGGGAGGAGATGGGGAAAAGCATGAAAAATAGCAAATACACTAAACACAATAAGTGTGTGTGCTTATATCTGCAAATGGATACAGAAATACAGGGTAATTTACACAGGATCAAATAAAATCAAACAAAATGCTTTAAAATATAATTGTGTAGCAAGATTTCACAGAATGAAAATTTTGGATTCTGCAAATGTTTTCCATGGTTTTCTGCTTTTTTATGGCATACTTTTGAGGCCCTTTTCTTCCCTTTCATTTTTTCCTCCTGCTTTAATAGGATTTGCCTTGTTAAAATTTGATTAGTATAAACTGAAGAAATCGGAAGAAATCTGAAGGAGATTGAAACTAGGAAGGGCAGCCATGAAGGAGCTAGAAAAGATCCTTAAGTGTAAGGATGTATCACTAGCAACCAAGATCAAGTTAATCCATGCCACAGTATTTCCTCCTACTTATGGGTGTGGAAGCTGGACAATGAAGAAAGCTAACAGGAAGAAAATAGATTCCTTTGAAATGCGGCGTTGAAAAAGAGTGTTACAGATACTGTGAACTGCAAAAAACAAACGTATCAGTGGTTCTAGAACAAATCAAGCCTGAATTGAACCCAGAAGCTAAAATGACTAAACTGAGACTGTTGTACTTTGGTCAGTTCTTAGAGAGGCATGATGTCACTTCCAAGTTTACCCAGGCCAGAAGTAATGTCATGCTGTTGGCCAATGGAACCACTATGTCCCTCCCATTCTCCCTCCCCCAGTCTTCTGCTGGTTGCCAGCCTGGGCCTTGCACTCCTACCTCTTTAAGATTTTCGCATTGAAAGTGAAACTGACAAGAAATTGACAAGGTCTAGAAAAGAAATAGACCAAAGTCGGCAGGGGAAAAAAAAGGAGGTTGCGTGAACACCATGAGGAAACAGGAGCCAGGCAAAATGACAGATTGGCTCAGCAAGGACTACTTCACAGGGGAGAATTCCTGTGTAAACCCCATGGTGAAGCAAGGAGACCAAATAGCCCCAGTCTCCGATCCTCCTTTTTACCCACAGAGCCACCTGGAAGCTGGCAACCCTCTCTTGAGAACACGAGCAATTTATTCATTACAAAAGTCAGATTTTTTGAAAAAATGGTGATAGATTATGGTAGTTGTCAGCATTGTTAAAATAATTACTAAGTAGTATAAAGAAAGCACTATAAAATGTTATTACACAACCACCTTTTAAAAACCAAACAGATACAAGTAAAATGAAGTTGCAATCATGCTTATGAATGCATGGGCTTTTTCATTTCTAAGTGAATACATTCTTTCCCCACCCTTCCCTTGAAGGCAGCGATAAAACCTTGCAGCTCTCTCATGAGCACTTTATCACTCCAACTCCCAGGATCTGCGGTTTTTCCAGAGAAGAACTGAGTCTTTACGAAGCATGCTGGGAATAGTAGTTCCATTGTATATCTTCTGCTTTCTTAGCCTCAGGTTAGGGCGAGTTTCAAAACACCTGTCCTTCACTAGGGAAGCAGTTCCTTCTTTTTAAAGAAATCCACATTCTTTGCCACTCCTTTTCAGCGTGCAAGCAATGCACTAACTTCCGAGGAGCAGCTAACCAGGAACTTGTGGACAAAGCATGCTAGAGCTTTAAGGTAAGGAGTTTTTGGACTTTTAATGAGCCAAGCATTTGTGAACCTTCTGGCCAGGAGCCTATGGATCAATGAGATGTCAGTTTAACCGTTTTTAATAGGAGTGGGTGAATGGCTGGAGGACATGGGAAAGGCAGTGTGTTTTCAGGAGCTGGGGAGAAGGTTCCACCCACTTTTAAACAAATAACAGTTAGGAAAAGTGTATGTTTTGTTCAAAAACTAAAGCTGCTATTGCTGCAGTTTTGCCTAGAGAATGTATGATTTTGCTGTTCTTGCTGTTATTCTTTTTATTATATCGTCCCTGGTTCCCATATTGTTGATTTATTGTCCCAAATGAAAGCGGAGTGTTGCAAGAGCAGCTTCTTTTACCCCCAGTTGGATATTGTAGGGCTGAGCTGAGACAAACTGCCAGTATTTTAAGATGAGGTAGACTAGGACAACCAAGGTTGCTAGCTACAGGTTAGGAAATACCTGGGGATTTGGGGGCGGAGCCTGGGGAGGCTGAGGTTTCGGAAAGGAGGGACTTCAGTGAGGCTTAATGTCATAGAGTCCACCTTCCAAGGCAAACATTTTCTTCATGTGAACTGATTTCTGTTATCTGGGAGATATTGGGAGATCTCCAGCTACTACCTGGAGGGTGGCAACCATAGGGATAACTCGGGGGCAAGCTAAGTGGCCTCCACAATGTGGGTAGCACCGTGGACAACTCTGTTTTGACCTGCTTAGGGTGATAATAACGATGGGTGTAAGCATCCAGTGAGCTTACTAGGGTTACCAACCTCCAGGTGGTGGCTGGAAATCTTCCAATACCACAATTGATTGGGATGGGCATTCAGTAAACTCTAATCAGAACCCATCCAAGGGTTTTTCACCCCTCAAAAAAGGTGGCAAAGAAATGTGCCCCAAAATTGGATCCTGAAAAGAATAACGAATGGCTAGAAATATCTTAATCCTGCCTTTTAAGTGTAGTTGTACTATATCTGTTCACAATTCCGTGTACAATAGAATGGTCAAAAATTTTTAATCTATGTTATATTTTTATAAATGAAGTGTGATCTTAGAATGTAAAACTACTCATAGACGGCATGTACAACTCTTTTAAATTTAATAACGGTCTATATTCACGCTTTATAAAGGTCTATTGTGATTGTGAGGATCCTGAAAAATGCCATTTTCCCAATTTTTTGAGCCCATTTAGTTCAGTGCCATAAAAAACCACCTTTCCCGCCCTTACCTGCAGCCTAGCTGGGTCCAGCATTGAACTGTCCATGCCACCTCCAAAGTCCATGTGGATTTTGGAGCCTTCAGTTCAACACTGGCCCTGGTCAAGCTGAGCCTGAGGTTCAATGCGAGGCTCTGTCTGACCAGGTCCAGCCAAACTGCGGGCTTTGGAGGTAGAGCTTGCAGTTTAAAACTGGGTCCAGCCTGCAGTTATACACTGGGCTCAGCTCTGCCTGGCTGGGCTGGGCCCAGCTTTCAACTCTGCACCTGCTTTTAAGACTCCTCGTGGGTCTCAGAGGCAGCAGGCAACGTGGGTTCAGCTCTGCACCACCTGCTGCCTTCCAGACCAAAAAGGAGTGATGGTAGAATAACCCTTTTCCCCCTTCCCAACATAAGCCCAATCCAAACTGTTCCTAAGCAGCTGTTAATTTTCCTTTAAAAGACCATCATAGGTCTAAAATCTCCACCATGCCTTGTTTGACCTGAAGGTTGCCCATTTGTCTTTCAAAATTTAAGTGTTTGCTGCAAAGTGCTGCTGCAAAGATGGATATCCATGTGGAAAGCATATTTGGCATGCACTCAGAATAAACAGTTAACAATGTAGTTTGTAGAAAGGTAAAGTTGTCAAACTATTTCCTAGGAAACTTTTCTTGGGGAAAAACGAGATACAAATGAATAAAAAATAAACAGCTCCGCTGCGCTCATTAACTCTTCCTTTTGGCATTGACAAGGAAAATTAGAGAAGGAACAGGCCTGTACAGGTCTGTGGTATGCCTTGAAAGTTCTCTAGAGCAGGAAGAAGAAAAAGTCACAGTGAAAATAAGGACCTTGCTAATGGTAGCTAATAAAGTTGACAGCGTATCCCCCTCCCCACCTTCCCCTTCGGCAGGGGTCATGTTTCTTTAGTAACTGTCTGGGAGGCAGAAATTTAGCAGGTTTTCCTATCGCTACATCTCCATCATGCTAGCTGCAGGTCAGGCAGAATTAAAAAATAAAATAAAAGGGAAGGAGGTTGGTTGCAATCCTAGAAGTTTATTCAAACGTTTGTGGAAAATTGCAGGTTTTTTTAAACAGTAGACAATGACATCAAGCACAAGCGGAACTGCTGAAAAGAGAATATGAATAATAAGAAGATTCAGAAGCAGCTCCGAGCATTGCTAGGGTTATCAACCATTCGGGTTAGGGAATTTCTGGGCATTTGAGGGTGGAGCCTAGGGAGAGTCCAGATTGGGGTGGGATGGGCACTCAGGAAGGATACGGTACCCTAGAGTCCACCCTATGAAGCTGCCATTTTCGCCAGGGGAAGTCTTGAGATCAGTTGTAATTTTGGCAGAATCTGGAGGCGAGAGCTTTGCGGTTGGTGGGGGCAGGCCATTGGAGGACTGCATCAATTTTAGCAGGATCCATTTTTAAGCCCTCGGGCGAGATCCGGTAACCCAAATAGTCAATGGAGGTCTGATGAAAACAGCATTTGGAGAGTTTGGCAAAGAGAGAGTTGTCAAGCAAGCGTTTCAATACCTCTCGGACCAACATTTCATGCTCTTCTATAGTTTGCGAGTAAATTAAAACGTCATCTAAATATACAACAACTCCCTTGTACAGTAAATCATGGAGAACCTCGTTGATAAGGGCCATGAAAGCTCCGGGGGCCCCACTTAACCCGAATGGCATTATTAAATATTCAAACTGTCCAAACTTTGTATTAAACGCAGTCAGGTGTTCATATCCTTCAGCAATTCTGACTCTGTAGTAAGCTTCTCTCAAGTCTAATTTAGTAAAAATCGTCCTTTGCCGGAGTGCATCTAAAGGGTCCTTGATCAAAGGCAAAGGATATTTATTGGACAGGGAGGCCGCATTGAGACCCTCGATAATCTGTGCAAAGCCCGGTAAGACCCATCTTTCTTTTTTGACAAACAAAGCGGGGAGCAGCGTGTGTGTGTTTGAAGTAGCCCGTGCATTAATGAAACCGTTGAGCAAGGTTCTTGCTTGTCTAAGAAAGCCTGCAGTTCCTTCTCCTCATTGGGACTCATGCGGTAGATTCTACCCTTGGGCAGTTAAGCCCCTGGTTTATTATGACAATTTTACAGTCCAGTGTCTCTGTGGGGGGTGGCAATGGTGATAGCATTCCTGCTCCTGAAAAACTCTGGCTAGATCCTGATATGCAGGTGGGATGTCCAATAGAGATCGGGGAGCAACGTCACTGAGGAAGCCAGAGTGTAATCAGGAGGCCGTTGGATTTTCTTCCCAATTCATGTGTTCACCATGCAGGGAGGGGTCCAGTGAATTCTAGGATCCTTTCTTTCCAAATGAATTTTTGGTTCATGTAACAACAACCAAGGCATGCCCAAAACTATGGAGTGTTTGGCCACTGGTGCTAAAATGAAACTAATTTTCTCCCTAATGAGTGAGCGCGGAGGGAGGAACCGGCTGTGTTTTGAAATGGGCCGGTCCTTCGTTTCCGAGGGGCTGCCGTCCATTTGGAGTGAATGGTATGGGCTTAGCCAGGGGAATTGGTCCAGACCTAGCTCCTCTGCCACCTGGGGCCGCATTAAGCAGATGGGAGCAGGCCGGAGATCCCACAAGGGAGCCGAGGGCTATAATCTCACGAGCGAGTGTGTTTAAGCGGGGTTGGCCAGAAATGCTTGAACAGTAATGGGGCCGCTGCCTTCACTCACGCAGCGTCAGAGAGTGGGGCCCATGTCCATGGGGGCTGAAGAGAAAAGAGACAGACTTAGCTACTTCCCCTCCTCTGGGTGCCTTCGGTCACCGCTTTAGGCAGAGCCAGTGGGAGGCGGACCCTGACCTGCGTGGTGTTAGTTTGGCAGGCCAGTGCAGCGGAGCTGGAAGCGGTTGGTTTTTTGCTTCTTGGGACAGTTGGCGGACTAGATGACCTGGCCCTCCGCTTGAGTAAAGACACAACCCAAGTTAAGTGACGGCGTTCCCAGAGGTAGTTTCGGTAGACAAAGCGGACTGGAAGCTTGACTTGGTGAAGTAGCGGTAGTGGTTTTCGGTAGGCGGACCTCGCTTGAAAGCGAGCGTATTCCTAAGCGAGGCGCCACTTGAGACCCCAACTGGATCCAATCTGCAATGAGTACGAGGAACCAGGTTAAAAACCTACAGTTTCACGTAGCTTGCTATCCCACAGCATCCGAGAGGTATTAGCATCTCATGCGTTCCAGGCCCACTCAGGAGGAAGTCGAGCAGCCGCGCGCTTGCAAATTCACGCAGGGACAGAATTCTGCAAAGCGGGTAGTTTGCCTTGCTGGATGGTTTTGATGGTCGCGGATGAAAAAGCTTCATTCTCGAGCGCCTGGATCTTCAGCTGGCAGCTCTCAAAGCTCTGGAGGAATCGGGAGCACAATGCAGAAGTCCCTCATCCTGCAAATCCAAAACAGTCGCGAACCAGTTCGGCTGCCGCCCCATCTAGGACTGGGGCCGATGTCCCGTATTTTTGGCGTTCAGACCGGTAGAGATCATCACTAGTCTTCCAAGTGGGCATTGAGTTGCAAGATGATAGAGTAGGAAGTTTGGAGAGGCGGTCCCCATCAAAAAAGCGGAGCTGAGTACTCGGGGGGGGCGAAAGTAGCCCGTTCGGCTGACTCTTAAAGCCTGCTGGGGAGGTGGTTCGCGCTGGCTGAGCAGGTTGGGCAGGAAGTGGCTGTTGTACAGGGGCTGGAATCGGGCGCTGGCGGTGCAGCTGGCATTTTGGGTGGCAGGACCCAGATGCATTGGCCCCTGGCACCGGCATGATCCCGGTAACAGCATAGGTTCCAACTTGGCGGCCCTCTGGTCTGCTGCCTCGCTTAGTTCCCTCTCAAAAGCAGCCAACTCCCTCTCCTTTGCGAGGCCAATGCATCTTGGATGCGCATGCAAAGCAGCTTTCACCAGCCCTAAATTTAAGCAGATTCGGTCCCGTTTAAGGGCTTCAGTGGAGTTCACTTTGCGTGCGCCATGAGTACCTGAAGCGGCTTTTGGCGTTTGCCGTTGTAAATCAGTCTATGGACTGTTTCCAGGACTTTATCATGGACTGACAGATTCTGGGCGTATTGCCGTTGGAAGCCGATCTTTGGCGCGGTCCAACTTCGAATTCTGAACTTCACTGCGTTGCTGTTCCGGTCCCTCTGCAGGGGTTTGGCGCTCTTGCTGCAACTGTGCCGTTCCTCCCTCCCCACGCATGGCTGGCGTTCACGGTTCCATGCAGCCGGCATCTCGAAATCGCCCTACTTCCTCATCCCAGTCTTCTACCGATGGGAGAGGAAACCGGTCCGGACTGGGAATGCAGGCTTTCTTCAGACTCACCGTCATCCAGGAAGCGAAGCCCCTCCGGAACACCGTAGCCGCCCGTAGCCACCCGAGGTGGCTCCCCGAGAGCACCCTCGGAAGGTCGCGGTCGCCAGGACCGGGATGGGGAAGTCCCGATTGGGAAGCCCAGTGCGGATACCCCTCCCAATTCCAGGTTGAGTCCCGGTGTCCTTTGGGCGGGCCCCAGTGCACTGTGCCACGGTGGTTCCTTGGGAGCATCCACCAAAATACGAGTCAGGAATCGTTCAATGGATTCCTGGGTTGCCGCATGAAAGGTTGGTCAGGCCCGTCTCCTCGCATGACAGGTTGCATCTGAGGGTTTGTAATCCACCACGAGGAAACGGGTAGAGATCCGTTCCTGGCGCTCTGATCCATGGACGAAGCGCCCCAAGCGACTCATGGAAGTCCCCGAAATACGTGCGATGCGTCCGTCCCTACGTTCCATGGAGTTAAAGGAAGACTCGTGCTATTGTCACTGAGGGCGGAAAAGAGACCACCATAGCCGAGGCCGTTCTCCTGCGGTTTCTCTAGATCCAGAAGGGAAAGGTCAGACCCTCTTTGGGAGGCTACCGCACCTTCCGCAGATAACATTCAACCTCTCCATCGCAAGACAAGAGGTCCACTGCACAAGAATATAGATGAATTAGGTTTCCTGCCACAATGTAAGGAATTCCATAGACGCAGAAATAAAAGGCTTTGGTAATGAAAGTCCATTTATTAAGACATCTTAGAAAGCTCAAGTACACGCAGTGGCAGGAATGACACTTCCCGCCAGAAGCACAGGTTATAATACCATTCACCCCATCCCCCCTTCCTGATTCCCATGGGAACGGAGACTTCATCTCCCGCGCAAAGATAAAGTCTCCGCCGATGCATCTGGCCCATCGCCCGGGCTGTGGAATGCACTCAAGGTTACTTCACCATCAACACCATTGAATCCTTTACAGCTGGCAAATATGCCAAGTTTATGCTCGATGTACTTCATGCTCTGACACTAAAGGAACTGTCAGTATTAGCCTTAGGTTGATCCAGCAGAATTTCGTTAGGTGCACACCTGTGAGGGTGTGTCTTTTCAGTGGCTACAGCCCTCTTGTGGAATAATCTTCCAGATGAGGTATAGAGGTCCTTCAGCCATCTTTTGCAAAGTTTGCAGATTTTTTTTAAATGCCAGAGACCTTTTTTAGATGGAAGATTTGGCTGCTGGCTGGGGTTTCACATTTGTTTGGTTTTATTTTGCTCCATTTTATTGCCCGCTAAGCAATTAGCTTTGTTTCCTTTTTCAAAGAAATGTTCCTTTAAAAATACCACTTTATAGCTTCCCTTTAACTCATCTTTCTTTCATGAATTTGTTATAAGTGGTCGTACGGTGCCATCTGAAACAGAGTTACACCCTTCTAAACTTGTTGATTTCAATTACCTTGGAAGTGTGTAACTCTGCTTAGAATGTTCGTGCAAAATGTTTTTTAAATGTGAATCTGCTAATTTACTTTTTCTGGTACTCAATTGAACCAGTTTCTGCTCCTGTTTATGTTTAAGGATAAAAGCTTTTTGTACAGGAATTTCTCTCACTATGTTCATAAGCATCCCAGATAATTGAGATTTGGACAGTACTGTTCCAAAATAAAGGTAGATATTATACATTTTATTTTTGACAAAACATTTTCATCCTTCAACAGCAAACTATACAGAACTTGACAGAACTCCTAGCCAAAAAGCAACTAATGCAGTGATATAATTCCATGGTTCTCTGTACAAAAAATAATCTGAGTCACAAAAGCACAACTTGAGTGAAAATCATGAGTGATTAAGAAGTACATGTAACCTTCAATGCCTGGATTATGTCTCCAAATATCTATAAATTTCCAGTCTGCAATAAATTATTTAGGAAGAGATGCCATTTGACTTAATTTAGAGGGCTGATCAAAGGTTAGAAGTGAAGGTAAGGATGAAAAAGTTTCCTCTTCAGCATCGTTTAACCCAAGCAATATTAGAGTTATATTTATTAAGGAATTAAAATAATCCAAGAACAGAAAGGGGAAAGGAGTGAAAATAAAGGAAAATGAAACAAAAGTAGTGATGAGAAATCAGAAATCAGGTATTGATGTTAAATATTTGAACTGTATCAGAGAAGCTGGGCTACCCCATCCTTTAGGCACACCTAAATATTTGCATAGGGCGTCCGAGGTGGAGGGGCGTCAAAACTAGCTCTGTCACTGCTGTGGCAGGTGGCAGCCCTGGCTCCAGTGAGCCTGCTCCATCCCTTCTTCCCTCCTCTGACAGGGCAGGGACCAGACTTCTTTATACTTCTTTCCAGGGCCAGTTTTGCCTTCCAAACCATCACTGTTGAGAAGCAAGGAGGCAGGAAGGAAGAGGAGGAGGAAGTTTCCCTATGGTGTAGGAGGGCAGTGAAGTCATTCAACTGTGGCACCAAAGATTTTTGGGCCAGCCCTGCGGAGAATAAGGCGAAAGAATTAGGAAGCAAATTGTAAGATGTATGTAGCAGAACAGGCCTGCTTTGACCTGTTCCATGAAAGTGTTGTTATTCCTTTTTTAATTTTGTCTGTTGAAAATGCAAAGCTATGAAGCTGAGGGTAGCCATGATGGGGCATTTGTGAGGCGACAGGGCAGATTCTTGCATTTATTAACATTATACTTTTATTGATTATATAGTTAATTTTAAGAAGGATCGGTGGTGAGGAATTCTTTCCAGTGTTAAAGTGTTGTACTGTACTGAAGAAAAAGGAGCGGGAGGTATTGGGTTGGGCCACTCAGGTCTTCTGCAGAAAGTCACTGCCAATCATAATTCTTCTGTCATCTGAGGGTGGGAACCAATAGAAACAAAGGAGACAGGAAGCAATGGAGCACGGGCAACAATTATCAGCCAATCAGATCACTGGAAAATCAGTCATGGCTGTGACGATTCCTGTCTTTGTGGCTTCAAAGCTATGCATGCGTGGTAAAAAAAATTAAAATTAAAAAGTGTTTGGTCTGTGTGGAAAAGACCACTGTTATTGTTCCTAAGAGGTGGTATCTAGAACTAGATGCAAAATTCTGGACACCCAAGGATAGCAATTGGGAAAATGGTGCTTCCTCCATCCAAAAAATCTGTGCGTATGCATCTAGTCTGAAGCCAGTGTTTGACGGCAAAACATGGCGCCAATCATGATTGCTGTGCTAACACAAAGAAAATGATACTACACACATTGCAACTATCTGGTAAGCAGCAGTCCCTAGACTAGAGTCAAGATACGTTATCACTGGTAGCAGAAACAGGAACAGAAGATGATGTGGGATCAAATTTTGCTTGCCTGGTACAAAGCAATCTATGAGATCTAAAAACACAGCAGCAATGCTAAGAATTGACATGGTGCTTATCATGTTCAAAAATACTTTTACAGATCTGACAGCTTGGGCACCTTAATTATTGTCAATATTAAGTAGGCAGCAGTCATGAAATGAGGTTTGTGTGGGTAGGAGCAACTTGGAAGGAACTTGAATAGATGTGGGTACATTCACCTATAAAATGATAGTGTTGGAAGGTGTTTTACTTCTTTTGCATTTGCAAACAAAATCTGTCCTTTTGATCAATACCACCTCCTCCACACACTTCTAACACTATTAAATATCGAGACAAGAAAGATAACTTGGCTGCGAGCATCTGAAATGGAATCAGGCTAGATCTTTGGCATATAAAGTTGGATTTGGTGCTGTATATCGGGGCTTTGATGCCTTACAATAGTACCCGCATATTAGTGTGGCATTATGCAATCTGTGACTTAAAATCCATCTCTAGATTGTCAGTATCGAGGGCCCCTTTCAATCTGCCCGTATAATCTGTGTGAGCAAATGGTTGCTAATTTTTTTTTGCGTCATTTCAGACACAACTGATTTGGCTCCTGGCTGCTAATGGATTTGAAAAAAAACTTTCAGAAAAAGCAGCTTGTGTCAAGGTGGCATTCTGAGGCTCAGGATCACCAAGGTCTCAAAGCAAAAGTATTTATCTGGTGAACTGGATTTGTTTCCCTGCTCCCACACATGAAGCCTGCTGGGAGACCTTGGGCTAATCACAGTGCTTAAGAATTCTCTCAGCCCCACCTACATCACAAAGGCTGTTTCTGTACGGCCACTCTGGGGGTCGGGTCAGCGTACATGATGCCTACCCAACCCCCCTGGACCGTTCGTACGATGGACCTACCTTCCCTGCCACCGTCCGGCGCGTCGCCGAGGCCAGGGGACACGCCCCCCTGCCCTGCGCGACCGCTCCGGAGTCTCAGGGCGGGGGGGGCGTGTCCCCAGGCCTCGGTGACGCACCGGACGGTCACAGGGAAGGTAGGTCAATTGGGAAAGGGGGGAGGGATGGCGCCTTCCAGTGGTTGGGGAGCGGCTTCGTGCCGCTGGGGAGGAGCGAGGGCAGTGCGGCTGGGAAGCAGCTGCGCCCCCCTTGCGAACAGCTCCCTGTGGACGGCGTTTTTGCCGTCCCCAGGGCGCTGTATTTGGCTCATGCGGAAAGGGCCAAAGTGTCTGTTGTGGGGAAAGGAAGGGAAGGAGTTTATAAACCACTCTGAGTGTCCTTACAGGAGAGAAAAGCAAGGTATAAATCCAAACTCTTCTTTTTGCTTCATCTGGAGATCAACTTTAATAGTGAGAGATATCTAGGTGACACCTTGAGACAGGCAACCCCAGACCCTTTACATGCCAAGTGTGTGCTCTGTACTAAACCATGACCACCACCCCCAAATATCCCTGCATAAAAGTAACACTCCCAGTTCTGCATAGCCCTCTCTTTGATGCACTACCATATTACATGCATAACATTTCTCCAAAATAACCAACTTATGAGGGCCAAAGCATTGCTGCACCTGGAGTATCAATTTTATGAATTTTTATGAAGGAATTTTGTTACCATTCTTAAGTATGCAGCATTTAAAAAAAATCTAACCGTGCCCCATTCTGCACTGGTATGGTCAGATTGCAGCATGTAAAAAGCTGCAGTAGAAGAGCAAGATTTGAGTCCAATAGCTCCTTAAAGATCAATGAGATTTCCAGGGTATAAGCTTTCAAGAATCAACGCTCCCTTTGTCAAATAGGAATGGAGGCAGCTGTTACTCTCAAAAGCTTACACTCTGGAAATCTTTTTTTGGTTTTTAAGGTTTTATTGGACTCAAATCTTGCTCTGCCTCTCTAAATGGAGAACAGCAAGATTGTTAAAGATGATCCTCCCAGTAATATTTTTTAAGTGAGAGAGTGGGTGTGGAGAATTTCTGAATGCAGCAGGGAATAGTGACATTTTCCAGATGCCCTAAAATAAACAGGAGACCTGTTCACAATGACAATTTGTTGGGTAAAACTTAGAGCAGCACCAGGTGACTGCAAAGTGAAATGAATTCTGTTTTTTTCTGGCTTTGCTCATTGATGCAACAAATATATATTTTTTAAATTGTTAAAGCAGGAACAGAATGCAACTTAACTACAAAGACACACTAAGAGAGACCATATTTAACAACAACTTGTTCACATACCTGTTGCATAAAGGAGTGGTTTTCAAAATGCTGTAGAAATTTATCTTAGTTTCAAAGAATGATGGGACAAATAATTTTGAATCTCCTAAGCACTAGAATAGCAAAGCTCAGTATTTGTAACACAAATGGTACAGTAGCTAGAATCTGGTCTTCACGTCCCATGGGGATAAAGAGGATCCAATGACCCCAGGCACACCGATGGAGGGTGCAAAATTGCCCCCACTCCCCTGCTCCCCCATGCCGAACTGGGGGTCATTTGACCCCCTCTCCCCGTGGGCAGTTTGTGGTGCCCTTCCAAGCCGCCTCCTTTCCTCCCCAGGCCCTCGGGGGTGGAGCATGGAGGCAGAGGCAGCTCAGACAGGCACTGCGGTGGCAGGCTGCCACCTGGACTATCCACTGCAGCGCCCTGTGCCCTGCCTTCCTGCAGACCAGCTTTTGTCCTCCCCAGGGCCTGGGGAGGGCAAGAGGCGACCTGCAGGGAGGCGGGAGGGGGCGGCTCAGGGGGGGCATCTCGGGAGCTGGTCTGTTGACGAGGCATTCATACGAGCCACTCCTGCCCCCGAGCGCCACCCCCAAGTGTGGGGGGGGGCATGGGGCCATGGGGGGGCCTAGAGCAGGTGTTATCCTCAGGCACCATTTCCCCTCAATATGCCCCTGATGTAAATAAACAAGGTGCCATTCATTTAGCCAGAAAAACAACCATACTCTGGTTTGTGGACCACCACTCTGATTAGAAAAGTCGCAGACATCTTCAGTTGAACTTTTCCAATGTAAAGGATTAGGTACTCTGATGCACAGAAAGATGATTGTAGGGTTGTATATTCCTCTGCCACAGAACAAAGCGTGCCAGACCTTAGTTGTTGTAGAATGCTCTGTCTGAGTCCTAGTGCCTACCTAGCCCTGCTCCTCCCATCTATTTGAAAGTAAAAATACATTTCGATATAAATGTTCTTGTATCAATGTGCATGTTTAATATGTTAAATAATACACAGAATAATGGTTCTGACAAAGGCAACCCATAAAAATGAACAATTCTCATATTTAATCAGGACTATATTCTACTGCGGAAGCATACAATTTTCTCAATTGCTGCACCTCAACTGACCGAACGACTATATTCCTGTGGAACAGAGTAGAGGTGATGTGAAAGTCTTCTGCTGAGACCCTGGAGAGCGGCTGCCTGTGATAGATACTGACATTCATAAACTGAGAGGGTCTGATACTGTTGAAGGTGGCTTTGTGTGGCTCAGGCCTTCTTGAAACTAATGGAACCTGCCCCCCTACTTAAGTGGCTCTTTTGCAAACAAAAGTTAGAAGTCCTTTGAAAGCCAGAAACTTTGCTTAACAGATTGGTAGATAAGGGCCAGACTGGAGAAGAGCAGTCTGTCTGTCTGTTAATCCATCCTTTACCAGTCTCTGTTCGGTAAGGTTGTCCATATTGTTACGGAGCATGACTTTTCAGATTAACTTCAATAATGACATTTGAGCTCGCTAACTAGTTACACAGTTCCAAAGGAGGAAGTTCTTTCCTTTTCAAAAAGGAATAAATTAAATGTGTACAGATGCTGAAATATGACCATTTTTTCTTGCCGGTGGCATGCTGTTTTGTTGCTCTGAGGCATACTGAAGAGCCCAGTTCATATTCCTGCTCTACCACGAAACAGCCCTCATATTTGGCTAATGGAGCCCACCAAGGCTAAACTGTTGCTCTGAGATCCCTGAAGAAGGATGAGATGTCATGGAACACAGAAGAAAGGACAGCCCTGGACATACCTGGGACTGTTTTGCAGTTTTGGGGTGAGGAGCGAGGCTGAAAAAGGACACAGTGTGTAACAGACTTCCCTCTGTGATACACCTCTGAAGATGCCAGCCACAGATGCAGACAAAACGTTAGGAAGTGGAACAAGATCCACCAGACCATGGCCACACAGCCTGGAAAACCCACCACAACCAACTGCAAAGATAGGTTGGGGTTAGGGTTCCCAGGTGCCTACCAGTGGCAGTCAATCTCCCAGTACTTCCTGCTGCTGCTCGCTGACACTGATGTGTTCCGCAGATAGTAGCAGGCAAGCCAAAAAGGGGGGAACAATCCACACCCATATTTGATGGTGTCATTTCCGGTACGATGAGGAAGTGACCCACTTCCAAAAGCTCCTGATAGTTGCCAGGAGGGTCTTGGTGTTGGCATAGCAACCAGCACGTAACAGATCATGGTATTGGGTAGGGTGTGTATATTGACCAATAGGGTGTATGTTGACCAAAGACGTTTTCAAAACATTTCAGCCAGAGAATCATTTTTAAAAGGGGATTTATTTAAAATGTTTTGGGGCTGAAAATAAAATGTTTGGAGTTAAAAACAATGTGGAACTCCATGGAGGAAACATCGCATTTCTTGCCTCAAAGCATTTTAAAAGGTTTGTGGGGAAAGGGCCATTGTTTCTCTGAGTTGAGTGACAAATGGAATTTTTTTTAAAAGTACAACTGTGTTGCTTGCACAAGAGTTGATTGGCATTTCTCACAAACATGCCTTAGTAACTGGTTAACTTGTCTAAATGATGGTATTTTAGCTTGAGAAATCAGCTTTGCCAGACAAGTTGAGTCATATATTTGCAAACTGACTGTTGCAGTCTTGCATGGATCTTTTATGGATAAATGAGTCATTTGAACTGCGCCTGCAGATTTATCCAGTTATACTGGAGCAGGGTAGAAAAGAAAAGAAACGAAACACTGGCTTTCTGTTGACTACACAGAAATGCAGCCTTTCCAATACCAGCAGAGTTGATGTTTACTGTCATTTTATATGCCATGATTATTATTCCCAGCAACATCTAAACAAGGCATAGGATTCCTCTTGTTCTCTTTGAACTTTCCTTCTGTTTTTAGAGAAGTTCAAAAGGACTGCATACCTCTGTGTTCTCCCCTGGTTAAAAAAAATGATGTAGACATCTGTATGTTGAAAGTGTACGGTGTCTTGTAAATGTATACTGTAGAAAAAACAAAGCTGAATTTATAGCAATGTTACCTTTTTCCTGGTGCTGCTGTTAAATGTGTATTAGTGTTTAGCTCTGTTATAAACCCTTGTTTTCCAAGTTTTACAGTGATATTGAAGAGTTGCAATGCTAGACTTGATTTGTAATACCTTACGTGGGCGATTTACATGCAGGTTGATCCCTACTGATGTTGGTGCGGTGAATTGTGATGCCATGCACTAAAGCATTGCTTTAACAACAGCAAAAAGTGGTATAATCTCAGCAATGTAGCTATTCTTTACAGGCTTAATTGGAGTTTGGGGGCTCGTGCTGGGGAGAAGGCTTATGTAGTTTTCTCTTTTTGTATTCAACATCTTCTTCAAACTCTCTGTGCCCAACAAATAAGGTGGTAGTTAATGCGCTAAAGTAGGAAAGCTTTTTGAAATAGCTCCCGTGTGTAAAATGGAAAAGCAACCCTTCTGGAAGAAAACCAAAAAAAGCTAGGTTTGAGAGTTTTCTCTGGTATGCAACTTTTCAGATATGAATAGCTCCCTGCTTAAAAATATGATAGCCACCTCAGAAATTGTGCAAATCAGGTTTGAGTCATATCTGCCTTCAGATAGCAGTTTATCCAACATTTGCATTCTGTCCTTTGTCCAAGGAGTGTAGGCTGGAAAACATATAGTTATCTCATTTTATCTTCCAAACACCATGTGAGAGGCATTAGTAGAAAGTAAGGGTCAGATCATATCTAGGCAACCTATATTCAAGTGTCTGGGGACTGTTTGTGAGCTACTGCCAGGCTTGAGGCCTATGCATGCTCAGCAAAGGTGACATTATTTGTGAGAACCAGTTCCATGTGGGGTGTATTTAGGCTTCCTATTTCCCTGCCCAGGAGAAGAATTACTCTCCTCCTACCCCAATTTCCGGCCACTGAAGGACTGAGGAGAGAAAAGTGGTCTCCACATTGTGATACTCTTGGAACTTCTCCTATCTCCATGATCAAGAACATAAAATCTTGGTGGGGGGAGGTTGGTGGTGGGAGGGCTTAGCGCATCACCCAGAAGTGACATCAGGTCTTCCCGAAACACTGTTATCCCTTGGCACTTCTCCCCAAATCTCCTCAGACAGTACTGGAACCCAAGGTGTGCCAACCCATACAGTCTCTTACAATCTAACTAAACTGAAGAAAAAATGAAGAAGAGGGAAATGATGTAAGTTGCTTTGGGTCACCATTGTGAAGAAAGAGAGGATATAAATGAAGTGAATAAATAATAAATATAGTTGAAAATGGGGAGGGGGCGGTTTGTGCATGGGAAGGTAGGTTGGGAAGGAGAGAAAGAAGGGTCAACAGGTGACACAGGAGGGAAATTCGGCTGTGTTACTTCAGCTACAGCAGGGTAGGGAACCTGCGGCTCGAGAGCCGCATGCGGCTCTTCTGCCCTTGCACTGCGGCTCCACAAGCCAAACCGCCGGCCCCATCCTTGCCCGCCCTGCAGGCAGCAGGGCGGGCGCACCAACTGCCCACGGTTGGCTGGGCCGCGCCGTGGGCTTCCCCTCTCACCCGCCCCGTTGGAGCGGGGTGGGCGCTTTCCCGGCGGCTGGCAAGGCCGAGCCACCGGCTTCATCCTTGCCCGCCCTGCAGGCAGCAGGGCAGGCGCACCAATGGCCCGCGGCCGGCTGGGCCACGCCGCAGGCTTTCCCTCTCGCCCGCCCCGTTCGAACGGGGCGGGCGCTTTCCTGGCAGCCAGCGAGGCCGAGCCACTGGCCCCATCCTTGCCCGCCCTGCAGGCAGCAGGGCGGACACATCCATGCGCTTCTCAGAATGAGCGGAGTAAAAGGTAAAAAAAAATCCCCTATATATACAGTGTTATCTTTATTTTAAATGTCAAAAATTATTTGCGGCTCCAAGTGTTTTCTTTTCCCGTGGAAAACGGGTCCAAATGGCTCTTTGAGTGTTAAAGGTTCCCTACCCCTGTGCTACAGGAACTGGCCTAATATGGATCATGGTGTAGTGGTGATGAAGGAGGCTGATGTCTTTAGTCCACCCACACCAGGAGGCAGCAAATTCAAGTGCAGAAATATTATGTAGTGAAAAAGCTCCTTTCTCTAGTCCTGCAGTATCAACCCACATCCACCCTCCCTCAACCTATCTAGATTTCCAGTCACAGAACTCCATCATCATATAGTTTCACGCCTAGTAATGTCGGTTTTAGTGGGAGAGACTGAACATATGTTTAACTTGCCCATTTGTATCAGTGGAATTTTAATTCTTCTGTAGCTGGAATCTGTCACCTTTGAGGACAGTACGGTTTGGAATGTAGATTACAAAGTCCTGATAGACGTGTTTGCTGGTCTGCTCCTCTTCAGCAGGTCTTTAAAACTGAGTTTCTGAGTCAACCCAAGAGATGCTGGGAAAATAATGAATGTGTTCCCTGTACAGATTCCCTGTACAGTTTGCTGCTTTGCGATACTCTGCAATAACTCTATTAAACAGAGTGGCCCTTTTGAATTTGTGATTATCCAGTTTATTCAGATTTCCAGTCTGCTTCATCTCCACGCTCTCATGGTGGGCGAAATGTTTTTAACCAATCAAACTACCATGCAAACTTCCATTTCTCTGAGTAGCGCTCTCCTTACTCTGTGTCTGTAGGCAAAGCATTGGAGATTTATGGTGTCTTTGTAAGAGTTCCTTTGCTTACAAATATAGAAGCAGAGGCTGAGTGGAAGTAAGATTCCTAGGGAGGGATGCTCCACCCCAGCGTGCTTCACCTTACCCTTTTCCCCTCTATCCCTCCTCTTTTTATCTCTAAATTTAAAAACTGCAAAATTGCGGTTTCTCACATCTAATCTTCCAAGCACTCATCTTCGGTCTTACCCCTGAGGGTGAATTGCCTATTCAGGGGACCATCCACAGCCGTTAAAGAACCATTCTTTCAAATAGGCACTTTCAAAGTAATCAGATAGCAAAGTACAACATCCCAGCAAAGAAAGAAAGAAGGAAAGAAAGAAAGAAAGAAAAAGAGAAAGAAAGAACCCAAATAGAACAAATAGAACAATACAGTCCCAGCTGTTCCTGGCTTAATACTGGCACACAACCATTGCTTAAATTTGAATATGCAAAATGTGCTCATCAAAGGTCTGAGCCTGATAGTCCTGCAGGTAAACAACTAGGCCTCATCTTTTATGATTTGATTGCTACTGGCACTTCTGAATGAGCGGATCTCAGGGCCCAGTGCTAAGAAAGACACTTTGTTGTATAGTTGCTGCTGCTCACAGCAAACAGGTCAGAACAAGGTGAACTGATGTTATAAAATGAAACATACGACCATACGTTCAGGATTCCCTATGTCCCTTCAGCCAACATTTATCTATTTATTTAAAAACATTTCTATGCCACCTTTCCACCCAGTTGTGTGTCCCCCAGGTGGCAAACATAAAAAACATCGAACACACACATACGTAAATATAAACGATATAATCTCTCTCTGTGTGTATATATAGACATACGAAGAGGTTTACGCATAAAAACACACAAACAAGGAGGAGGACTCATACAAGTTCGTGAGGGAACGCCAAGCAAAAAATAATATGTGTTTCCCAATTGGCAGAAAATAAGGTTGGAGGGAGGCAGGCTAATCTCCCAGGGGAAGGTGTTCCAAAGTTTTGGTGCGTGGACCAAGAAACCTGTAACAGCATCTTAAACAGATTAACCTTGAAGATGCCCCAAGATACTTTGTCCATACATTATATGGTTCTTGATCACAAGACAGGCACCTAACAGGCTACACTGAAGCCAGACTCATGGAAATTCTCTAGTTGTTGATTGGCTTGTACATTTCCTAGTCCTGAGGCTTAATGGTAACTGCTTTCTAGAGAAGTGACAGAGCATTTGTTGAGCCAGGCTAGCATCTGGAAACTTTGGCATACTTAATACAATGAAGACATTCTTAATACAGTAAAATACTAAGGTTCTGTGTCTATATGTGTGTGTTCACAGGTGTGTATGAAATATTGAGTAATCCTAGCGAACTGAATAAGTTTTATATTTAGTCTGTGGAGAATTCAGGGGAAAAGTTAGTATAGTCTTCTGACACGGACAGTAAAACATTATTTGGGTATAGCAAATTAAACTCTATTCTGTAGGCAGTCTTATTTCTTTATGATACCTGTCTGATAAGAGAAGAAAGTACAATAGAGGAATATTGAAGAAGCCCAGAGTGTTACATCAAAGCTATTATCTTGGGATAAACTATATTTTTTCCTCTCATTTATTTCTATGAGAATACATTAGAATCTTCATTTCCCAGGGCTGCTTGAAAAAATATAAACACCTAAGAAATATAAGTAATCTGCATAACTTTGTAAATATCTGTTTTCAGAAGCTACAGCCACCAGAAGTTGAAAGGTAACAGATAATGAATGACTAGTTTTGGTTTATGGCCTTAAAACCAGCCATAGCCCAACTAGTGGGAATGTAATGAAACAATGAGCATTGTTCTCTCAAGAAGCTGTGAGAATTGCAAAGTAGCTTCATATCTGTGTTAAGCAATTTTATATGGGCAAATAAGTACTCAAGTTAGCATGCTGCTGGTATGAGAAGTATAATGTTGGAGGATGGGGAAGATCAAGAAAAGATCTTCCGTGAATCTCTTATTCAAGAACTTGTCCACACATGCATTTCTATCTATCTGTCTATCTCTTTGTTTACTATGCTTTTGGTAAAGGATTATGGAATGCATGGACTATCTCCATTCAAAAGCACTGTTCACAAGGTGATCAGAAACTTTCATGTGTGATCTTTGATGGCTCATTCACGCCTTATAAACCACTGACATTGTTTGCTGCAGTCATCAAGTGATGACTCTATGTGTGAACCAGGCCAGACATTACACTGTGCATACACACACACAGAGCAAATACTGAAGTAAAGTACTCCTACTCATGTTTTTTAAGACAAAAATGAGCAACTGGGATGGAATGGAATTTCTTCTTGTACCTTCCCCATTCTTTGTCAATCAATATCGTTGCAGAATCAACACCCTTAGTTGGACCTAAATGTTATAGCGGACCACATAGTTGGCTTCTAAAATACACAAAGCTTTCAACTATCAAATCCCTAACTATGTCCTAAAAGTTATATGAAACAATTTTAGATTCTACAATAATTATTTGAGCCAGTTTGTGAGTGTGTGTGCGCGCACGCACACACTCGCTGTCAAGTCACAGCTGATTTGGTGCAACATAAATTCTAGTCACTGATAAAATTCCTCTGATTAAATTCTGCTGATAAGTAGCTAGACATATGTTTAACTCTCTTCCACTCAAATCAGTACTGTGGTGGTGAAAAGCACCATCAAGTGACATGATTCTATTGGGTTTTCAAGGCAAAAGATGTTTGGAGGTAGTTTACCATTGCCTGCCTCCATGTAGGCTGAGAGAGTTCTGAAAGAACTGTGACTGGCCCAATGTCACCCAGCAGGCTTCATGTGGAGGACTGGGGAATAAACCCCAGTTCTCCAGGTTAGGGTCTGCTGCTCTTAACCACCACACCACACTGCCACATAGTTAGGCCACTAGCTGCTCATTTATGGCATAGTAAAAAGTGTCTTGTGGATCAAGTGCATGATGTTCGATAGAATTTGGACCAGAATACATAGGACGGTTTTGGGTATCTGTGCCATTAAAACCCTCAATGATGGTTGTCCAGTCAGTAGTCTCCTACTCAGCAACCAAGACCATGGAGTCTGATTTCCACTTTACTTCTGGAGATGATCCTTCCAAAGTCATACTAACATCTGTTAATATGACTGAGTGCCAACTGGAAAGTTCAGCTCCAGAAGTAATGGGAGACTCAGAACCGTGAAGCCTACGCTACTGTTTCCTGCCTGATATTTAATCTATGACTAGCACATTTTTTCGAGCTGTCCATCTAGTAATAGTCCTATTAATCAGCTTTGCCATCCCAAAGTCTTCATATTGCCTAGGATATTTTCTATTAAACAGAGATAAAGAAGTGACATCGATTTCTTGCCTGTTGCCCTCTGGGCTCTTAAATCTATATCGCATGAGAGAGGATAGTTCACTCTTATCTTTTATTCATCCCTCTGCTTGCAAAACCTGTGGCTGAACTCTGGTATCTCAAGCAGCAACTATGTAAATGTTTATTGACGCAGCATTCGTTAAAGGGGGGAGAGTCGGCCCATTGGTACAGGAAATCCTTAATTCTGGCTCCTCAGGCAGACAGACTAGAAAAAAGTTTCCTTTTTGGTTTAGAGTCAGTGTGATGTTGACTGTCTTTCTTGGTTCCTCTTTTGTTGAAGATCTTCATCTGAGTTAACAGTGGAAGCCTTTCATCTTCTAACCAAATAGACGTCTCCTCTTTTGATCTGTCTACCAGTCAATTACAGAAGTCAAAGAAAATGGGTCTTCTGGATGTTTGGAGATTTAGCTTTGTAGAAATGAGTAGTACAGCCACCACAGCGACCTTCATCATGATCCTCTTGATTCTACTGTGTTGGTAAGTAAATTCATTAGAAAATGGGAGATGTTAAGAATCTGGGTACACTGTTCAGCCAGTAAGAGCTCAGTTACTCACTGGTTACCAAAGTTAAGTTTTGGTCCTGCAGGGCAGTTGCATTTCCACTGACTTCAGTGAAACTTTACATCTGCATAACTCTGGACAGGAAGGCAATCTGAATTTTACGTAAGCTATAAGTTGTATGTATATTATGTACACTGAATATTATGCCTTATTCTCTGAAGATGGATGCAATTTTGGGGTAAGGGGAAAATTATGAATAGTAAAAGTACAGCTGCAAGAATGAATCTATGTGATTAACTGATTGCTCATTAAAAATACTGCAATCTTATTTTAATTTGGAGTCATCCACCATGAACGGGTTTCAGAGTTGGTGGCACCACTGTACATCTGTTGAGTCAAGTAAGGTATCTAAGATGACTTCAAGAACAGTGGGTGTTCTGTATTACTTACTTGAGAGAAACTGTTAGCTCAATTAAATACCTTGACCTGCTATAATGTTTACATCAGTTAGAAGTTGGAAAGCAAGACAGATTATCGTCTAAAATGTTTAATTGGTTAAGAGTTTCAGATAAAGAACTCTTGTGTAGTGGAAACACATACTATAATTAACAGAAATCATGTTTTTGGTATCAGCTTAAATTGGATAATCAAAACAACCTGTTAGTAAAGAATTTCTGCCCAAATACACACACATGCAAAGAATCTCAATAGGATTGTGTTGGGTTGGATCCAAGAAGCTTTTCCCCAGTGGCAAAAGGATCAGAAGATCCTTTTGGCCACCAAATCAGCTGAGCAGGGAATCAGGACACCAGTGTGGCCACAAATCACATGGGACACGGGCTGCAGAAAGGAGGGGAATGAGGAAAGATGGAGTAAAACAGCTGGCTGGATCTAGCCTATTATATTTGCATGGAACATGTTGCTGTAGGGCGATAGTATAAAGAGAATATAAAGGTTGATCAGACATACCGGTATGTACCAATCTATTATTTGGGCTTTTAAGCTCAAATTAACAGGCTGTAATGTTCCCAAGAACCAGCATTCCACCTAGTTGTACCTGCCCATGTCTGAGATTGTCCATAGAGGCTTGGCTATGGGACCTCACAGCCACAGAAATAAGCTTGATGGGAACTCTTCAAAGGGTCTTTTGGTGGCTACCCTTCATCTATGGAACATATTTCCCCGGGAACTGGGTTCAGCCCTTTGCCACATGACTCAGTGTCAGCTTGACTTTTTCTTTTCTTTTGGAAGGGTTTTTGAGAGCAAGTTCCCTGGTTTTAAAATTTATGTTAAATATTTTTTTGCTGTCTTTGTGGGTTTTTTTAAAATACATTTTTGTGACAGCTAGATTTATATTTTATTAATTTGCTGGCTGCCTTGAACACTTTTCTTAAACAGGAAAGGCAGCATATAAATGATGTAAGCAAGCGCACAAACAAATACAGGAGGAGTTTGGAAATACCTTGCTGTAACAGAAGCAGAGTCATGCGGTCTTGTTACAGATGGATGCAGGGGTTGGGGTGATGATGATATCGGTTCTTGCAGTGTGCTGTTGTGTCATCATTGACCTATTCCAGAGAACATGGTTCCTCTTTTATTGTCTTGTATCTGCTGTCTTGGGCGGGTGGAAAGTGTTGACAGGGTTACAAGGACAAACTCGATATACCGATGTGGGTACTTCAACAGGAAGTGATTCAATGAAAAAAGTGCTGGAAAGGAAGAGATTAATGTGCAGTACAGAGACTGTTGTAATTGGGGTGGGGGCATAGATTTATTATTAATTATATTTCCCCTGCTCTTCCTTGAAAGCAGCATAAATAGCCTTCTCCCTCCTACTGTAATCCTCACAACGGGCAAGGTTGGAAGGAGCTCAGGATCCCTTAGTGAATCGTGTGGCTGAACCACAAGTTCACATCTTTCCACATGAATGCAAGAAGTTCCCTTTGAGCAGCAGTGGCGTAGGAGGTTAAGAGCTCGTGTATCTAATCTGGAGGAACCGGGTTTGATTCCCAGCTCTGCCGCCTGAGCTGTGGAGGCTTATCTGGGGAATTCAGATTAGCCTGTACACTCCCACACACGCCAGCTGGGTGACCTTGGGCTAGTCACAGCTTCTCAGAGCTCTCTCAGCCCCACCTACCTCACAGGGTGTTTGTTGTGAGGGGGGAAGGGAAAGGAGATTGTCAGCCCCTTTGAGTCTCCTGCAGGAGAGAAAGGGGGGATATAAATCCAAACTCTTCTTCTTCTTCTTCTTCTTCTTTTTGAGCCTGCAG